>NC_088934.1:27562500-27912500 GCF_038396675.1 Hydra vulgaris | reverse complement strand
TCATCTTGCTTTCCTGATTCATATAATTTGCAATCTTTTAAGTCGTCCGTCAATCGTTATCTTGCTCTACAATCTTCATATTTTCTCTTTCAGTAACTTCCAACTTTGATTAGTGGCTGCTTGCAGCCTTGTTGGAAGCGAAGATGTATAAAAAAAAAAATATATGGATATATATATATATGGATATATATATATGGATATATATATATATATATATATATATATATATATATATATATATATATATATATATATATATATATATATATATATATGGATATATATATATATATATATATATATATATATGGATATATATATGGATATATATGGATATATATATATATATATATATATATATATATATATATATATATATATATATATATATATATATATATATATATATATATATATATATATATATATATATATATAGTTTGGCCATTAATAACAATTCATCATGCTATTTGAGTATGAATATAAGTTTGAAATTAAATATTTTATAAACTAAAATTGATTTTTTTGTGCTTTTTTATTTTTTTATTATTGAAATAAATCATTAAATTACAATAAAAATTTATCATAAAATAAAAAAAATTAAAAACTAAAATATTGAAATTAAAACAAGTGTTCATTTGTATTAAAAAAAAAAATGTGGCCGAAATAAACAAACCACAAAAACAAAATTAACAAACCTTAATAATAAAAAAAAAGAACTACATATTAACATGTCAATGAGTGCTTTAAAGCACTCATTGATATGTTTTGGGATGGAGTTCACTAAACTCTGAGTAATCTCTTTTGGAACACTATTAAGTAATTTGGTTACTAATTTTACTATACTAATCATCAAGTTTTTTGCTTCACTTATTTAAATTAATTTTATTTTACCAATGGTAAAATCCTTTTTTCTTAAATGGTTGAAGTTATTATTTTTATTATTTTAGTATGAAAATTATATATTTTATTCTATTAATAATATAATAGTATATAATAAATTAGGTACTTAAATATGAACAGTTTTTCTTTCATCTGCACTTAGTTAATTTCTTTAATTTTTCTCTAAATCGTTTTGTTTATTTTCTAGTAAGTTTGCAAATAAATTGCAAATAAATGAATGAATGGGTTATAGCTAAATTAAAAATTGAGCGCTTGCACTTTTTTTTTATAACAGGATTATTAAAAATATATATATTTAACAAAAATCTCATTTTATGTAAATTTAATAATTTTTATAGTGTTTCATTAAACAAATTGTTTGATGTTTTAAAATTTAATTTTTAAAATTTTTTTCATTATACAAATTGTTTAATATTAAGAAGACGAATGTTTAGAACAATTTAAAGTATTAAATATTCAGTTTTAATAGATCTGCAAACTAAAGTTAGTAACATTATTATTAACATTTGCAGTTTTTGAAATGATTTTAATGAGCAAGAGATATTTAATGTGCGAATGTTTTACTTCTTTAATTTCAGAGATATATTTCATTATTATTCAAAATTATTATATGTAATTAAGAACATAATCTCAACTGTACTTTTTTTTTCATTTAATCTTTTCTATTATTTTTCGTTCAGCTTTTTCCACCATTTGCGAAGTCATTGCAATAAAATGAATTTTTTTTAAATAAATTAAAAATTATCAATTACCTGTTTGCGCTTTTAAAAAAAGCATTGGTTTTATTTAAAATTGTTATTATTAAAATAATTTTATTTTTTACCCTTCAAGCATTAATTTATTTCTGCATTTATAAAGTTTAGTCAAGAAGAACTATTACTAAGATTTAAAGAAAGAAAAAAGAAAAAATTTGACTGTCCAAAAAAAACAATTGGCCGTCAATTCCTTGAGTTGGCCTGTTGAATTGATCACTCGCCTTCAATTCCTTGTTTTCGACGCTATATATATATATATATATATATATATATATATATATATATATATATATATATATATATATATAATTTCTTTTAATTTTCTTTTCAAAATTTTTTTTAATTACCAAAAATGTAAATATTTTCATAAAACAAGACAAATTTTATATATATATATATATATATATATATATATATATATATATATATATATATATATATATATATATATATATATATAATAAATAATAATAATGAAAAAAAAGTCTCATATCTACAAACATCTCCATACTAATGAAAATTGTTTCATGTAAATAAGCGGTAAGTGTTTTTCTGTTTTAGATTCAACATCTAACAAATTCGAGTTAAAACTTAAAGTATGTTCATAGAATGGTTAAAACCTGGTAAAATAAACAGGTTAACCATGTACAAATGACACTTTCTATTTAGCTGCTATTTTTTATACATATTGCATAACTTTTTAACCTATTCTTTTGTTATTTCCTATTTCTTTGGTATGACATGATAAACTTTTTAATTGATTTTACTGTATTTTTGTAATTATTATTAGTTTGTACAAGAATAATTCTATTTTGTATTGTTTTTTTAAAACACCTTTTAAAGGTATTTTAACAAATTTTAAATATTTAATTTTAACTGAAGATGACTAGTGTTAGTCGAAACATGTATTGTTTTTTATTAATAAAATGGTTTTAAGAATAAAAAATTTTTTATAATATATATATACAGCTCACATTAATCTTGCAGATATATATATATATATATATATATATATATATATATATTATATATATATATATATATATATATATATATCAGGCCTTGCTACGAGATTTCGCTGCGTAGCGAAAACGCTTAACGTATTTTTAAGTAACTCAACTCAGCAAATATATTTTGCATCGTTAGAAGTTATATTGCGTCACTAGCGTCTTTACAAGTACCGCATTGTAATTAAAGTTATTTTATCAACGCGTTAAAAATCATACAAACAGTTTTTTTTTTCTCACTATAACAAAAGTTACAAATAAAATCTAAGTTCTTATTAAAAAAATCATTTTTATTATTTTTTTTCAAATATAAACTAAATTTTATTTTGAGAAAAATATTTTTTTCATTAAACGTAAAATATTTGTTTATTTTCTTATGATTTTACATTTGGTTTTTGGTTATTTTATTAACTGTTAATAAATTTTTTCTTATTTAATTTGTGAACTCTTTTTAATAATGTTTTTAAACAATAGAGTTTTTTTTTGTAATTTATCAGTTACCGATAACATATTCGTAATTTATTTTCATAAATTAAACGAACGTCATTAAAACTTTACATTATTGAATTAACAATAAACAAAATCTTATTAATAAAATATTTACATCAAAATAAATCGTGCATTTTTTAAACTATTATGACTAAAAATAATTTTTATATTTAAAAGGAATTTATATATTTAATTCCTTAAGATAAAACTTAAAACACTTTATTTTTTTAATAACAAAAAAAAATTATGAAAAAACTGTTTCTTTAACAAAAAAATTTATTAGTTTACAATTGCGGTTAAATGCTTACGACTTTATTTCTTCTGAATAAACGTCACGTTAACGATAATCAAAAGATAATTTAAATATTCTAAAAGATATAAGTTTTTGCGTAGCGCAAAACTGCTGAACGCGTAGGCAAATCGCCTTTTCGCAAGCAAAATGCGAGCTGCGTAACGCTTCTTAAGAAGGCCTGATATATATATATATATATATATATATATATATATATATATATATATATATATATATATATATATATATATATATATATATATATATATATATATATAAAACAAAACAAATATGAAAAAAAATATTTTGCAAAAAACATATTTTAGAATGTCTTTTAAATAGTGAAATCATCAAATATTTTTTGATGATTTCACTATTTAAAGTGCATTTTTTTAAATTGTTATCTTGAACTGATATGCTGAATATATTGAAATACTTGTAATATTGCATGAGAAGTAAAAAAAAAAAAGTTATTTGAAGTAAAAGAGTATTATATCTTTAAACTAATAATTTTACCTAATGTTTTTATAATTTTATATTAGGTCAGTTTCATGTAAAAAAAAAAAAAAGACAATAATGATGCTGTATTTGCATATTTATGCTTAAGCCATATATTTCTATATACATAAGGGTGCTCGTAAAATGCGGAAATATAATATGAAAAAGTTTTCAACAAGTGCAGAAAAAAAGTGAGGAAAATCTATGTAGAAATGCATTTAATAGTTTGATTTGTTATTTTATTTTTTTTAAGTACAAATAACAAACAAAATATTTTGGAATTTTATTTCAGATTCGAATTCTGTTGGGATACTGTTTTACAAATATCGATTCTAAAAACAGGAAATGTTTAGAAATAATTTAACAACTCATGGTTCCACTATAAAAACAAGGAGTTGAGAATTCAGTGTTGTCTGACCTGTAATTTACGTATTTGACATGTTAAATGTGTTAATTGATATTAACACTATTGATTTTTATTAGTCAAAAAAATAACATAAATTTACCTCATGTAATCATGTCGATAAACCTTCAATGTTGATTCAGAAGACATTTCAATAGTATGAAGAACATAAGATTTTGTTTATATAAAGTTATGCTAAGTTTGCTTTTTGCATTACTACGAGGAAAATCAACACCTTCAGATTCATCTACAATGTGTGGGTCACAAAATTAATTTATTTTCTTATATGCTCTTGTATAAACAGCTTGAACAATTTATTACTCTAACCTTTTGGGGAATATTTAACAGGAAACTATGACTGATTTATTAAACCGATACAATATTTGCAATTTTTAAATCCTCTATTTTTATATTCAAATTTAAAAATTCAGATGCACATAAATAGTTATTTAAATTTTTATTCAAAAAATAAATATGGAAGACAACGTAGTACTTATATTGATAAGTATATAAAAATATTACTTTCATTATTATATATATGTGTGGGTTAGGTACGAAAATTTCCACACTTTAAGCATTAAAATTTTTTAAATTCCACATTTTACCTGAGCCCATTACAAAACTATATCTCTTAAGACAAACAATAAAGCTTTTTTTAAATAATATGTTAATATATCACATCAATAAAAATATGTTAATATATCATATTGATAAATTATATGTTGATATATCATATCGTTAAAAAATATGTTAATATATCATATTGATAAATTATATGTTAATATATCATATTGATAAATTATATGTTAATATATCATATTCAGCCCTCGGAATCAGGGTTAGCATTCGGCAATGCCGACCTCATTTCTATGTTTAATGGTAAGACCTTTATATTAAATTTTATTTGCCGACCTCTAAAAGATTGAGGTTGGCAAATAATTGCTGACCCCGATTTTCCTAATTCCTTGGGTTGCATATTAATAAAAAAATGTTAATATATCATATCAATAAATAATATGTTAATATATCATATCAATAAAAACTATACATATACTAGAGTGGATCAAAAAAAAATTTTTCTGACATGATTAAAAAGATACTCTTTAATGTCACTACATTAAGGAGCATTCAGAAAAGTGTAAACTTTTTAGATAAATGAATAAAAAACATTGCCTTTATTTCTCTAACTTTTATTTGAAAAATTGACTAGATATTACCACAAAGTCATGTGGATTTTCAAAGGAAGCATGACTAAGGATTTATAAAAAATATAAATTAACAAAAAAATAAATCTTTAAATTTAGATTATATTCCCTTAATGAGCAAAAATAACAAACATAAATTACTAAGAAATTCTTTGACAATTGATTTATTTTAGATCCATTTTTCACAAAAATAAATCTTTTTCTGAACTTTTTGGTAATGCTAGGGTCCCAGTAATTTTTCTATGTATTCTACCCCAAATGTTTGGGGAGGAATACATAGTTAAATCTATAAGAGTTTATACTTTCTTAAATCAATATGTGAAGGAAAAACTTTTTGCATATTTTACAGACTCTTAATTTTAAAAAAATAAAATAAAATTTTTTTACATAACATACACACAATGCACACATACATACACTCAACGCACACATACATACACACAATGCACGCATACATACACACAACACACACATACATACACAAACCCATGTAAATTACCTCAAATTTCTCTGAAAACATATTATTAGCTTCTTCAGCAAACATATCCATACCCATTGTTTTATCTTCATCAGAGCTTTCATTGTTATCAATAGCCACATCTTCTGGTTTACTAACTAATTTTTCTGTTATTTCATTTTTAGCTTTTTTAGGATCAGGTACTTCATCAGAAATAATTTCTTTATTTCTTTTTATGTTAATTTCATGTTTATTTTCTAAATTATATTTGCTTGTTTTGTCAGGGTTTTCTGAACTATATTTATTTGTTTTGTCAGAATTTTCAGAAGTATATTTGTTCGTTTTATATTCAGAATTTTTTTTTCCTGGTTCTAATTTATTTTTTTGTTCTGAGACTTTTTCTTGTTCACGTTTTTTTTCTCTAAGTCTTAATCTTTCTCTTAATTCTTTTTCTCGATCTTTGAGCTTTTCTATCTCTCTTTTTCTAACTCTATTGTCTTCTTTAATTTTTTCTTTTTGCAACTGTTTATCTAATTCTTTTATTTTTCCCTTTAATTTTTCACGATCTTTGCTATTTTTACTTAATGTTTTGTACTTTTCACTCAATTTTATTCTTTCCTTTTGCAAATGTTGCATAAGTTTTTTATGTTTACGTTTTTCAAATTTTTCTTTTTCAATTTCTTGCTTTCTTTTCAAAATGTGAGACTTTTGCTGCTCATTTTCACTTTTAGAATCGGAAGAAGATGAATCAGAGTCACTCGAGTCATTACCTGAGGCGCTTGAATCACTATCACTATTATTAGTTAACTCTTTTTTAATTACTTCAATTGTAGGTGATGGTATTTTTATAGGTTCTTTAACTGGCTCAGGAGTGGGTGGTTTTAGCTTTGCAATTAAAGCTTTACGTTCTTCTCGCCGTTTTGCTATTAGTTCTTCTTCGTCAACTTCCATTTTTTCAGCAAAGTCATCAAGGTTGATTCTGCATCATAAAATTGCTTATTTTAAAATATGTATATTATAATATTGCTTATTTTAAAATATGTATATTAATAATTAGAAACAATTGTAATTTAAGTAAATTTTAAATTTTCACTTTTTTTAAAGATTTCTTTTATAAAGAAAGAACCATGTATGAGTTGTTTTCTTTTTCTATGTACCAGTTTGTTTTAATAAAAAACTTAACATTTAAAAAACTTTTTTTAACTTTTTTTCTTTATTTAAATTCAAAATTTCTTTAAAAAAGATTTTAAAATTAGGAATAATAATAATAAACAATTAAATTAGGAATATATTAATAAACAATAATATTAAACTTTTTATAAAATAATTTTTAATAATTTTTGCAATTTATAACCAAAAGCAAAATTTTGTGGTTGCTTTGATTTATTATTTATAATAAAGTAAATTTTATCAACAAAAATCTCAAAATTAAAAAAGCCAAGCTATAATTGTGCAATGTTTAGAATGTTTTTGTTATAAAAAAATTTGTTTTCTATTTTTTTTAAACTTTAAAGTAAAAATTAAACTAATAAACAACTAAGATAAAAAAGAGCTAAAATGCTAAGATGCTATTATCTTTGTAAAGATATACATGCACAAATCCGAGTTAACTAAATCAAAAGCAACCTACTAAAGAAAAATCTCTGTACCTTTCCATAAACCAAATGAACATTTTCATTGCATTATGTAATAATAAGAAATCTGATACAATTTATATAATTAAAGAAAAAGGTTGTTGATTTCTTTAATAATTAAAAACAAAATTTGTTGTCGCTAGTTTTGCTGGAACCAAAATTAGCGTAGAAGCCTAAAGAAACTGCTGCTCTAGCTCTCAAAACAATTTGAAAAAGATAAACAAATAACTTTTTTTAACAATTTAAACATTTCACAATTATATCTTGACCATGCTTTACACTGAAAAACTTTTATTTTATTGCAATAACTAAATCAAATAATAAATAAAGTTTTTATTTCTTTAAGAGTATTAAAATATAGTTTGACAAACCCAGTAAAAGTTTGATAAAAATGTTTTGACTCATATATCATCTATTTTAGTTCAATAAAACGATAGTGAAACAAATATTTTATTGACATCATTTAACTACAAAAGTGAATCAGACTAAAAGTGAATTAATCAGACTAGTATTTAAAAAAATAATAATCAAAGAGCTTGAATATCAAGAAAAAAAAATAGCCTTAATAATTATAAAGTTTTTTGCTAATATTTTAATAAATAACTTGTTTTAAAAAAGTTTAACAAGAAGCTTTTATTAAGGATTATTTAAGATATGAACACAACTTTGACTTTACTGAAAAAATGGCAAGAATGTTTGCATTAAAGTGTCAAGACACTTTTGAATCCCTTTAAAAACAAAAAAGTTAAAATGCTGTGTTTATTTTTTAAAATTTTCAAGTCAGTATTGATGTTTGAATTTAAAAAAGTTAGTGAACTTGGCATTCTTTTTTTTGTTGTTATCAATTTTATGCTAAACATTTGCTCATTCGACAATTTATCAAGCCCTGATGAATAATAAGGTCAAAAGCTTTAGAAAGATTTTTAGGCATGGACCCAATAATATTTCTTTAATGCAAACATTCTTGCCACTTTTTCAGTAAAATAAAAAAATAAAAAGCCATTACCTCTACAAAAGCCACACAACAGTATGTCTTAATTAATAACAACAAAGTTGGTTACACAAAAAAAGCTCAAAATCCTTTGAGAGGGCTGGAAGGATACATATTGGCTGAAAGTGTGATTTTATAAATCTTAAAACTCTGGGATAACAACTTTAATTTATTTAATTATAATTTTAATACTTGGATGATTTAATTATCAGAAAATGTCAGAAGTCATTTCACTCCACTAATACCCTCATTGAAAATACCAGACTTGTTAAAAAAAAAAAGACTTGCATAGTGATTAAAGAGTTGTATTTAATGCAGTTTGTATATTGAAGAAACCAAAAAATACTTTCCTGATTCTGTGATTCTGGTTAATTACAAAACTTGTTAACATCTTATATACTAAAAAAAATATTAACATTTATCAGCCTAGTATTTTTTTTTTTTTAATAATAAGTTTGAACAAAGCATAAATGGGTTTCTAAATGCTTTCATAGCAAATGGCTTATCACTTAAAACTTTTGTACCTATTTCAATCTTTCTATTTTTCATTCATTTTCTTCACAAATCTTTTTATTGCAAAACATTTATATAAATTTACAGGATTTCAAATAAAAACAAAAATGATTGTCTTGAATGAGTTCTTTTTAAAAAAAATCTATTAATGAGCTCTTTTTTTTTAAAAATAAATTTTTGAACAATATCAATCTATGTTAACAACCTGTGGTAAATACACCTACAATTCATTTTTTCGTAGTAATTTTGCAATCAAAAAAATCTTAAAATACCTTTTATCAAATGTACTAAATTCAAATATTTTATTTTCTTTTGCAGCTTTTATATAGTCAATGCTTTGCAATGAGATCAAAATGTTATTCTTTTAAAATGTTGATTATTGATGCAAGAGCTTCAAATTATTGCAATTTTTCATCTATTTGATGAAAAAAAAATACAGTTTGTTTCAGTTAAAAAAAATACTGATACTTTTTTAAAAACACATGAGGATTTTTTTGAAAAACAAGTGACAATATTATTTGTGTGAGTGCTAGCATGCACAAGTATTTGCTAAATAAAGATGCCTAATTGTAATAATCATAGAAAACAGCTTCAAGGCTTCATGTTAAATGTTTTACTCTCTTTAAGAGCAACTGGACATACGGTTACACAGCCTAAAGTTTTAATTTTGGTGGTGTAACCTTAAAATGACCTGACCTATTATGTTCTTAAGCAAAACCTAATATTTTACTCAAGATCAGAACAAAATGTAAAACCTTACTAATTTTTATGATACAAATATAGGGTCCTATTTAAATTTAGTTAAAAAACTAATAAAAAGCTTATTTAAATCCTATATACAAAAAAAAACCTTGTTTAAATCCTATGTACAAAAATATATACAAATATTAATTTGACATTAGAAGATGGGTTATATAAGTTTAGGAAAAATTTAATTAAAAAAAAAGAAATCTAATAATTATCTTTTTTATTTTTCTATTAAAAATAAAAATAAAAAAGATAATTACCTTTTTTTTTTTTTTTCTTTTTTTTACTTTTCTAAATATGTTAATATCATTTTAAAATTAAATATTAAAAAGTAATAAAAAGGTAATAAAAATATAATTACTCATCCTCAGATGATTCTTGCTTTTTTTCATGCTCTTCATTCCGTAAACGATTTTCTCTTGAAGAAAACTGCTTATATGCTTCATCATTGGTTCTATTTCTTTCAAAACTTCTCGGTTTGTCTCTACCATATATGTCACGCCCAGTATCTCTATCTCTTCCATCTCTATCTCTTCCCTCTCTATCTCTTCCATCTCTATAATCTCTATCTCTTCCATCTCTGTCTCTTCCGTCTCTATCTCTTCCGTCTCTATCTCTTCCATCTCTATCTCTTCCCTCTCTATCTCTTCCCTCTCTATCTCTTCCCTCTCTATCTCTTCCTTCTCTATCTCGGTTTCTATCTTTTCCATCTCTATCTCTAACATCTCTACCCCTCCCATCATCTCTATTATCTCTATACCTTCTATCAACAGAAGAACGATCAGAAACCCTTCTATCATCTAATCTATCAAAATCATCATTAGACCGAACTTGATTACTTTTTACTCTGAAATCTGATCTCTCATTGCTACCCTTGCGCACAGGCTCTTCTTTTCGATTATCTGATTTATCAAATCTAGAATCATCTCGTCTTCTGTCTGAATCACGTTTTTCACTTTCTTCCTTTCTGTGCGTTTTTTCACGGCGATATGTATCTTCTCTTCTTTCAGAATCTCGTCTAGTATCAGCCCTTGAATGAATTTTAGAGTCAACCATATCTCTAGAATCATTGCTATGATATCGGTCTTTTCTCGATCCGTCTGAACGACTGTCGTAACTTTTCTTATCATCTTTTTTATCATTTTTACTTGATGAACTATAAACAGAATGACTTTTTTTTTCATTTTTACTTTCATTATCTGGTTTTAAAGCTTCCTTTTTACAGTCCTCTACTAAACGAGCAACTTCAGAATCATTTGCTGTTAGATCTTTCATTATTTCTGAATATTCACTGTTAGCATCTGAAACAGCAATTACACTACTGAAATTAGTTGTTTCTTCTAGTTGCTGTTGTAACAGCCTTTTGCGATTTTCCAATTGATCTAAATCAGCCATATCAATAAGAACAGATAAAACATCATTATCAGATTTCTCTTTCTTTTTTTTATGTTTACGCTTTTTTTTTTCCTTTTTCTTTTTCTTTTTATGAAATGATTCCGTTTTGCTTTTATCTTCTTTTTCATCGTCTTCCATATCGCTAATAATACAAAAAAATATCAATTATTACTATGATCATTACATTTACATTTTAACTCATCTTTGCATCAATATTTACTAAAATCTACACAGTTACAAGAAATTAAAGTATAATATCTAATAATACTAATGTCTACACAGTTACAGGAGATAAAAGCATTCAGAGAGCATTTATCTCAATGAATTTTATGTTTTAACAAGATACATGATAAACATAAGATGTACCATGGATTTTGAAAAAGCAATAGATGCTTTTGCTTATTTATTTTTTATTGACTTTGATATCAAAACAAAGAGTAATAATTTGCCCATAACATATCAATTTTTTAAGGGTGTATTTCTTAATGGTATAAAAAAAAAAAAAAAAAAAAATTTTTACCATTCAACAATTTTTTTTAACCTTTTGGCTTTAACAAAATATTTGCCTGCTACTCATAAACTAGTTATTCATTTATAATTGACATTCATTGTAAGATCATTCTAAAAATTTAATAGTACTGAAAAAAATTTTAAACTCAGGGCTTGAAATAATGAACTTTTTTGTTCCTGACAATTTGTCTGATAAACATTCAAGTTTGGCAGACATGTCCAATAAAACCTAAAAAAATGCAATCGAACGCCATTCCTGACCACACTTAAAATCTTTTATTTTTTAACTTGGCCACAGCAGTTTGATTTGACAAATTAAAGCATTTCAAAAATGCACTGAAAAGAAAAACAAAATTAAAAAAGAAAAAAAACTTATCTAAAAAAAAGTAACTTATAAAGAAAAAAAAATCTAAGTTCAAAAAACTAAAACTTAAAAAAATGCTACATTTTGCGAAAGGCTTTGTGAATTATTATAAATATATTAAATACATAAATTATTATGTTTACTTATTACTTCATCAAATTAAGTAACAAATTAATTTTAATGGTTGTTTACAATAAACCCATTTTATTTAAATTATCAAAGAATATTATATATAATTACATTTATATTAATATGTATTTTTTTATAAATCTTTTCAACTTTTTTCTATGACCACTTTTATAAACACTAAAGTATTAAAGAATCTATAACGTTAAAGTTTTTATAAAATAAATTTAAAAAGGGTTTTAAACGCTAAAATATTTTTTTGAAATCTATAAAAATCATCGGACAACAAATAAAACAAACACTGAAACATAAATTTAAACTAATAATTAATTGCAACGTTTTAATATAAATGATATGTTCAGTTAAAAACAATTTAATGCTTAGCGTCTTTTAAAAAATGACTTAGCTCAAAAAAATGATATATTTTGTTAACGTAGCTGTGTGTTCAAGTACATTTTTGTTTTGTATAAAAAATTCAAAAAATAAAGTTTATATACACTACTGAACTTATTACTAGTTTTAAAACAACTAAAATGAATATAAATAAATGCAAACAAATATGGGTTGGACAAAATGACTGACAGATATCATTTTTTACCGGACCAATGTCCAGCGGCTATTTCGAGCCCTGTCTATGACTAATTAAAGTGGTTTTTTTTGCATGGTTTTTTGTGGTAAATTTTGTAATATTTGTGATTTTACTCTTACTTTTTTGAGCATCATGTTAAAAACTTTTTTTCTTCACAATTAGATTTTTTTTGCGTTAATTCAAGTCCTGTATCTCTCTCTTTCTCTATCTCTCTCTCTCTCTCTCTCTCTCTCTCTCTCTCTCTCTCTCTCTCTCTCTCTCTCTCTCTCTCTCTCTCTCTCTCTCTCTCTTTCTCTCTCTCTCTCTCTCTCTCTCTCTCTCTCTATATATATATATATATATATATATATATATATATATATATATATATATATATATATATATATATATATATATATACATATATATATATATATATACATATATATATATATATATATATATATATATATATATATATATATATATATATAAAGTAAACCAAAAGTGATTGATATTTTGTTAAAAGTGATGTGATTTTTATATTTAGAATGCAAATTTTGAATTTGCATTCTGAATATGCTAACTAATGCTAAGACTTTTTCAAAAACTTATTATCACATGTTTGATTATGTTGTAAATGTTATTGAAACTTTGGTTGAGCAAGCTACCAATAGAAACTATCATTTTGAAGTTTAAAAACAATTCAAAAAAAAAAAAACTTTGTTTACAACTTAAAGAAAATATATAATTTAAAACATATTTTCAATTTTTTAATTTTAAAAATAAAAAAAATGTTAACTTTTTTTTCCTGACAAATATTTTGCAGAGTGATTTGAATGTTTAACTATAAGTTAATCTGTTATATATCTGGGTTACTAGATTCAAGAGTCAAATTAGAGTAAGATTTCTTTGTAAATAACTCTGGGGAGAAGTAAAAAGATCAAACCCATGAATTAAAGATTAAATGTTAAACTTACTTTAGCTAATAAAATTGAAGAATAGGAATGTAAAGTAGAAAAGCTTCCGAACATTTAGTCCAGAAGGAATAAAAGCTTCCGAGATGTGTTTTGTGCATACATATTATAAATATAAACATATACATTTTGTTATTTATTTAGATGCTGGCATACAACATCCTTTCATTTTTATATAAACTTAAGTATTTATATGATATAGTATTTGCCGAAAGAAAAGATGATCAGATGATGATGATGATGATAATGATGATGGTAATGATGATTATGATGATCATGTTGATCATAATGATGTTTACATATGCATATATAAACAAAATATAACAGAAATTTTGAATTAAAAAAATATGATGTATAAATGTTTATGCAGCCCTAGTCACAAACCTGGCCTCTGCTTGATTGTATCAAACTTAGTCCTGGCCCCGGTCAAATATCAACCCCAGTCACTTACTACTGTGATACCATGTATCTTATGAGCATATCATACTTTGAGCTATTATCTTCATTCCGAGAATCGGTCATTCTAACTGTGTTATTTAGAGTATCAGCAATTAAGAGTTATTAACACGGAGAGCTAAAAGAATCAACTACTATTTACATAGACTGAACTTTTTTATAAACCCAACTTTCAAGTTTTTTATCCTGCCAATGCTGAGCCAAAAAAGAAGGTAGGACATAAATTAGGTTGATTGGGGTAATTGGCAGATTGAGGTAAGCATAGATTACAGCATCATTTAACAACATCTGAACTTAATGTTGCTAAATTTGCACGGTTAATTGTGCAACTACCAATAGCAAATTTTTCTTGAGTAAAAACCTAACAACTCGCGATTTACCATCAAAGTATTTAGTAGAAGTATTTTGACTTTTGAGCAGTTTTCTCTGACATGGTTCCACTAATACTTGTCAAACACACAAGTATGCCGTCAATACTTAGCATTTCCTGACGTACAAATTATGGCTCAGCGTGAAAAGTATGCTATTTGGTCTCTGTTATATTCTGAAAAAGTTTCCTTATTTTATTGGTTTCAGTACTTCTTATTTTTTATTATTTGGATGATGCAAATAAAATGACTTTGTCTGTTTTTATAAAACTCACATATTTACATATTTGTTTCAGTAATTATCTTGTTGCTTATTGTATAATGCAATAAAAAACATAAAATTATAAATATAAAATAACAATATTTATAATATAAACTTTTTGTGACTTGCCAATTTTTTATTTTAAAAAAATTGGCAAGTCACAAATAAAAAAATTACATTAATTTATTTACTTTATTTATTAAAAGTTTATGATTTTATAAAGATTTTGTTGTGAAAGCAAATATTATTTTTGCCAACATCATTTATTAAAATTATATTCTTGTAAATATTGTTTATTAAAAAATAATCGTTGCAATTTAACTTCCATTATAAAAAAAAAGTTTAATTTTTTTAAAAAGATAAAGAATGTACATTTCTTGCAAAAACAAAGACTTTTAGTATTTAGTACTTTTAGTTTTTTAAGCAGGGCTAGGTTTTAGGCATAACTAAAGAAAGAGTTAAAACAATTAAAAAAATTGAAAAAGTCTCTTAACTGTGGTGACCCACACAGCCTTGGGTATCTGAGAGCGCAATATCAATAATGGATAAAACACAGCTAAAGAAAAAAGATCTGAAGGTATCTAGTGTTTTGTAATTTAATTACGAAATCAATTATAGCATTAAATTACCCTAATAATGTGCATAATTTTTAATGGTACTTATGGTATTTGTTTTGTTTTCATTTTACATTTTTTAAATGTTGAAGTGCCTACCTTGGGGAGGTGAATGTAAGTAAACAACAACAACAATAAATACAACAAAAAAAATAGGTACAACCTTTTGGCTTTAACAACATTATTCTTTAATGAACTAAAAAGAGGTGCCTCTCTAGTACCATTTATAAGATCTTCCTTTTGATACCAACATTTTTATGTCATAACAGTATGCATTTTGATAAGAATTGGACAGTTTAAATTAGGAAAATCTCAAAATTCTGTCATAGTTTAGTCAAGTCATATTAAATTTTTTTTTCTTAAAGCATCATAACTTATTGTATAATTTTTTAATTTTGATTATTGTAATACTGCCTTTTCCAATGATGATAACAACTTATTACTCTATAAATAATAATTCAACATCTATATTCTATATATCATGTCAGTAGAGTGTGGATGATGTCAAGAATTGTCGTGTTACTTTTCTGTAGAATTTCTTGTTATGTCAACATTTATAAGGTAATATTACCATTAGCATTACTTCTAAAACGTTTTATATTTGAACAACGAATTTCCTAATTAAAGATATTACCTGTCAGCTTGAGTTAGTTTATTTTCTATGGTGTCTCCATTGGTAAAACGCACATCAACCGCCATATTTAACCAACTTAGTTGCAACGCACGCGTGCGAGAGACAAATATATATTTTTTTTTTTACAGTTAATAAAACAACATTAAACTATATTATATATAGTAACTAAAATTCACAAACTAAACAAGTGCACTTAACACATCATAATATCAATTCAAGTTGAAGACAGTAGCGTGGCGACAGGCCTGCAACACTGGGGAACGGGTCGGGGATAGGGGCGTATCTAGCATTTTTTTGATCTTTGAAATAGCTAATTTCCAGACATGGAGCAAACTCCAAACATTTATATGTTTATACTTATGTCAAATAAGGTGTTTTGCAAAAATTGCGATGATTGGAGCCTGGGAACAGAAACCTTTTAAATTTTTCCCCCTCCCCCTGCCCCAACGTCAGAGCAACGAATTGATAAAATATTTTTTGTACCGAGTATAATATTGAAATATCTTATAAAAGATTTTTGGATTGTTATACGTCTGCATGTAATAATTATATACCAGTCATTAGCACAAGTCTGTATAAACAACATTTAAAATGGCTACCTAATGAAGGCAAATCAATAGATAAAAGTAAAAATTCTTTATGGAAGCTTAATAGAAATTCTGGTGGTAAATTTGAACCATAAATGCAACAGTATAAGTTATTTAAAAAAGAAGTTGAAAAAAAAAATAAAGTTATCAAAGAGGAAATATGAAATACAATTAATAAAAAACCTTAGGTATAAGCCAAAACAATTCTACTCGTATGTTAAACATCAGCAATCAGTTCATTGTTATGTTTTTTTAGGGTTTTTTATTAAAACAATAAATAATCAAGATGGAGAATAAATAATAAAGATGGTGAGTCGTTAACTAACGGGTTTGATATTGTCAATCAATTAAATAATCAATTTAAATCAGTAATTTTACAACAAGAAAGCAATAAAATGCCATATTTTCCTATTCGAACAGATAAAGATTGTCCAATACCAACATTTACTGCGTCAAACGTATACCAACAATTATCAATACTAGATCCCTACAAGAGTATCGGTATTAGATAATGTGCGTGGATATGTATTAAAACAATGCGCATCCAGTTTTTCAAAAACCGTTAAATACTCTGTTTAATATATCGTTCAATAGTTCTAAACTGTCTGATATTTGGAAAGCTTCAAATGTAACCCTGTTATTTAGGAATGGTAGTAGATTGATTGCAGAAAATTATAGATCTGTATCTTTAACCTCTATTGTATGTAAGGTCATGGAATCCATTATAAAGGACTGCATACTTAACTTTTTAGATGATGAAAAGGTGTTGAATCAGAATCAACATGGTTTTTTTAAACATAAATCATGTGTCACCAATTTAGTAGAATCTATGAACCTGATTACATATTATTTATCTCAAAATTCGTCTGTGAATATTATTTTTTATGATTTCGCTAAGTCCTTTCACTCAGTACCACATCAGAGATTATTGTTAAAATTATCAGCTTACGGTATAAAAGGTAAATTATTGAAGTTTTTTATTAACGGTTTGAGCGGTGTTCCACAAGGTTCCGTGCTCGGGCCAATTTTATTCATCATTTTCATTAACGATTTGAATGAAATCATCTTAAATAATTCAAAATTTTATGCTGCTGATTCAAAGACAATTGCTGAAGTAAATAATTTGACACAATGTTTATCATTACAAGGCGATATTATTAATGTTTTAAAGTGGTGTAAAGATTTGTTAATCAACTTAAAAGTCAACAAATGTAAAGTTATGCACACTGGCAAACAGAATTTAATGTACAATTATAGTATAAATAAAGTAGATGGCACACAACTAGTCTTAGAATCGTCGAATGAAGAAAGAGATTTAGGAATCACAATAATATTGGATTTGAAATGGAAAATGCAAGTGTTAAACGCATTTAATAAAGCAAATGCCATAATTGGTCTGACAAAAAAAGAACATTTAGCATAATAAACGTACAAATGATAGAAATTTTGTATAAATCATGTATACGATCACATTTAGAGTATGCAAGTATAATATGATTTCCCTATCTGACAGGAGATATAGAAAGGCTGGAAAGAATTCAACGCAAAGTAAAAAAAATCCCTTCAGAATTAAAAGATTTATTGTAAGAAGAACGCCTTAAATATTTGAATTTAACCAGTTAGGATTTAAGAGGACAGCGTGGAGACTTTTTGTTCAAATGTATAAAATTGTTCATGGCTATGAGAAAATTCAATGGTCAAATTTTACGTTTCCAGTTATTGATAAACCTGGGATTCAAACATGTAGGCAAGGGTATAAATTGAACATTAAACTAATAAAAAATTGTTCAATAAGTTTTAATATTTTCATAAACAGAGCTGCGAAATTGTGGAATACGTTAACAATCGAAGGTACTAATGCAGTATCATTAGCTTATTTAAGGCTATTTTATCGTCCAGATATGATTACTAATGTTCACATTCACAATGGTATTGTAGCTAGCGACGTTAACAATTAAATGCTTGTTTGGTGTTTTGTGGTTTTCCTACTTACGAAACGGTTTTGTTTGTATAGTTATGTTTATAGTAACGGTTGCAATAACCTAGTGATAGGTTCAGCAGGGATATATTTTCTCTGTTTTATTAAAAGATCAAATTTGAAGCCATTTTTTATTAAAACAATAATACTTTTTTTTTTTTTTAATTCAATTGTATTAACTCACACCTTTAAACGATAAAAATGCATATTTTTTGAATTTAAACTACAGAAAGATATTTAGTTAGGCCTGTAAATCGAGCCGAACGAGCCACGCTTGCCACGGCTCGGCTTGGCTTGTTTACATATTAAGAGTGTTCAGGCTCGGCTCGAGCTCGTTTCGAACATGAGATTCTTTGTTCGAGCTCGGCTCGTTAAGGATTAGTATTGTTTGGGCTTGGCTCGTTTTACATGCTGCTCGAGCTCGACTGGTTTAAAACTCGAAATAATTATTGTAACCTGTTAGTTTAAAGCTCGTTTAGTAAAAAAAAATTATTCGTTGAAGGCTCGTCTGTAAATAATGCAAGTCCAAATCAACAAACAACATAAACAATCCTACAGTCTATTAAACATGCAAATAAACAACATAATGAAATAAGATCCCATAAATCTAATAGTTCAAAATAAAAGTTAAAACTAATAGTTCAATGTTCAAACTTAATGTTCAAAGTTCAAACATAATGTAAACTCTCACAAACATAATAGTTCCTATTAAACACTGCACTCTAATAGTTCAAATTACATTTTCACAAATATAAGTCTTGCTCTCATTGCATAGGATAAATAATATATATATATATATGTATATATATATATATATATATATATATATATATATATATATATATATATATATATATATATATATATATATATACTCGAGCTTTAATCGAGCCTATATGAACGAGCCTATGATGTTCAAGCTCGGCACGTTTAATAAACGAGCCTAATTTTTTGTTCAAGCCCGACTCGTTTACCATTCGAGCCGAACATGAACGAGCTCTTGTCAAGCCGATCACCGAGCCGTTCACGAACACGAGCCAGGATTTACAGCCCTATATTTAGTACCAGGGATAAGAAGAGGGGGAGGGGAAAAAAGTTCATACGTACCCCGGGCGCTAAGATGTAAGGGGCGCCAAAAGACGACGAAAATTTTTTAAAGAGCTTCCATATATAAGAAAATAATTACAATAAAAATATGTGTATTTTTTCTAGTGTCTATACTCTATAACAAATAAAATAGCTCATTTAATTTGTTTTTAAAAAGAATATTATTACTGTTTGATTAATTTCACGATGACATTTGCAATAAATTTGTTTTTCTAAACATTAATTGATATTGATAAATGTTTAATAAACATCTATTTAATATTTTTTGAGATTATGGTATTACTAAAATTCAAGTTGTAAAATATGATGAGAGAAACTGTAATGAGGAATTTTCTCCTTACTAATAAAAGGGCAAATTAGTGGAGCCTAACAATAAGTTCACTTCTGCGTTTTCCTTGCTCTCTATTTGAGTGCAAGTCATGGATATATTTTTTATCTTCATAATAAATTATTTAAAATACTTTTTTAGTTAAGATGTGAAGGAAGCAGGCAGAAGACAAAAGTTTTATCATCCAGCCCCGTTGTATCATTTACATATTAAACAAATAGTAAGATATCATATAAAAAAAACATTACAATCTCAGCAAAATAATATTAAATACTTTTAAGTAAAAAGTGTTACATTCTTTTCTTTTTTTTTCGATCTATATCTTCTCCACTGAATGGTGGAATCAAAGACAACTAGAGGTAACTAAGTTATCGAATTAAAACATACCATAAACAGCCCAGTTCACAAGAATCATTACATTACCTGAAAGACTTTGATGACAACTTACCGATGAGGTTTCGGCAATCAAACAAACTCTAGAATCTGAGGATGCACGGTAGCGTGAAATATTGCACTGTTTTCTAAATGCAACATTGTTTCTCTCATCGCGAAATATGACGTTTAGAGATCAACTACATTTTTTATTTGGTAATTATTTTTTATTGTATCAACAATGCATTTTTTTTTTTACCATTTACTATATTATTATTGCAACAGGTCAAACTTTTGCTCAATGAGAGCAAGTAAACGGCAATTTTTGTGGAGGTCTGGAAACGATTTCAAATTATTTTTATTCTTTGTTTTGTGCAAGTCAAATTCACAAAAAAAAACTGGAAAGTAAAAGAACGCTTTATGGAATAGTTTTCACAATGAACTTGCAATTACAGCTTTCTGCTATGAGAGCCCCGAGCAGCAACTTGAAGTAAGTATCTTCAACAATGCCCTTGAAAATTTTATTTTAAAAGTTCAATCAGGATTTGAAATTGTAAAGAAAATGAGTAAAGATTGTTTCTTCATGAAACAGTCTTTACTCATTTTTCTTTCTCATTCATCTGGTTGAAAAATTAGGAATCAGATTTTTTAGAGATAAAAGCTTCTAAATTGATACCAGTCTATACGACTGATCGCAAAAAAAAAAAACTTTATGAGAGAAATTATTTAAATCGTTTAATTTAAATAATTTTTTCCTGCTCCTATTACCCGAATCTACCCTAATAAGTTTTTTTGGAAAAGTAAAATCAAAACAGGCCACAACATTATATCAAATCCTTGAATTTCTTAAATAAATATTTTTCGAGAAATAAACATTTTTACTTGATTTTATTTTTTTTCTTAGTGTTATTTAGTGTCTTGCAGTTGTTGTCTTTTTTTTCTTAGTGTTATTTAGTGTCTTGCAGTTATTGTCTTATTCGCCGTTGGAAAAAATGCAATATATGGGCAAATGACAAATGGTAGAAGTCTTTATTTTTAACGGAAAAAAAAAAGGAAATAAATATCTTAATTCTAAGGTGAAATATTGAAACGCGGCACAAATTTGAAAAATAAATATATATTCGCGACAATCCTTAAAATGAGTGCTACAACGGCGCTCACGCTTGATGTTATTTATCTATGTATCGAGTACTTGAAGTTTTATCCTTAAATTTTTACGTTCAAAGTTAGAAAAGTTAAACTTTAATAATAAGTCAAAGTTTAACATCGGTTAGTGTTTTATTTTAATCTTTTTTTTAATTTTTAATTACTTTTGTTGAAAAAATTATTGACAACCTTTTATGAAGGATTGTTGTGATTGAATTGAAATCTATTTTCTGTTAATAAAAAACGATCCATATTAACAGTAAAGAAATTAATGTCTGAAAATTTACATTTTAACAAAAATTTAAATAAGCTTTGAAAACAACTCAAACCACACGTTTGTTAAAACATTTCTTATAAATTTGAAAGATGTACGTTGTGTTAAGATTAACTGTGGTGGCTCTTGCTATTTGCTAGATTTAAAAAGCCAATTAAATGAACTACTCGGAGTACATTCGATATCAGTTACTGTTTAATTTCTGTTGTTTTCAAATTTTTTCAGTTTAGTCTACAAGAGTAAAGTAAATATATTAACTAGATCATTAATTAGCATTTAGTCAAAAATTGGTTTACCATTGAAATAACTTTGTTTAACGTTACAAGTTACTTTTTACGACATAACAATAATGACAATACAAATAATAATCCACAATTATTGATTATCGTCGTCAAAGTATAAAACAAATTTGGTGTTATGTTGGTATTATGGTGTTGGTGTTATGATGTTGGTAATATGGTGTTATGCATTATTCGTTTTAGTATATATACTAATTAAAACTAGGATTCAAATAAAAGCAAAGAACAAAAAATATTGTTAAACAAATTTTTTTTTCTTTATTTCTATTTGGTTCCTTTTCTTATTTACAACAATTTTGATAAATATACTATGTTATGCCGTGCCGTGGCATGTGGGTTGGACCCTTCTCTCCCCCCCCCACCCCCCCCAAAAAAAACAAAAAAAAACCCTGTTAATAGAGTCCCAAAACTTAATTTTCCCCCTAGGTATTACCTAAATTTGCTGCTCCCTTCCCATTTTATTTTGGGTGTGTGGGGTAGCCTAGCCACAGCTGTGATGTTATATGTCTTAAGGTAAAATTGATGCATTTTAAAAAAATTAGAAAATGCTTATACCTTATTTTTTTTAAATCGTTCTTAAACTATTGCTTTAAGCCTTACCCAGCGAGCATTTGTTTTTAAAAGTTACGTTTTAAATGTTTTTTAAATGTCTTTTAAACGTTTTCTAAACACTCGTCCGTAAAAAACGTTTAAAAGACGTTTAAAAAACGTTTAAAAGACATTTAGAACGTAACCTTTAAAAACAAATGCCCGTAGGGTAGGCTTAAACTCAAATGAATATTGCAGACCGGTAACAATACTTTTTTTTTCCAAAATTTTTGTTGTCTTTTCTTAATTTTGGAAAGTATTCAATGTATATACTCGAGTAGCAAACAAAATTGGCGCGTTATTTGATACATTAGCGCAATTTTGGAAACAAAATTGTACTTATATTTAGATTTTTATCATTTTAACAATATCGGCAATATTTGGAATATAATATTGGTCAATATTGTTAAAATGTTAAGATTATTGACACTATATTAACAAAGAAAAATTTTAATATTGTAAATAGCCATTTTTTAAACAAATCATTTTCATACTATTCTTATACTTATATTATTCTTCTTCGCCACGCTTATATAAGCTTTTAACCTTTTACACCCCCCTACCTCCTTTGAACAACCCCTAAAAGTTTTATAATATTTTAAAAAAGAAGAAAAAAAAATCGTTTTTGACTTTTTAATATTTTAATTATTCCACAATTTATTTTAACATTTAAAATTATTTTAAAAGTTTTATAATTCTTCTAAAAATGTATTAAATCTTCAGCATATTGTATATGTATTTTTTATTTATTTATTTTTGTCAGCAACTATTTTTAATCAGGTGATTTCCGTCATATAAAAACATTGAATATATATAATATATATTTAATATTTTTTATATAATATAATATATTTCATAATCAATAGTAGTTACAAGAACCTGAAGAAGAAAAAATCTTAAAATAATCTTGAATAATTAAAAAGAGGATAAAAGTGTTTTGTTAGAAAAAATCAAGTAAAGATTTTAACTGGCAAAAAGTTCAATTAAGTTCTTTTTGAATTTGCAAATGTTAATTTCATATATATTAAGAGCTCTCCTGCTTCTTAGAAGACTTTAACATTTGTGAAGTGATTTTGCCATAATCAATAAGAATATTGCCATAAGATAAGCAACTATTATTGAATGCAAAATATAGCTTAGTTTGTTTAGAATTGTCTAAGATTTGACGGGTTTTATATAAAATACCAATATCTCTCGCGATTTTATTGCGAATATTTAATATGATCTCTCCAGGATGAGTTTTCATCTATTAAAACACAAAGTAGTTTTTTGTGTGAAAGAGCGCTCAATTTTGATATTATTTATATATGACATTGCTAAGGATGTAGGAATATATTGAAACTTTAGTTTAGAATCGAATAAGGAAAACTTTTTCAGTGTTTAAAGATTTAAGAGTTAAACCAGTTTAATATTTGATCTAGTTCTTTGTTTGCTACTTGAAATAGAGAGATAATGTTGCTGTGAGAATAAAATAAAGTGGTGTCGTCTGCAAACATGATAATAGACATAGTATTTAATGCTCTATATAGATCGTTAACATACAGTAGTGGCCAAAAAATTAAGGCACATCATAAAAAATAACTCAAAATTTGCAGTGTAAATTTTTATTGAATAAACACAATAGAAAATGTAAAACAAATGAAAAAAAAAAGATAAAAATTATCAAATATTGTTAATATTCAATAAAATAATAGTTATAGCACCAAATTATAGCAATAGTACAGTTTAAATGACTTGAATCTTATAATTCAATACTTTGTCGGATGTCCCTTATTAACAAGCACAGCTTGTATTCTTCTTGGGATTCAATGTACTAATGTTTTACAAAATTCTCGAGTGATTTCATTAGTTCACACTTCTTTAACTTTTTGAAGATGTCCTTCAGATTTTGGCTGATGTGCTGCAACTTTCTGCTCCATTATATTCCAGCAGTTCTCGATAACATTAAGATCGGGTGAACTTAATTCACTTTTATCATCAGTAAACCACTTCTTAACTGTTTTAGCTGTATGACAAGGTGCTGAATCTTGCTGGAAAATGCTGGTTTTAGTAATTTCCATGTGCAGTTTCACTTTATCTTTCAATACACTTAGATACTTTTGTGCATTGACTTTTTCACCTTTTTTAAAGATGTGCGACCCGCATCGGTCTTGCGCTGTGATTGCTCCCCATACCATGACTAAAGGAGGATGTTTTACTGTTTTTATGGTATACTTTGGATTCAGGCGTAACCAGTCTTTTATCTCCTGTTTTAAAAATGGATGCAACCATTGCAACCTTTTATTTATTTTGAAAAATACCTGTTTTGAGCGATGTGTTGAAAATATCTAACAAAATTTTTTTAATAAATCCATAGCAATCTTTGATTATGCAAGCTGAAATAGAATCATAGCCTGTTGATATATCTGTGTTGTATTTTTATTATCGAATCATCAAGTTCTTCATAAGTAAGTTTTTTAAATGATAAGTTTTTATCAGACTTCATTAGATAGTTCGAAAAACGTGCAGGAGTGTGTTTAATTTTACTGGCTAAGCTAGGTTGTATTGACAAAAACCTGTATTGACGAAAAACTCGTTAAGTTTTATTGCCACCAACTTTACATCAGAGATCTACAGTAATCACATATTCAATATTCCTCCATTAAAACTTTAATTTATTATATCAATTCTAGGGATGTAACGAAAGATTTTGTGAGGTGTAACAGTGTCCTAAAATTTACTTTATCGAAATCAGTATAACGCTCTCTCTCTCTCTCTCTCTCTCTGTCTATCTCTCTCTCTATCTCTCTCTCTCTCTCTCTCTCTCTCTCTCTCTCTCTCTCTCTCTCTCTCTCTCTCTCTCTCTCTCTCTCTATATATATATATATATATATATATATATATTCATTTTCTCCTGCTCCAATAATTTCAAATTATTGGAAGTTATAACAAAGATTCAAATTTAGGACGCAGCGCATTCTATCGAACTAGAGAGTGATGATTCAAGACTATTTTTTATTATTAAAAAGTAAAGCAAAAACATATATAAAAAATGTTTGCAACTTGTAAATCGAAAATCTTAGTTTAAAACTCCGGCTCCGATAAACCTCCGTTACATCCTTGATCTATACAATGTTTTAAATCTTCAGTATAAATACCATAAATAAATGACTAATAATAAACGACTAATAAATATATCACGCATCATCAAATAAAAATTACCACTCATTATCCATTAAATTTTTTTTCTTCTTAAACTGTGATAAAGATTTTGAAAGGCTTGATTCAAGCTAGAATTGTTTACTTCTTGTAAAATCTAATATATTTCTTATTTTTAGGAACGTGACTTATTTAGTGATGACTGCAATCGGATTTTCGAGCTGCTTCGCGCTATGAAACTGCATCCTTGAGTGATGGAGTTGCCTAGCCTCAAGTGCCGTTGTGAATTCGACGAATTTCCATAAGTCATTTGAAGAAATACTATAAATTGTTCATAAACTTTTTATTGCGCAATAAAGTTTTACAGCAACCATCAACACATAAAATAACCACAAACATGATAGTTATTAGCAATATTTAAAGGAGTGTGTTTTTTGCCATGTTTCAAAAATGTTTTTATGTCAAGTTTACATCGCATCAATCAGATTGCCGGAACACATTAATTTAAAGATTAGAAAGGGGCGTAATTACGTTAGCGCGATGGGAAAATTAATTGAAAATACTCCTCTGGTTTTTTCATACATATTCATTATCATATTCTTGATCTTTTTAACAATGCTTAACTTTAATTGTAAAAAAAATTCAACCGAAACTTTTTTTGTTTGCAATATCAGCATCCTTTTTTGTTGTTGATACGTTTACTTATCTTGGATCTCACAAAACAAGCGATTAGTTACTTTCTCCGTTTTAGACTTTTCTGTTTTGATGTAGTAGATACAATAATAATAATAATAATAATAGTAACAAAAAAATAATAATAATAAAAATAATAATAATAACAACTAAAATTGATTTAAGAATAGTGAAAACCTTATAAGCAAAAGGATATTTGGTTTTGGTTTTAATATAAGCGTAACGTAAAAATGTAAGCAATCCACAAGTCTAAATGTTTCACTTTAATTTAATCACTAAAATTTAATTATTTATTTACATAAAATATATTAAGATAATTTCATTAAAATAAACCTTTCATAGTGTAAAAATTACGATTCAAAAAATACAAAATTTAAAAAGAAATTAGTACAATAAGCTCCTTCTATGTTTTAGCAAATAAAAATATTTTCAAAAAAAATATTTTTAAATTAAAAAACATAAATTTTGATACGTATCAAAATAAAAAATAAATTCAAAATAGTTAAAAAAATTGTAACAGTTTTCAAAGTGACAAAATAAAAAATAAAATACAACTCATGCTAGCTTCCACAACATGCTCTATTGTACATCTGCAGTTTGATGTCATACAATTCTGCTAACTCTGATACAAATACCCTATCACTACGAGGATCCAGACCCATTTCTTTCATATGATTTGAAGTAATTAACTTGTCTTCTTGAGAAGCTACGTCATAAAGAACTTTGAATATTCTATTATTTTGTTCGATAAAAAATCTACAAAAATAATTTTAAAATTAAAAAAAATTATTCAGGGGGTGTGAATTTATAGCATTCATAAAGTTAAAATTTATTTATCATAAAGTTTATTGTGGAAATTTATTTATCATAAAGTTTATTGTGGAAACTAGTTATACATTTAATGTTCAAATTATTATCCGTCACTAACCACTAAATTATTACTCGTTACAAATAACCAAACTATTATCCATATAACCACTATCTTTTCCAAACTTTCTTTAACAGCTTACAGATTTCAAATACAGCACATAGTGACCGGAATTAAGTTTTACGCGCACCTTAATCACGTTAAATGCTCATGTACGCGTTTATATGCGATGAATTTTTAAAGTGCGTTAAAAATAATTTTAGTAATCATATTAAACTATTCAAAACAAAATAAAACATTTAATTTTTATACTTTGTTTACATTTGTATTATTATTCATAACTTCGTTGGGTTTTATTTATTTCAGTATTATTTCCATTATTATCACATTCATAACTTGATTGGGTTACCCAGGATAATTTTTGTACAAAAGATATGGCTGATATTTATTCTGGCAAGAAGGTAAGAAGACAAAAGACAAGAAGATAGTGCATCTGATTCATCATAGTATTTAATCTTTAGTTGAAGTCTCAAGTTTTTTATCAGCATAATAAGACTTTAAAGTGCATCTTTCAAATATACGCTAATAGAAAAAATTGGTATCTTGGAAATAGAAAAACTAGGCATTAGAAGTTTGTGTACAATAGAAATTAAAACGTTCCAGTCGTATGTACAAACGATTTAAATCAAACTTATTGATATTTATGGGATTGTACAAAATGGAAAAATGTACAAAAGAGCTCAAAATGAAGTATTTTCACTTTATAAAATACCAGTATTTTTTATCTTAAGCAATAAAGACCTATGACCTGAACTAAAAAAAAATTTTATCATGCTTTTGTCCTGAATTTTTGTCCTGCAATTATTTGTCAACTATTTATAAGAATAACTGCTTTACTTTAATTCGAGACACAATGAAAGCCAATATTTATATAACGGATATTTTTTTTGTCTGAACTGCGTCAAAAAATATCGATCATTTCCAAAATTCTACTAACAGTGCAATTTAACATACTTTGAAGGTGTGATTAGCGGAATATTTGAAAGAACTTGAATTTGCAAGACAGCATTTTTTTTCCCAAATATTGTGGGAAGTTGACAGTATTTCATTTTTTTCTCCAAATATCGTGGATAAGGTTTCTGATCGTTTGATACTATTCATCATTGAGTGTTTATTTTTAGTGCAAGAGCTTCCTCTATACTCATATAAGAGAAAACGTTCTATTTATAGTATTATTAGCTTTTTAAAAATGCCACTCCAAAGTAAAAAAGAAAAAAAGATAATCACTATTACAAAGTTACAAAAATAAGCAGACTATTTTATTAAAAATCAAACTTAAAATCACAAATTTTTTTTAAAGCAAAATCTCCCATAAACAATGTTTATGCTCTAATACAGTGTAGCAACTTCAAACTAAATTTCCTTGAGCTTTTATTTTTTCAAAATTTTAAATAAGAAATTAGCAGTAGCAAGTATATTTTGATGTTTTATTTGAGTAACTTTAAGGAATGGTACTCTGTATTTTTTTCTGTTTATACCGGTCTCAAACAAAATCAAATTTTAAAAATCAAATTCATTATTTTAATTGCATTCAAAATTTCTAGAAATAAAGTATGCCTAATTTAAGTAAAAAGTCTCTATATATCATTCCATGTTTTAAACTTATTAAAATAAATAGTCACACTTTAAACAGATGAAAACAGGACTTTAGTATAAAATATTTCTTAGACCATAGATTTAAAATAAAGTATTTCTTTTATAAAAAGTTGAAATAATGCAAAAAGTAAATTTAAAAAAAAGAAGCATAAATATAAACTTACAGTTAAAAAAAAAATTGTTAAAAAGGTAATGATTATACCTTAAAGATCTTATCTTATCATATATATATCTATACCTTATATACATAATCTCATCATCTGTAACTTCCAAGCCAGAACTAAGTTGTTCTTCACTAAACATTAAAAAATAACATATTTTTTTTTAAAAACTTTTTTTTTCTATTTAAAAAATTAAATCAAATATTTCATTTACTTTTTTGATTTCAATTATTTCATTTTTTTTAAGTTTACTTGTTTTAAATGCCATTATAAAAAAAAAGGAACATACATTTAAAAAAAAAAAAAAAGCAAATACAAAAACAAAGATTGTACATTTTATACAAGAAATATGTAACTATATATGTAGGTTTGAGGTTTGTTTATTTAAAAAAAGTTAAATACTTGAATTGCTTTTGAAAAAAAACTTCAAAACAACTTTTGCTAAGGAAGATTTAAAAGTTTAATTAAATTTAAAACATTGTTGTCATGACAGCGCACATAGAAAATCTTAGGAATAAAACTTCTTATAACCTGTATTTACACAAGCGAGAGTATCTATCATAATCCGCAGAATTTATTTTTGTAACATGTTTCAAACGCTGTGATGGGCACTCTATACTTTGCTTGTTAACATATAAGTCATAAGCTTCTTGTTTATTATATAAAATACTTTCAGTGGTACCTAAAAACAAAAAGAAAAACAAAACACAAAATATAAATTACCAAATAAAATACAAAAAATAAATTAGTTTAAACATTTACTTAATTGATTAAAAGTAGCATGTTAACAAAGGAAAGAACCTTAAGCTAGACATCTAAATGGGCTCTTTATTTTATTTCATATACAAGCCTAATAACAAATTTTGCTTCTTTTTAAATTTTCTCTGTAATTAGTTCATTTTTTCAAAAATAAATAATTAGGAAATTGTAACCTTATACTTAATTATATAACTATAATTAAGTATAAGGTTACGATTTCCTCAAAATTTTTTCAAAAAAAGAAGTTACAAAGAATAATAAAAAGTATGCAAGATCTTTTTCCTTACATAAGTAACTTTTTAAAATACTTTAGGTCAGGTCAGGTTGAAGATCATCATGATCACTCTGGCACTGTTAACATGTAATCCAATACAACCTCCCACATATTCTGCTACTTTGTATGATTCGCTTTTCAAGGCAAAGGCTAGGAGAGTTAACTCTAACTTAAAAACCCCTGTCTTGGGTGCTCTTGGCTAAATAAAGACTAGAGATGGTGTCTTGATAAAAATTCTCATCTTAGAACGTTAACTGTATCTGGCTACTATCTTATTGAAGGTCTCCTAGACAAAGACTTTAGGGTACAGTAAAAAACTTCAGTTGCCCAGCCTTGCACCCCTTCTTCATCTACTAGGCTAGTGTAGATGTAAACCTGTGTTATATTGCTTCCTACTTAGAATGATAAAAGCTAGATCTTCTTGACTATACTCATAGATTTTTTTTTTTTGCTTGCAGTTTAATGAGGCCTGTTGGTAGTTGAGTTTCCTGAACGCTTTAAACCCTTTTGCTACAACATTGAGTCAATTTTCAGGATTTTTCCTCTATATTAATTATCTTACTGACAACTTTAGATCTTAAGTGACTCTATCTGCTTCCAACACAAATATATACTCTAGTCTTGAAAAAATTTTTTTGATCGCTTAGAATGGGCAGTTGGAACTTGCAGTGGCTTGTACATTTTGACTTAAAGCAAAACTTTATTTACTGCTAACAATTATTACAATTTTGTTGATATTTATATATTGTTGATACTGATGAATGGCAACTTATACTGCAACCTCTACTTCTCGGATTACCATTCATAAAAACCATATATAACCCATTGCAAAGTTAGCATCTGCTAAGGTTGCTTCTATTTATTGTGCTGGCCATTTCATTACTCCAGATTCCATCTTTCAATTCAACAAATCTTTTATTTGTTCCTGTATAGAATACTGCTGTCATATTTGGGCTGGTTCTTCTAATGATCCCCTTTCTCTTCTAGAGGAGGTTCAAAAGCGTATTATAAATGAACTAGCCCTGCTCTAGCTGCCAAGCCTCTGTTGATAGTCAAATTAGTTGATACTCTTCTCCAAATGGTCTTTAGTTCTTGCTTTAGGCTATCATATACAGACCTAAACTGATTTTTAGTATATATATAAATTATGTAAGTGTATTCTACAAATAGAATGCCTAATGTTCTTAAAGAAAAGAACAATAATAAATTAGTAAAAAAACTTATCTAACTTTTAAACTTATTTCACCATCAGTAGCTTCATCAGGAAGCTTCCTGATGAACCTACTTTATATATATATATATATATATATATATATATATATATATATATATATATATATATATATATATATATATATATATATATATATATATATATATATATATATATATATATATAATATATTCAAGATAAAATGTCAAACAAAATGAAATTAAAACAAAAATATAGGTACAAACATACTTTTTATTAAATTGTGTAATATAATACTAGTTTTATTAAAAACATTTAAATTTATAACAATACATAGAGACTTAATTAATATTTAGTGTGACCATGTTTATTTACAATATTATCTTGAAGTCTTTTATTATACTTTTATACAGATTTTCAATAAATGTGATGGGGATACCAATCTTCTTTTAGAACTTTTCAAAGCTCATTTTCATTCTTTGGCAACTTTTCCATCTTCTTTCTGTCTAAGTAGTCCTAAACATGTTCAATTATATTGAAATCAGGGCTCTGAGGAGGCCAAGGCATGGTTTGAAGCACTCCTTCCTCCACCAGATTTGACAAATAATTTTTAACTAATTTGCAAGTATGTTTGGGATTGTTATCCTGTTGTATGATAAAATAATCCCTGATCAGTTATCGTCCAGAAGGCGCAGTATAATTATGTAAAATATTTTTATATTTTTTACCTGTAAGCTTTTCTGTTATTCTAACAATATCCCCTACCCCTTTTTTTGAAATACACCCCCAAACTTGAATATTCTCTCCAACATGTTTGATAGTAGATGCTAGACATGGCTCCTACAATGCCTTTTTCTTTCTTCGCCTAACATACTGACATCTATTTGTCCCAAATATTTGAAATTTAGATTCGTCTGTAAACAATATCTTGTCCCATTGATTTTTCTGCCACTCTTTGTGCTCTCTGGCGAACTTTAATCTTTTTTTTTATTACCTTTGCGTAGTAAAGGTTTTTTAACAGCTACACAGCCTTTTAACCCAGATTTTATTAAAGATCGTTGCACAGTAAATGCATGTACTAAAGTTCCATTAGCTCTTTTAAGATCTTGAACAAGTTTTGCGCTTACTTTTTTGCGACTTTAAAAGTAGTGCTGCTATTTTTAAAAACTGTTCATCATGTAGGCTTAACTTCTTGGAACGACCAGACTGCTACAGCATGGGGCTCACAGTGGCTGGTGAATTTTAATTCAGATAAAACTCAATTTTTTTCAGCCAATCGTTATGGTAATAATTTAGATCTTTCTATATTTATAAACGGTGATGTACTCAATGAGTCACTTACTCTTCATCTTCTAGTATTAACTCTTACTTCCAATTTTTCTTGGAAACCATATATCAAATCAGTTGCAAAATTAGCATCTGCTAAGGTTGCATCTCTTTATCGAGCTTGTCACTTTCTTACTTCGGATTCTATTCTCTATCTCTATAAATCTCAAATCCGGCCTTGTATGGAATACTGCTGCCATATCTGGGGCGGATCTTCTAATGATGCCCTTTCTCTTTTAGACAAGGTGCAAAAACGCATTGTAAACATAGTTGGACCTGCTCTTGCAGCCAACCTCCAACCATTATCACACTGTCGTAATGTTGCTTCTCTTTCTCTTTTCTACAAATACTATAATGGGCATTGCTCTAAAGAGCTAGCGTCTCTTGTGCCATCTACTAAAATTCATTCTCGAGTTACTCCTCATTCAATTAAGTGTCATCCTTTTTCTGTGACTGTTCCTAAGTGCTCCAAAAACGCTTATTCGTCTAGTTTTTTTCCTCGAACATCAGTTCTTTGGAATTCGCTTCCTTCATCTTGCTTTCCTGATTCATATAATTTGCAATCTTCTAAGTCGTCCGTCAATCATTATCTTGCTCTACAATCTTCATATTTTCTCTTTCAGTAACTTCCAACTTTAACTAGTGGCTGCTTGCAGCCTTGTTGGAAGCGAAGATGTTTAATATATATATATATATATATATATATATATATATATATATATATATATATATATATATATATATATATATATATATATATATATATATATATATATATATATATATATATATAAATGATATAAATTAGTCAGAAATATATTTATATATATTCCTGACTAATTTATACCATTTATTATTTAGTCTTCTGTCAACAATTTTCTTTAATTTCTTCTTTGCTTTCCAGTAAATTATATAGTGTACAAATTATATAGTGCATTTAGAAGTAAACTTGTTTAAAAAAAGAATACTCACAAGCTATAAATGAATCCATATTCTGAAGAGCCAAGAGATTTCCCACATTAACATAGAATAAATTATTGACAAAATTCCTGTGAAGGTCATATCCATGATTTGCTAGAAGACCAAGGCAATATGCTAAAACAAACAAATCTTTTTTACATAAATTAATTTAAATTTTTTGGATTTTACTAAATCTTAATAATAAAAAAATAAATTTATATACCTCTATAGCATTGTGTACCAACAGGAGGAGGAGCAAATAACAAAATTCTTTTTTTAAGTAATAAAAATTTCCACAAAACAAATATACTGACACCAAAGTAAGCAATGAACTGTGAAAAGCAACCAACTGGATGTCTTATCTATAAAAAAATAAAATCATAGATAAACTTAATTTATGCTTATTATGCACTAATAATCCTTCCTGATTGTCAAAACATAAGCAAATCAAAATGTTAACTAATCATAAACTTAAAATTGGTGTAATGGTCTCACTAAACTAATTAATCTTTTAAAAATGAAGTTAAAACAATTTTTTTAATAACCATCACTACCACCACTGCTACTAGTACCACCACATCTACCATTACCACCACTACTACTGCTACTACCACTGCACTACGACCACTAGTTTTGTTTAGAGCTTTATTATTAGAAACTTAACTAACTGATTGCAAAATGTAATAAATATGTGTTATATACTGTACTTATTTTAGTAAAAAAGAAACCAAAAAAAATTTTCCTTTTTATCAATCTATATTTTGTTGTTCATCAGTATTTTTCTAAGACTTATGTATATTACAATGATATGTTGTGACTTTATCTATAAATAAAAGTACTTCATTCAATGTTTATAAGCATAAATGAAAATTATATTATTATTATTTTTTTTTTCTGAACAACTTTATTTCAATGTAACTTTTATTGTAAGTAATTCTTATTTCTAGTATTCTTCATTCTTTTTTCAACTTAAACAACTGCTAACTACTTTGTTGATGATAACAACTGCTAACTACTTTGTTGATGGCAACAACTGCTAACTACTTTGTTGATGACAACAACTGCTAACTACTTTGTTGATGACAACTACTGCTAACTACTTTGTTGATGACAACTACTGCTAACTACTTTGTTAATGACAACAACTGCTAAATACTTTGTTGGTGACAACAACTGCTTCCTAAACTTAACCAATATATGAATCGATATCTAGCTAATATTGCAAAATATCTCTGCTCCAATAAATTATTAAAGACTTTTTAAAATAGTATTAAATACTTTTCCAGTCAAGTATTTTGTATTTGTAATCTAAATTTAGGATGTTTTCTTTTCAATGTTTTTCAAAATACAAAATTTTTTTATTAAAAAAAAAGAAGATTACTAATAATTTATTAAGAATAGTGGATTATATATTGTAATTCTATTACACATAGTTGATTATATATTGATTATATACTGTAATTCTATTAAGCATAGTTGATTATATATTATAATTCTATTAAGCATAGTTAATTATATATTGTAATTCTATTAGGAAAAATGCTAGAATGTTTTATGAAACTTTTATATCACAACTTATGATTTAAGTGATGTCATGGCCTACGATTTAAGTGTTTTTATTTGATATTTATGGTTAATGTATTTATACAGTTTTTAATGTCAATTTTTGAGTGCTGTAATTCAATATGAAGTTATTGTTAGAATGGAGAGTTTGATTTAATTTTTTATTGCGGCCGCCCCTGCAGGAGGCCACAATAAAGCCTACATGCTGCATGCGGACCTCAGTGACCATTTGTCAGGCTCTTCAATTATATAAATTCTTATAATTTAACTGATAAAGATTAATTTAAAAAGATTACAAATTTCTTACAAAAGAGGTACCAAAAATTTGTCAATGAGGTACCAAAAGATAAAAACAAAAAATTAAAATATAAGTTTTTTTTTGTTTTTTTAAATTTTATTTTAACTCACCTCCCTAAGGTCTTAAAGGCGACTACAATCGAGAAGGCTATTTCAATTGTGGTTACAACCCTCTCACAACTCTTCAACTCCAAAACATGAAACTTGACAAACAAGGCTGCTGTGCGGAGAAAGTTGAGCATGGTATTACCAGAGACGTGGTGGGGATCTAACTTCTTGCTTAGAGGCAAGCGCTCTACCATTACAGCAATAAAATTAGTTGAACAATAAGATTTTAAAAATGTAGAAATTTTAAATAGAAAATGCTGCTGTTGCAAGCTATGCAGTTTGTCTTTTTATAACTAAATATTGTTAACCAATGATGGGAAAATTATTAAGAAATCTCTTGAAATTTTGTTTAAAAACATTGGCCCTAAAAAATAAAAACTTTTAAATAATATCTACCTCTTAAGACAAACAATTACATTAAGAACAGGTGATATTGCTGATGATCTGAGTTTGTAATTGAATGAAAGAATAAAAGAATTTCAGTATATCGCAAACTGCTCAATAGGCTATTTTTATTTGTGATATTGATTAAGATTATTTAGTCACTGAAGAGCTTTTTGATGTCTATATTATTGAAGTTATTATGGCATTATATTGATGATATTAGGGCAGATCAACTTTCAAAATTTTTTTTTAGAAAATAAACATTGAACCAATATTCAAGGAAACTGCCCCCAAAATCTGATAGGGCCCTATATTTTTGGAAAAAAAAAAATCTTAAAAAATATAGTCAAGATGGGGAATCTAATGTTAATTTCAAAAAAACTAGGTTTATGATTTAAAAAAGCTATAGAGAAAAAAACATGTTATATTTTTCATTTTTTCTATTAAAATCTCAAAAAGCTGGTTTTTTTAATATTACAAAGCCTTAACTTTTAGTTTTTATTTAATAAAAACAATGTAATACTTGAAACGCTTGACTTGAATACCAAAGCACTGACAGAGAGCTTAAATATAGATACTATTTTTATGGATTTTGCAAAAGCTTTTGATTCAGTTGCATATGTACGGCTTTTGGTGAAACTAGAAGCAATCGGATTTTGAGGTAAACTTTAAAATTGAAGCAAAGGTTTTCTTAGCAATAGAACACTGATTAGTTTTAAAAGAACATGTACCTAAATGGAAAAATGTTATAAGTGGAGTTCCCCAAGGATCTGTACTAGACCCACAACTATTTATTATATATATAAATGATTTATGCATTAATCTAAAAAAAGCTGTAAAGTTCTTTGCTGAAGACAAAAAGTGATTTCGGTGATAAAGAATCAGGAGGACAATAAAAATCTTCAAAACAATATAGATGAACTAAGTAAGTGGTCAAATGAACTGTTAATTAAATTTAACAAAAATTAATGCAAATAATGGATTTTGGTAAAAGTAATTGAAAACTTGATTATAAACTAAATGATTTTATGCTACTAAAAAATCAATCTGAAATCGATCTTGGTATAACCATCAAATGACTTAAACTGGAAACAACACATTAACAACGCATTAAATAAAGCAAACAATCAACTTGGATTGATTAAACAGTTTTTTAAATATTTAAATGAAACATGAGGAAAACTTTTATATAAAACATTAGTACAACCTCATCTTGAATATGGTGCAGTAATATGGAACCCTTTAAGAAAAGATAAAAATAGAAGAACACGATTAGATCTTATTCAAATGTTTAAAGTATCCAAAGGATTCGATAAAATAAATTTTCACAACCATATCAATCGTATTATAAAAAATACAAGAAGACATGAGAATTAGAGAAAAGAGAAATATTGAACAAAGGCTCAAATAATCAAACAATCAGACACAACTTCTTCACAGAGTATTAAATTATTGAAACAATTTGCCACAAGATACAATAAATTCAAGTTCAATCAACTCATTTAGAAACAAGATTGCCTTGATGTTCAAAGTTTGATAAGGCAAAGCAAAAAAAAAAAAAAACAGTTCTAAGTCGACATTAATAAGAACGATTAGTCCTATATTTTATTTATTTTTTATTCAAAGAATGAAGCAAAAATAAAAATTGTTATTTGTTTGTAATTAAAATTATACAAATATTAGGTAACCAAAAAAGTTTGTGCGGTTTTTGGTAATTGAATTGTTTTTAGCATTTTTTACAACACCCACATCGCACAAGGCAAGTAGCTTTGTTGCGTAATAGAACACGTGTGTCACGCGCAGTTGCTGCATATATAGTGTAGGCTTGTAACGAGCTTACAGGAAAGGTTTTGTGTAAAGAAAGGATGGCAACCCAACCAACGATTATTTGATCTTGCTTACTTTACGAGTTCAAACTTGGAAGGAATGCAACACAAGCGGCCAAAAACATCTGCACAGCATTTGGAGAAGGTACAGTAAGTGAACGCACAGCACAGAAGTGGTTTCAGCGATTCTCTTCGGGAGATGAGTCCATCGAAGACCTGCCGCGTTCTGGACGCCCATTGTTGGTTGATGAGGATGAACTGAAGGACGCTGTCGAGTCTGACTCCAGCCAAACTTGCCAAGAACTTGCAGTGAGGTTTGCTGTGAGTGTTGAAACCATCCGCCTGCATCTGCATGAGATTGGGAAAGCGTGGAAGCTGAGTCGGTGGGTTCCGCACAAATTGTCGATCGACAACAAGAAGCAACGGCTTACGATCTGCACATCACTCTTATCACGCCACAATGTTGAGCCTTTTCTTGATCGTTTATTGACATGCGACGAAAAATGGATTGTGTACAACAATACCAAGCGTTGCTACCATTGGTTGTCCCCCGATGACCCCATCCCAAAGACACCCAAGCCCAATCTCCACAAGCGGAAGGTTTTGCTCTGCATTTGGTGGACTACAGCTGGTGTGGTGCATTACGAGCTGCTCCCAACAGGCCAAACCATTACTGGACTGGTCTACTCAGCACAGCTGCAACGAGTTCACGACCTGTTGCTTGTAAAGCAGCCTGCACTGGTGCACAGGAGAGGAGTTCTGCTTCTCCACGACAACGCAAGACCGCACACCGCTCGCGTGACTCAGGACAAGCTCCAAAGCCTTGTTTGGGAGAGTTTGCCTCATCCACCATACTCGCCAGACCTCCCCCTACTGATTTCCATTTTTACCTTTCCCTGGGAAATCATTTAAAAGGACAGCAGTTCTGAGACCAGGACGCGGTTGAAATGGAGTTAAAAGCTTTTATAGACTCAAAGGACCGAGAATTTTTCAGAAGTGGAATAAATAAGCTTGTTTTACGTTGGGAAAAGGTTTTAGATGCTAATGGTGACTATTTTGATGAATAAATGTACTTACTTTTGTCGTTTTGTGTGTTTTTATTATATACGGAAAAACCGCACGAACTTTTTTGGTTACCTGATACATTAAAAATTTGTATAATTTCAATATAACAAGTATATATTGTCCCTATATGAAAACGTCTATGTAATGCAAGTGTATACTTTTATGTATAACTTTTTTTATTATATATTTTTTTTATGATTATATTTATTTATTTATAAGTATACGCACGTTTAGCTTATTTGGATGAGGCATTTACTTCATACACAGTATGACAGCGGTTCAAATCCCACCAACGTCAATTTTTTAAAATTATTTTTCTTCAAAATACCACTGTTCATATATTTGCGTAGAAACCATTTATCTTTTCTTTTTTGTAAATAAAATCTTTTTGTTATATGTTTATGAATGATACACATTTCTTCACATTCAGATTTCTTAAACCATTTAAGCATTTCAGTGTATTTTCTCATGCACAGGTGCACATAGCCTTAATGGTTTAAACCTTTCTATTCCTATATGTTTTTTATCCCCGATCTTTTAGCGCTTTGTAAACTTGGATACCGGTTGCTTTTTAATATTTGGCTCAGTGCATTTAGTTCTACTCGCCCCCTCCCATTTGGGGAGGGGGCGAGTAGAACTAAATGCACTCCTCTACTATGTTATTGGTGAACAATTATTATTAATAATTTTTTATTAAATGTTATTCAACTATTAATAATAATTGTAAATAATTGTTAATATATATATCACCAATAACATAGAAAACCAAAAGGGAGGGTAGAAAAATAAAATAAAATTTGGAAAGAGATGGGATTCGAACCACCATTAACTTTTAATACTCTAAAAGTCTTTTATAACACAAAACTTATTCTTTTTTAGATAATTTTTATTGAACTAATAAATATTCTAATATTTTATTGAACTAATTTCATATATTTTATTAAATAAATTTCTTATCTTTTATTGAACAAATTATAAATTTCTTATTTGTTACCTTTAAAACAGAAAAATGTTTTTTATATTTTATTTCGTCATCTGTATCTTTTTTCTCAATAAATGCATTGTTGCGGTTCGGGCAATTTCGATATGTAAAGTAATATGATATTAAGTCATGGTATTGGTACTGTTTTTCCAAAACATATCTTAAGATAAAAATGTTTATGCTAATATTAATCATGTTAAAAATATTTATACTAATACTAAACGATAAAATTAATAGCATAAATATTATATTAAAGAATATTTATACCAAACCATAAAATTAATGTGAAATAACTTAAACTATTATTGAAACATACTTAACTTGAAGTTCTAAAAAATCCTGATGCTCATGAAGAGAGGTATACTTTGTGCATATTATTCCGACAGATTTCATACGAGCGCCTCTTTCTTCTGCATTATTTACTGACTTTAAAGCAAAACAACTTAAGCCATAATGTTCCTGGTGGCGAAAGTATCTAAGGTAAAAAACGTTATTTTACTATTTTCCAGTTCTAAATATGAAAAATTTGAAATTACTTTATGCAAAAAAATTCAAATTCAAAAGTCATGTCCACTTTCCCCAACCACCTAAATTATATAGTCTAATACTTTTATGGTGTTTTAAAAGTATTTATACAAAAACTTTCCTCCAATGTAATTATGCAAATAATTTTTTTTATTTTAATTTTAGACACATGGAACTAAATATAAAAACAATTATTGATAACTTGTTTTTCTATTTTTTCCTAACTGGTTGTCAGAAAGTTTTTTCCCTATTTTGTTGACAAAAAGTAAAAATTAAAATGCAAGACCGGAATTTTTTTATATTACTTGATAGACTTCCTGCCCCAACCAAACCCTCAGTTAATGTAGCAGCACTCTCTTGCGAGTCAGGCTATAAGATAGTCGATGTAGCAGCATTCCGTTGCGAGTCAGGCTATTTGTCAGTCGATGTAGCAGCACTACGCTGCGAGTCAGGCTATAAGATAATCGATGTAGCAACACTCCGAACAAGATTTACAGTAAAAAAAAATAAAAATAAAACATTTTATTAAAAAAAATAAAAAATAAAAACATTGTTTATGTTATTAAAAACATTTTGGTCAATTATATTTGCCGTTTTTTTTAATAACGATTAATTTGTAATTAAATTAATGGTTTTAACTTTTTGACAACACAGAAATGTTGGACAAAAGTCAAAAGTAATTAAAAGTGACACATTTGTTTGCATAAGAATCACTTTTACTCCCAAATGCAACAATTTATATATATATATATATATATATATATGCATTTTTTACCAATATATGTTTTTCCACCAATCTACCATTGATGATGTAACATAAAGACTCAGTATTCGAAATATTTTCTAATTAAATTATTATTTAGAAATAAGATTAAAAAATTTTTTTATCTGAGTAAATACGTATTTTTCAACTTATAAATGTGAATGTGTTTAGTTACAGTCTCATGTGACCTACATACATATGGTAAACACATTGGAAGAATACTGAAGACACAAGGCTTCATGTATGAGGCATAGGAACGCATGCCTTATATGACCATTCATATGATAATTAGCGCGCTTAAAAAATGCACCGAAAAACCAAAGTAAACTTAAACTAAAATTAAAATAAACAAACTATAAACTGAAAAGAGAAATAAAAGCTAAAAAGAAAAAAACTAACTAAAAAAAAACAAAATCTTAACGAATGATAAAATAAATAAAAGATAAATCAGAAGCAAAAAGAGCATAAAATTAATATTTGTTTATTTTTATATGTAATTTCAATATAAAACAAAGTAGTGGTGTAGTGGTAGAGCGCTCGCTTCATAAGCAAGAGGTTCCGAGTTTGATCCCCACCAAGTTCCTGGTAGTACCACGCTTAACTTGTTTCTCTGCACAGCAGCCTTGTTCATCAAGGTTTGTGTTTCGAAGTTATGGACTTGAGAGAGGGTTATAACCACAATTAAGTAGCATCTTCGTCTGTAGAGGCCTTCTTGGCTTTGGGGAGGTGAATTAAAAAAGAAAAAAAAATTTATCTTTCTCTTTATTGAATTCTAATTCTAATGTCTTTATTGAAATCTAATGTATTCTAGGCAAATGAAACACTTTATTAATAAAAGATTTTTACTGGTTCATCTTTTATTTATTTTATTATTTGGTAAAATTTTTTTTTTTTTTTCAGTTTATGGTTTGTTTATTACAATTTTTTATTCAGTATAATTTGATTTTTCAGCGCACTTTCAAAAGAAATGAATTATCAAAAGATGTAAATTGAAGTGAAAAAGTTGTCAAAACAAAATATTGTTGAAAAAAAAGGGCGCACACCTTATGAAAATGCATTTTCATAAGGCGTGCGACCTTTTAACACCTTTTATGAGAAGGCCTGAGACACATAAGTTTTCTTTATGACACAATAAATTTTTGATACAATATGCATTACAACTAGTTATGCATATTGTATCAAAATGATACAATATGCAATATGCGTTACAACTAGTTATACATATTGTATCAAAATGAAATCTTTTCATTCGTGCATTGTCTTTACTAACTTACTCAACCCTCCTGTTTGTATATTTTTTTTTAAATGCATTTTTTAACAAAAAATATTTATATTATTTTCAGATCCATTACACTGAGAATAAGTTAGGAACAAAACTTCATCGAAATAACTGTATATAGTACACATTCAGCAAGTTCTATTTGTTTAGTGCAACAAACAAAACTTTTTAAAGTATTAAACTTCCATCATGTGGTGATATCTTGAAGGTTTTGTTCTACAATCACATTAATGAGAACACAAGTTCGAAGGAAAGTATTGACAAATCTGTTTTTAGCACTTGCACCTGCTGAAAAGTAAATTTAACAGGAGTTGCAACACCAGTACCCATGTCACTTCTAACTGTTACTTCTAGCTATGAGAATTCGTCACAGCCTTCAGATATTGATCTTGAATCTGGTCTATACAATTTGAAAGCTCTCAATTTACAGACAGCGAAAGCCACTGTGAATATTGTGACTCCTAAGTAGCTGCCTTTCTTATAACCAGGCTTGCAGAGCCAGAGTCGAGGATCCGATAGTTTTTGCAGGAGCTGGAGCCGAGAAAAACTAGTGGATCCCGGCTCTCAAAAAAATTTTGAACTGAACAAATTTTTTTTTTTTAAATTTTAGAATAATTTTTTAGACATTTTTTTGGCGACCTCTACACTTCATTCAAGAAACTTAAAACTTAAAATTCTCTAAGTCTCTAACAAATCATTTCATATACAATAAAATGACTCACAAGTTTAGTCTAAAATGCCATCTCAAAAAAATGGCCGCCACCATATTTTTGCTTATATTGTGTTTTTAAATTCTTATTCTTGTGAAATGAATGAAGTGCCATATTTATTCTTATCTTCTGTCATTTTTTTTATTTCAAAATTATTCAATGACCCAAAAATAATCTTGTATTTTTCTTTTCTTCTCCTGCAATATTTAGATAAAGTTGAATATATATTTGAAATTTTTCCGCGATTTTTGTTATTTGTAAATTGCAACTATGAGTGATAACGTTGAAGACGAGAGGTTATATGATAAACTGAAATGGTTTGCTAATCGCGAAGAGGACGACGTGTTTTTTTGTCAAGTTTACATTATTGTAGGGGAGGGAGTCGGCAAACTTTGCGGTGCAACATCCAAAATGCAGTATGAGGGAAAAAAGAAATGGAAAAAAAAACCCACCGCCAACACGAAACGCCATTTTGTCAATAAACATTCTACACTTTTGACAAAAATTGTTGAGGCAAGAGAACAGAAACTGAAGAAAGAGAAGGCCGAAAAGGAAAAGAAACGCACCTCATCCATTTTTGGAGGAAATCAGGGTTCGACTAGTGAGACGAGAAAAGTACAGCACCCATCGATCGCTTTCTCAACAAAGTTACCATCACAATTTCAAAAGGGGACTTCAAGAAAGGCATGAACATGATGATTCTTCAAAACGGCGTTCCCTTTAACCTATTCAACAGTAAAGGAATCAAGATTTTGACTAGCGATTTGGCAAAACATTTTGGGTTGAAAGTCAGCCGGGATTCTGCTCAATGTCAAATCATGGCTTTGGCTCAACAAAAGCGGGCTGAGTTAAAAACCAATCTACAGGGAAAGCTGGTTTTTCTGAAAGTCGACGGAGCTTCAAAACATAATCGAAGCTTACTTGGCGTCAATGTGCAGTTCTTCATGGATAGCGAAACCACTCTCAAAATTTTGGCAGCAGTTGACAATCATGCTAGACACAAGGCAAAAGAAATTCAAGAATCTCTTGAAGGTGTGCTGGAATCGTATGGCATCAGGAAAGAAAATGTCCTCGGAATTACGACTGATAACGGATCGAACATGGTGAAAATGGTTGGAGACGTTGGAAAGACAGATGATAAAGGTGACGTTACTGACGAGTCTGCTGAAGAACTTGCTGGCGTCGAAATCGAAGAAGAACTTGAGGTTGAAATTGAAGATGATCTGATCGTGATGTCCTGAGTGCACTGGAAGCAGAATTTAAAACCCATGACTTAACGCTTCTAAATTACAAGTGGAAGCAAGTAGAGGAACTTGCAAAAATCCTCAAGAAACCGGCAGTCGCAACTCAACAATTCCAGAGTCAGGATCTCACGCCTGGGAACTTTATTTACATTTGGGAAATTCTGAAGGAGGAGCTAGTTTCTGGTGAATTCAAGACGTCTGATTTTGGAAAGAATATCAGGGATTCAATGGTGATTCAGGAATCACTTTTGTTTGATAATCCCTTTTTTTGTGCTGCTGTCTTTGTAGATGTGCAATATCAATGCCTTCTTGGAGAAGAGCAACAGGTTTTTATCTCTATTTATTTTTTTAAACGAAAATTAGAATTTGAAGTTACGTACTTTTAATGAAATTCAAAATACTGTTTCATTTAACTTTACTTTTTGACATTCTACTTTCCTCACTGCAAGAATATGATAGATTATAATTTGTTTGAAATTTAAAAACATTACAAATGCTTTACAAAATCAGTTGATTGCTGAAGACACTCTGTGGAAGATCCAGAAAAAGCTCAATGAGCAAAAGAAGTTCGAAATCTAAGGGAGTGGAATTGGTCATCATGGAAATGACTCTAGCAAGAGTACTGGAAGCCGTTCGGAAAATAAAGAGGAATCTGAGGAAATAAGTCCCAGAAAAAGGATGCGAATTCGAATGGAATGTGCTTGGAAGCAAAAAAGCGAGCAGTGCAGCCAAGACGTTGTTAGCCATAAATAATTGGAGGAAAAAGAATTACAAGAGGCTATTCAAAGTTTGCCAAAGCTTGCTCAACAGACCATGAAGAAAAAGGATGGTGGAAATTCGAAGGGCGAAACTGTTTTGGACGGAATAAAGCTGTTTCCTGAGTTGACCCAGAAAGCATGCCAGATTGCTTCTGCTCTTCCTATGACGCAAGTCAGCGTGGAGCAGGTGTTTTCTGGCCTAAAATTTCTGACTCCGGACCAAAGAAGTCATATGGAATCGGATTTGATTGATAGCATGGTTTTTCTTCGAATGAATAAAGAGTACATTTGACTTTTGGTGTGTATTGACGGAAAAAAAAAAGAGAAAACGTTTTGAATTTGGAAATTGATGCTAAAAAAGTTTGTTGAAAAAATTTTGTAGAAATGAGCAGGCAAAGGCATAAATTTGCAAGTACAAAATGAAAGGGTATATGAAAGGGACTGATTCTTCAAAAAAATGTAATAGTTTATTTTTCATTCATTAAAAAATTTATGAATAGACGGCAAGGTACACTTTTAAATCTTATTCTTCTATTGACATTATGAGGAGCCAGAGCCGAGTTTTTGCTTTGCGAAAATTCGTGAAAAAATTGGGCGGCTCCGCAAGCCTGCTTATAGAGCTAACATTTATAACAGAAAGGCTAGTTCGATTACAAAAGACATTTTCTGTGACATCTATAAGACTGATAAAAGCAAGATACGAAGAAGTCATTATCAGTGCCAGCACTATAAGATGAGCTGATAAAATATTGCAAGCTTTTAATCGCTAGACAACAATCAATTTGATCCAGCAGTTTTACTAATTTTGCAATGGGATGGTTAGATAAGGGTTTAGTTTACTGGTTCAGAAAGAGGTTAAGTCAATCAATTTCTGATTCTGGTTTCTGGACAGGATGTGATAAAACTGTTAGCTGTCCCTAGGCTTCAAAATAGCACAGTGGCTTTAATGGCACAAGCAATAACAAAAACTATTTATTAGCCATTTGTTACCAATGTTCAAAATGTTTGCAACACGAAAAAAATGTTACGTTGTATTGTTTTAATTTTTTTTTGTCTAGTTTTAAGTAACGATACCACACTAAATTTGTGTAATCTAGATACGGTCTTACAAGAGAGGTGCACAATAGGTTAGACGCGTTTATGTCTATATTTTTTAAATGAATGCTTTATTATTCCGAATGTTTTATTAGCTTTACTAAATACATAATTAACTTGATTAGACCATTTTAAGTTGTTTGAAATCTAAACTTCTTTTTCAATTTTGGTTTCTGGTAGATCAACTCTGTTTAACACCGAATCATACATTATATATAGATACTTAGTATTTTTACCTATATATATAATGCTACCTAAATGCTTGCATTTACATTTGCTAACATTAAATTTCAATAGCCATAATTTTGATAATGCTATTAATTTGTTTAGGCCTGTTTGAGTCTTTTCTATCAGAAGATGATCAGAAGATATCAGAAGATGATCTAATTATGTTAACTAGTTTAATACATCAGCATACATTTCACACTTCATTGATGACTCATTTAGTAAGTTGTTTATGTAAACAGTAAACATAAACAGACCAAAGATAGGGCCTTGTGGCACTCCACTTGTAACTGGAAACCAATTTAAAAACTCACTGTTGCAAATGACAAATTGCACTCTGTTACATACAAAAATTCTGCACCATCTAAGTACTTTATTGATAAACTCATAACTTTTTAGTTTAAGACACAATCTGGTGTGAGGCACAAAATAAAAAGCTTTTTTTTTATACCTAGGAAAATAATACCTACTGGTAATAATATCTACTGTCTATAAAATCAATGCAAATCAAATCAAAATGAAAATCAATTTATTATATCTATATCTATATATATCTATATCTATATCTATATCTATATCTATATATATATATATATATATATATCTATATATATATATATATATATATATATATATATATATATATATATATATATATATATATATATATATATATATATATATATATATATATATATATATATATTAGGGTGTGTGGATTTTCACTTTTTTTATGAAATTTGATGTTGACTAGTATTTTTTTTTTTGTAAATCAGTATGCAAAATATGAAAATAATTTTTTTTTTTTTTAAAAAAAAAAAAATCTTTTAAGCTACTTTTTTTCACCCTTAAACTATTATTTTTTTGGACTTTTATTACCTTCATTTTAATACCTTTTAAAAACTTGTGTGTATATATAATTAAATTTTTTTTTATTTCGAGAAATTGTTTATGTATATATTTATTTATATAATAAAAATTTATATAAATAAAATTAATTTATTTTACAGAAAGATGGCTCAATGTTTTTAAAAAGTATTACTGTATTATTAGAACGCCTCCGTCTTATTTTTTTATTTGTAGATAAAGTAAAATATTTTTAAAACATAAACAATATTTTGAATCTTTTAAAAAAATATATATATATAAATGTCATATACCACCAAAACCAGAAGTAAATTAGCTTGTCGACTTAGTAACTTGATTGGAAAAAGTTCAGAGTTTCTTCCATCAGAACACCCAACTTCCAGAGATATTCTCAAGTATGGCCTATATTTAAAGGAGATTAGAGGAAAAGATTACAGAAACTATACTGTATATCAGCTTGTAAAGGATATTATTCAGGAATTTTGTTACAGTGGAAAAAAGCTAATTCTCAATTTGTAAATCCAGTTATTAATTCTGAAAGAAGAATCAAATGTAAAATAAAAGATTTGTGATTATTGGCTTTTAAAGTTAGTAATGGCAGTGTGGCCTCAGCAATTAGAAATAGATTTATGGAAAAACTTGATAAATATTTTAGTTTGTTTACATGCTGTTACATTGTTTACATAGTTACATGCGATTGTAAAATACTTTTTTGCTTAGAGAATAATTGTGAAGAAAACTGTGACAGAAAAGCTCACATACTATGTAATTGTAAAAATGAAAAAAAAATTCCTCTTTTTGAATTGAACTTTGTTAGATATCAAAGAGAAAAAGTTGGAACCAAATCTATCCTTCAAATAGCTGGGATTGATCATATTGAAACTCGAAAACAAAATAAAAAAATTAAATGACTTTCAATAGAAAATCAATTTACAAATAAAAAAATTAAAAACAGACCAGGAGATTCTTAATCAAGAATATGATTTTTTTTTCCAAGAGTGACTCAGACAAAGTCTGTGAAGATACAAATGATAAAATAAAAATTAATATTTCAAAAACGAAAAAAGTAAAAGAAAAAAGTGTATTATATAACACCATGCATATAAAAAATATAGCATTAGCAAGCTTAAGGCATCATACAGGTTTAAGAGAAACAGCAGAAATAACAACTGCTGCCCTTATTGATGCTAAAATTATTACTAAAGGAAACACTTGCTCAATTATTGACCACAACAAAGTTAAGCGAGCTCAAGAAAAAATCGGAAAAGAGTTGACCTTAAAACTCCAAAATGAACTTAACAATAATGGTTTGAGTTGTATTTTTTTTGATGGTAGAAAAGATGACACTAAAATTTTATTTGATGTTGAAGGCAGAAAATTCCCAGGTTTAATAAAACAAGAACATTTTGTTGCGTGCAGTGAACCTGGTGGAAATTATCTATTCCATTTTGTTCCTGAAGAATCAGATTTAAAAAAACCTGCAGAGATAATTGCTGATCATTTAATTGAATGGCTCAAAGAAAGATGTTTACATTTGACATTGAAAGCCATAGGTTGTGATAGTACTAATCTAAATACTGGATGGGCAGGAGGAGTAATACAATGGGTTGAAAAAATCTTAATAAAAATCTTGTATGAATTGTATATGATCTGCAAACTGGGAAACTAGGGTTAAGAAGTCTATTAAGTTTCTTGATGGTCCTACTAAAGCCAGCAATCAGGTCAGGATCACTGGGTAAGATATTGAATGATGCTACCAATCTTGACATTAACCCAGACTTTTTAAAAGTGTGTAAAAACACTCCACTTACCTACCTTAGTCCTGACATTATCAATGATCTAAGCACTGATCAGAGCTACGCGTACCAAATTGTGACATCTATTAAAACTGGATTTCTGCCTCAGAGACTTGCATTACTAGAAATCGGTCCTGTTTGTCATAGTAAATGGCTAACTAATGCTTTAAGGTTTTGTAGAATCTGGGTTAACAGGTGACCTAAACATGTTTAGATTCTGATCTAAACCCATGTTTAGGTCAGAATCTAAACATGGGTTAACAGGTGACCTTTTAAATAGGTTGAAAATGATTTTTGAGTACATAGTAGGTGTCTATATTCCCAACTGGTTTAACATTAAAGTAAATTCGTGCTGGGTGGAAGGACCATTAAACTTACTTAAACATATGCAATTACTGAAAAATCAAACTCAGGAGGTAATTAACATTGTTTTACCCACTTTCAATCGATCAGCATGGTATGCTCACCCTGAATCAGTTTTGTTAAGTATGCTCTGTAGTCAAATTGAAAATGAGCAAAAAGATGCAGTTGATAAAATAGTTGAAATAAGAGGAGCAGGGAATAATACACTTTAATTTGGAGATAAATCTTTTAGGATTCGAAAGACTCCTGGCATCATTATGGAAGGAACCTGTTTGTCTGAACTTATAGACTGGAGTGATCTTACTGAACCACCTCTAATATGTGATTTATCAACTGAAGCAGTTAAAGAATTTAACACTCCAATGAAAGTAACAAAGTGGCCTTCCCATTCACAATCTGTTGAAAGATGTGTAAAAATGACATCTGAAAGTGCTTGTCATGTCTTTGGTCAGGCCAGAAGAAATACTTACATTCAAGGTCAAATTGCTAGCAGAGAATTAATGTTCAATAATTATAGTAAGACACGGTAAACCTCATTAAAAAAAAATTAGTTGCAAACCATTATTTAATCATCTTTAGTTAGATAACTATTTTTTGGATTTGTTTTTTATGAAGTAAATATAAACATATGTGTGTATAAAAAGCTTGATGTTCTACTTTTTACTTTAAAATCTAAACTCTTTCTAATCAAAATAATGAGCTGATATACATTTAGTTTTTGGTATTACAAATGTGTGTGTGTGCGCGCGCGCGTGTGTGTGTGTCTATATATATATATATAAATAAATAAATATATATATATATATATATATATATATATATATATATATATATATATATATAACGGAAAAAAACACATACTGAAACTTTTTAGTCCCTGTGTAATAAGATATATAAATTATATAAATAAAGCATCCTGGTGGATCTAAAAATGGTTAATGGTCCATCAGTTGATCCAGCTAGGAACATGGAAAATGTTTCCATCAAACTTTTGGATGAATGGTTGTTTGAATTAAAACAATGTGTAGTTGAACTTAAATCTGAAGTTGAATGTCTTCGTAATGAAAATGCAAAGAAGGATAATGTTATAAGCAAACTAAATAATAAAATTTCCAAACTAGAAAGTTTAACAGCAAAATATACCAATCAATCTACACAACCTTCATATCTGGATGTTGCCTTATCATTTACCAAACCTGGTTCTCCCCAAAATCTTGCAATTATAAAAGCAGTATCAGAAAACTCTAAACTTAGCGAAAATAAGTCCAAAAAAGCCATATTTATTGGCATCTCATCAAACAAAATTAATCTAATTGAAAAAAAAGAAGAAGAAACTAAGACAGTTCAAGATATTTTGCATTCACTAAGTCTCAATGCCAATGTCAAAGTATTTAGTTCAAACCGAAAAATAAATGTAAAAACACAGCCGCAACCAACAGTTATAGATGAATTTGAAAATAACAATGCACGCAACCAAGTAATTGCAGCTGCTAAATACCTTTGTGAAGGCATATATAAAAACATCCACATTCGACCTAAAAGCTGAACAATACTAGAGCTGAACAAGCTGAGTTTGTTAAGTTATTCAAAGAAAGATAGGAGGCTAATGAAGATCTACGCAAAGATGATATTCTTGATCAGCCCTTTAGATTTGTCATCCCCGGTGACCGGGTCCGCTGTGTTGATGTCTCACAAACCCGTTTATTTAACAGAAAAGAAAAACATCCATTCATTGATACCAAAACAGCAGCTAATGCTCGAAAACCTCAACAACTACAAAACTTTTAGCAAAAATTCTACAGTAAACAATAAAAAGCAACCTTTTATAAATTCTATCAATAATAATAATATCTTCCTAAATGATAATCACTCGCTCAAGCTTAAATGTCTTTATACCAATTCTACATCTTTAAACAAAAAAAAGTTACTTGAATTATCTGATATTGCTCTCTCAACATCTATAGACATTATATTTATTACTGAAACATGGTTTAATGAAATATCATCTCCGAGTATAAAAAATTATGATCTCAGACATGACAGAAATGGTCATGGAGGAGGAGTTGCTATTTATTCAAGAACTTGCCTAAACGTAATTGAATTAAGCTTTTCTCAAATTCATTCTTGTTTTACTTTTAAACACTCTGAACAACTACGGCTTTCACTCCCAATCAGTAAACGCAACAAGTTGCTGATTGGTTGTATATACCGCCCACAAAAAATGATGGAAAAAACTGCTAAAGAAATTAACAATTGTATAACTTTAGCTAAAAAATCTATTGATGGTAACCGTTTTTCGGGACTATTACTCACAGGCAATTTTAATTATCTTAACATTGTTTGGAATGATGACTATTCAACAAACTTCAAAGGACCAAGCAAACCAATTGAAGCAAATTTTATTAACACATTCAATAATTCATTTTTGTATCAATGCATACACTCACCAACATTTATACTTAAGAAAGATAAATGCATTAACACATTGGATCTTGTTATAACAGACTCTCCAGATAAAATAAGTAAAATAGCCTTTGATCCGCCTCTTGGATGTGCAACACAAGGTCACTTACTGCTCAAATGGAATCTCATCATTGAAAAATCAAATTAATCAACCCCATTTATTTTCTCAAAATTATGTTATAAAAAAAGGTAACTATGCAAAACTAAATGAAGCTTTTAATAGTTATGATTGGATTGCTATGTTTAAAAATTTAAGTATCAATGATTCCTACAAAAAATGGACAGATATATATCATAAACTATGTGCTAAATTCATACCTCCTATATCAAAACTATAGTACAAAAATAGAAATACAAAGTGGAAAGTTCCACATCTAGTTAATCTTTATAACACAGTTCGTAATCAAATCAAAATGTATACTCGTTCAGCAATTAGAACCTTTGAAGAAAATTTAGCAAATGATAAATGCAATCCAAAAAGGCTTTTCAACTATATTAATTCTAAACGTTCATCATCAAGCTCTATTAATGCATTGATCACTGAATCAGATATTAGCATAAAGCAAGTGGATATAGCAAATGTACAAAATTTGCAATTTCAATCCGTTTTCACAACCGGAAATGTACGCACACTACTGCATTTCCCAAACAGAACATCAAACACAATCAGTTCATTAAAAATAGATCAATCTCTAGTAGAATCACATTTACTAAAATTAGATCCAAACAAATCATTTGGCACTGACTGCATAAGTCCATCAGTTCTACAAAAGTGTGCAAAATCATTAGCCAAACCATTATCGCTTATATTTCAACATTCAATTGATCATTCTGAATTACCAGAGTCCTGGTTAGAAGCCAATGTTACTCCATTATATAAGAAAGACTGCAAAACAGATCCAGCAAATTATCGACCAGTCTTCCTCACTTCTGTTACTTGTTAAATTCTTGAGAAAGAATTAAAGATAAAATCACAGAACATTTATCTCATAATAATCTTATATCTACCTGTCAACACGGATTTGTCACAAACAAATCAAGTGTCACAAATCTTTTGGAAACTATGGATTTTATAACCTTTGCAAAATCAATTAAAAAATCGACAGATGTTATATTCCTTGATTATGCTAAAGCTTTCGATAAAGTACCACATAAACCTTTATTATTTAAACTGGAAAAATACGGAATTGTTGGTAAACTTTCTTCTTGGATAAACTCTTTCCTTTCAAATTGTCCACGTGTTGTTTTAGGAGAAACAATATCTGATTGAGTTCCTGTCACTAGCGGTGTTCCTCAGGGTTCTGTGTTAGGACCGACTTTGTTTATTATATATGTTAATGATCTGCCTGATAAAATAAACAATGTTTGTAAAATGTACGCTGATGATACAAAGATACTTGCCACAATTGAAAGCAAAAAAGACTGTGAACGACTGCAGAGTGATATTAATTGGATTACAGAATGAACAAGAATGTGGCAAATGCAACTCAACGAAAGTAAGTGTAAAGTAATGCATATTTTAGGGAGATCTAATTTACTAAAATTTGATTATTATATAAATGACCTTAGCACACACCAGAGAATTAAGCTTGAAGTAACAACAACTGAACAAGATTTAGGTATAGTTTTGTCATCTGATCTTAAATTTCATGATCAAGTCACAAAAGCATCATATAAAGCTAATCGAATGCTTGGAATTCTAAAAAATACATTTATATCTAGAAATGTTACTATATGGAGTAAACTTTATAAAGTTTATGTGCGACCATTTAGAGTATGCAGTGTCAATATGGTCGCCTTACTTAAAAAAAGATATTAAAATTTTAGAGAAAATTCAAAAACGTGCTTCAAAGATACCACACAATCTTCATAACCTTAATTACTCTATTCGCTGCTCAGCAATTAAATGCTCATCACTTGAAAAAAGACGCCAACGGGGAGATCTAATTCAGAAATACAAACTAGAGAATTTTAAAAATAAAGTAGTCTGGCACACAGAATCTATGAAGGTCTCTCCACAAGTTGACCAACATTTACAATACCAAGGAGAAATCATAAACAATTGTGCTCAACGGTATCATTTCTTTAACAATAGAGTTGCTTCGATTTGGAATACACTACCAGATGATGTTGTCATGCAGCAAAGCACAAACTCTTTCAAAAATAGCTTGGACAAATACATTGAACAAAAATTAAACTTAATAATCTAACAAAACTGCAAAATGAAAATGCAGTCCTAAAGTTACTATAGCTTTCTCATTCTTTGGCGTTTAACGTTGTTGCCTGCAACAGATGAGATGCTTTACACAAAAAATGACAATAAAACGTTTTTGTTGTGTAACTTTTTAAAATTTAAAATTTTAAAAATTACTTGAATGAAATAACATACATAATTTAATCAAACCTTGACATATAACTAAATTAAAATATAACAGAAAAACAATAGCCATATATCAATATTATTATGATAATGTATTGAACTATATATTTAGTTCATATTATATATATATATATATATATATATATATATATATATATATATATATATATATATATATATATATATATATATATACATTGAAGTTAGTAAAAACACTTATCTAATTTTTGATTACTTCAACACTGTGTTTCACCATCAGTAGGTTCATCAGGAAGATTCTTCCTGATGAACCTACTGATGGTGAAACACAGTGTTGAAGTAATCATAAATTAGATAAGTGTTTTTACTAACTTATTATTGCTCTGTTCTTTTAGAACATTGAGCACTCTGTTTGTAGAATACACTAACATAATTTATATATATATATATATATATATATATATATATATATATATATATATATATATATATATATATATATATATATATATATATATATATATATATATATATATATATATATATATATATATACAGAATATACCTTTAGCCATCCATCTTGCACGATGGTAAGCCCCAGGAATGCAAATAGTTGTTGTATCATTATTTTCTCCCAAAAGGAGAAGAGCTAGTCTTCCGAATTCTTTATAATCATCACATGGTTGGGTTTCCTTTATGTATTTTTTCAAATTTTCCACCACATTGGATTTTTGAGATGCAAGCCACTTTTTTTCAAACTTTATAAGGCATCCAGTTCCGCTTTTATCACTTTTAAGTGGTTCAAACTTTGATTTTTCTATTAGCTCCCACTGGGACTTCACTCTACCAAAAAGTTCAATGTTTGGTCCTTTTGAAACAAAAAACGCATCAAACACTGCATTTGCACAGATTTTAAGAATATGATGTCGACAGGTTCAAAACAAAACTCTTCGATTCATTGACTTCTGTATGACAGTTATTGCCCCTTTATGACTTCCTGTATGACTTGCAGTTGTGTCAAAGCAAAGACCTGCAAGATGCTTCTCAATGCCAGGCCATTCATAAATGAACTCAACTACCTTTTGTCCCATTAGAGAGCCAGTACCAGCAGGTATCTCAGGGATCCCCAATAATTTCTCAATATCTAAGCCAGATACAACAATTGGCAGACATTTACGCCTGGTTCTAACAACATTCAACAACATTTTACCATCATTTTTTCTTACTGCTATTGCAAGAGATTCACGGGATGTAATTGGAGCTTCCATTAGAGTGGAACGTGAAAATGTTAGTTTATTTACATCAATACCGATTGCAGCTAGGGCTGGTGTGACAACCATCATTGCTTGTCGTGGTGTTATTTTTGTTCAGTCTAATGCTGCATGAAAGAGTTGATTGTCAAGAATACAACGATTGAATATTGTAATCAAGAGATGACTAGTGCCCATAGTAGAATGTTTTGAATTATTTGGATGATTAAAAGCTTTTTGTGTTTAAATTGACATATTGCAGTCAGAATTTTCATCCAAAGAGTAATCTGAATTGCAATCCATTAATGTATCTGAAGATATAATCTTACTTTCTTTATGTTGTTCAAAGCGCCTTTTTTCTTCAACCTTGTGTTTTCTGTATTTTACAACTGCTTTCTTATACATTAAGTCTTATGTTGTCATTAACATCTTTCAGGGACCTCTCTGGTCTATCAAAAAATTGTTTATCTTCATTTATCTTGATGAGACAATCCCATTCACCATGGGCAATATCAAAAAGTGTATTCATCTTAGCAGTGAATTTTTCTTGATAGCTATGTTGAGTAGCTGATTTTCTACTTCTGTTCTTAGACACTTAGACATGTTGCTTGTGAATACTCTTTAGTTTAGCAACTATATGAGGCTTTGCTATAGTTGGAATATTAGCTTTAAACCAGAAAATCATAACTTCATCTGCAACTGTGTTGCAGGATATTGAAAGAGTTGAGCTTTTGATTATCATTTCATAAAAAACTCTACATAGGGCAACACCACTTGTTGGCAACTGACTTGGCCCATATATTGTTGAGAGAATATGCCCAACTAGCCAAACATTTGTAGTTGAGCGTGTTGCTTTCTCTGAAGCAGCCATTTTCTAAAGTAATACTTTTATACTTTTTTACTATAATAGAAATTTAATATATATAATTATATGATACACCCCCCCCCCCTTCTATTTTCCCTACATTTTTCAATAATGAAATCAAAATATGCATTTAGGAGCGATTTTTGGTAAATAATGCTGAGGGGGTAAATCTAAATTTGGTTGTACTTTCCAGTCTTCTGTGAACTATCTATGTTGTAACATTCTAATACTTTATACTATTTTTTTTTAGATCAATTTATAGCAGTATTTGTATGAAATAAAAATAGAATTATAAGATTAAGGTATTAGACAAATTTTGGTCAATTTAGGGTTCTAAAATAGGGTTTGGGGACCACATTTTCAATTTGCAAAATAATTTTAACTATATACTGTACTTATAAAATAAACAACTTTAAATCATCATTCCTATATAATCCAAAAAATATAAACATTGCGAAAACGAGAGTGTATACTTAACATATTTTTGTTATTCACGCGCTGTTTAGTAAACTAAATTTTGAAATGCCGAATTTTGTACACAAAGTTAAATTTTAGTTTACTACATGATTTGGTAAATAAATGCAATCTTTTTTAGAGATAACGACAAACTTCAGTTTCAAGAATAAAAAGTCTAAAAAAATAATAGTTTAAGAGTGAAAAAAAGTAGCTTAAAAGATTTTTTTTTTCATAATAAAAACCATTTTCATGTTTTGCAAACCGATTTACAAAAAAAAAATAATACTAGCCAAATTTAAAAAAAAAAGTGAAAATCGACACACCCGAATATATATATATATATATATATATATATATATATATATATATATATATATATATATATATATATATATATATATATATATATAAAATAAAATTTGATTTTACATTTTGATTTGATGTTTTGATTTGATACTATAAATATATATTCTTTGATGCACAATTTTAGATGTGAAGGATATTCATATTGTTAAAAAACTTTTGGTTTATTTTAAAATTAAAAACTTTTTATATAATATATAAACTTAATTTTAATCCAATAATTGTGTTTATTATGTCATGTGGTTCATATTGCAGCATAAAACAACTTTTAAAAAATACTTATAAAGAACGTCAATGATTATTTAATTAAAACTCATTTAATTAAAAAATTTATATATATAAAAAAAACATTGAAAAATAAACGTTAAATAATTTATTAGAAATTGAATTAATTTTTTTCTATAAGTTTTAACTTGACTAAAGCTCTATCATTTAATGAAATTTTTATAAACAAATTATTTATTAAAAATTTACTTAATTATTACTATTTAAAACATGCTGTTTTTTTTATTTATTTTGTTTGCTCAAAAATTTATTTCAGTGACTGTTTATTAGAATGAAGACTTTGAGTAATGCGTGGTAAGAAAAAATACATCAATTTTTCATTATCATGCTTTTGCAATTAAAAGAATGTTGATCTATTTTTATTTTTACAAAGCCTTATCTTCTGAGAATTTAAGTACTATAGCTAGCAGATTTTGAACTAATTCCTAAATAATATGGCTGTATGATGTAAAATGAAGGCAAGTAAAAGTGACATACAGGTTGTCTCAGGTCTTAATAAATTTTTCCCCTGCAAATATTTGATAACTATTATTTATCATAGCTTCATTTTGCAAAAACAATCCTCTCTTTAAATTATCATATATGTTTTGTCTATCTTTTGCATAAAAATAAAACTGGAGATCTCCAATTTATTTTCATTTAGTTCTAATATACATAAATATTTTGTAGACAAAAAATGGCATTCACTTGTAATGTTATCAAAGAATAAGTTTGAAGCAGAATCACGCACGGAAAAGAAAAATTCAAAATTTAGTTACTAGATAAATTAACTTTAATTCCTCGGAAGATGTAAAGTTTAGTAGTATACTTTTTTCTAATAGTTCTATAGATATTAGTAAAGATTTCCAGAAAGTTATGAGATTGCACTATGTATCACAGAGTCACAGCAATCATTTAAATGCAGTTCATGAATGATCACACGTGGAAGTTGCGAATTTGTCAACTTATTTTAGTTATTTTTATGAAAATAAATTGCTTGTGAGTATTTCAAGTAAAATATCTTTACAACTCATATTTTATATATATTTTTGATAAGAAATAGCAGTCATCAAATATTTCTTGCTAGAGTATAATGTTTTGCAAAATATTGTATATTTTTCAAACTATTGTGGCATTAGCACACAAAAAATATAATAATTAAAATATATATATTTAAATATTCAGGTAACCTAAAATATGAAAGAAGTTTTTTATTTTTATTTAAGAAAATCATAATAGTATGCATATTGTTTTAAGTCCCAGCTTCTAATTGTTAAAAAAAAGAAGAAAAAAATCACACACAGAAATGGAAATGTCTAACCATTGCAAGCTATTTTGCATATTCTTATACTGAATGTTTACATCAATTGTGCTCCTAATTAAATGAACTTTTATTATTATTTTTTTTTAATTATTTTTTTTTACTATTTTTTATTATTAATGCAATTCTTTACATTTATTTTTAATTCCCGACAAAAGTTCCCAGACAATCTATTTTGAGTTTAAGTACAGAGAATAGCTTGGTAAATATCTTTGGAAATATTTTTACCAGCCCCATCACCTTTTGAGGACATACAACTGTCTTCATAGCACAGTTGGCTTTTTTTTCTTTCCTGCGTTTAATAAAAGACATACCCATCAATATTTTAATTAGGACTAACCTGAAAAATACACCTGAAAAAATAAATAAACTAACAATATACAAACTCATGAATATAAATCATTTTAATCATTTTCAGGATTTTTTTTAATCAATCACATTGTTGTTGTTTTTTTCTTTTTTGAACAAATTCACGCCTAACAAGGTTGCAAGCAATTACTAATTGAGCTAGGAGTTAGAATCAGCTGCCTTTTCAAAGCATTCTAAAAGTGATGACTTTTTGTCAAGATTAGAGTTTATAGTTATATTGATATGCAAAAAAAGTTATATTGATATGCATGCTTCACTTTTTTTCGCATATTTCTGCTTACCAATGCTAAAAATTATGCTACAATTATTTAATTTTTAATTTCAAAAAAAATCAAAAAACAGCTAACTATTGTTGATATTATTGCAAATATATGTGGATTTTAAATTGTCATTTAAAATCTATACTTATTTGCAGTTTTTGTGATTAAATTTAGTCACAATGTACAATTTTTCTTAGTTAAAAATATATATCTTATTTTTATGGTATATTCTTTTTATAAATTTTACCTTTTGTGGAATTCCTCTTACTTTCTGATAATTTGAATAAAATTTGGCAGAATGTTTACTTGTTAAGAATTTTACTTGCAATAGGTAATTCAAATAATATATTTTAAAACAACTCTTAGAGTTGCATTATTCATTGCTTAATTTATATATATATATATATATATATATATATATATATATATATATATATATATATATATATATATATATATATATATATATATAAAATTATAAAAATATACAGTTGTATTTATTCAAAAAATATATATTTTCTCCTAAAACATTTAATACTTACACAAAATCTTCTGTAACAGTGTGAGATCCACTTACTATTGCTTTAAATTCAACACCGGTTAAGTCAATGTCATTTGGTATACACCATTCTATGCAATTACCTATCAAGTACATTTTATACAGATGATTAATAATTGTATAAAATCGCAATAATTGTAAATTCAAAAAATATTTCAAATTTATATTAATTATATTATTCTTATTACATTCAAATTTTATAATTTTTTTTTAAAATTTAAACAAAATATTAAAATGAAATAAAAAGCCAGAAAATATAACATAAAATTTATACTTTAAATATAACATAAAATTTATACATTAAATATAACATGAAATTTAAAGAAAACTGCATAAGGATTTTATACCCGCTATAACTTTGACAAAAAACTTTTTAGAATGGCAAGGCCATTGAAAGAAAATTTTAGTCAGGGGGTAATGTGAGATATTATGATTTTTAGGCTTTTTTTTGTGAATTGCTTTTGATTGTTAACAAATCCAAATTTAAAGAACAATTATAATTGATTGTTAATCATAAGCTTTCTTGTTTAAAATATGCTTCAATAAAGTATACTTTTTAAACTAGTTTTTCAATTTTTACAGAAAAATATTTGAATTTAAAAAAGAAAACAATAAGAGAACAAACTATTTTTCCAGCTTTATTTTTGATCTGCCCTTCAAAAGGAAATCACCACTCCAAACTTAAATCATTAAAATTATAATAATAACTTATAAATTCAATTGATAATAAAGCCCTCAAGAAAAACAACAATACATAAAAATAATTATAATTAAAAAGTTTAATTTACTAAACATAAAACTTAAATCAAGTTTTTACGAAATAAATAATAAACACACTATTGAAAAAAAAAAAAAAAAAAATTCTTGGCTCTTCTAATTGCGTGGGCCTGGGGAAAGTACAACCCTTGTTCCCCTCCTCTCATAGACCTTGTCTAGGTAATAAGAATTTAAAATTTGTAGTTTTACGTTATTACTTTTTTTTTGCCTGAAATTTTCACAAAAAAATTACATCAAAAAATTTTCATACAAATTTGATATTTACAGAAAATGATAAAAAAATATTATAATTAAAAGTTCAAATCATTCCTAAAATCATTGAATAAAATTTTAGAGAAAAATTTATCAAAAAATTAAAAATTTCAAACAATCGGAAAGGACTTAAGTTTTTATAAAATAAGTAAGCAGAAGCCTACATTCAAAAAATACATATATATTTCTTAAATAAAAGTTCAAGTGTTAAAAATCCTAGCTTTAAAAACTCAAAAATAGTATTTTAAATTTTATTATACCAAATATTTTTTTCCGAAAATGATTGTTTATAAAGTAACAATTATATTTTAGTAATATTTATAATAAATCGCTACTAATAATTATAAATATTACTATATTTTATATTGCTATTTTATCAAAACATAACTAAATTAATAACTATAACTTATATATGTATTATTTTGTTTTATTGAATGTAATACATACTTTATAAATAAATTTATTTTAGTTATGAACAATATTTATAATATATCAATATTACAATAATTACCATTATTAATAAAAGTACCATAGTTTAAAATTGATTTTGTCACTTTTTTTAGGAACATTTATCTCATATTATTTATTTGCAAAGATATTAAATTTTTTTTATTAATAAATTTTTCTTGCTATTAAAATAATTTAAAATGAAATTTTAAAAATATTCATTAAAAATATCAGTCCTTTTAATTTAGTAATTTAGTACTTTATGATGCAAAATTTTAATTTAGTACTATTAAAATAATTTAAAATGAAATTTTAAAAATATTCATTAAAAATATCAGTCCTTTTAATTTAGTACTTTATGATGTAAAATTTTAATTTAGCACTTTATAACTTTTAGAAAAGCTTATCACATCATTGTATTAATTGTAAATATAAGTAACAGTTTTTTTAATAAGATTTATTAATAACACATTGTAAAGATAATTTAATATAAAGACAACTAATGTTTTAAAACAATAATGGAACGTTATAAACGCAAATTTGTTACATACGTTGAAAATATTCTTGCGATATTATTGCTCTTTTTAATGGGATTTTTAAGGAGGTGAATGTCTACGCTTCAAATATTGATCGCAATTTTTTTAAATTTAAATACTCGAATGCTATTTTAAAAAATAAAAAATTACTATATATAAAAAAAGTATAAAGCTTCATATTTTGTAAGGATATAAAATCGGTTTAGTTTCAACAGCACTTTAAATCAGTGAGCCCCCGTAATTAACATTAAAGGCAGCGGAGGAGTTAACGTAAATTTATGTAAATTAACGTAAATTACTACGTACGTTGAAAATATTCTTACGACGTTTTTGCTCTCTTTGATGGAATTTTTTAGGAGGTGATTATCTACACCTAAGATATTGGTCACAGTTTTTAATTTATTTTTAAAAACTCGACTGCTATTTAAAAAAATAAATAATAATTAAAAATAAAAAAAGTCTAAAGTTTCATATTTCTTCACGGAATCAACGATAATAAGTATACAGCACTTTACAGCAATGAGCCCCCGTTATACACAATTAAGGCAGCGGACGAGGTGTGTATGAGGGTACATATTTATGAAAACTTTTTTTAATGCATTTTTGTTTAATTTAGTTTTTGATTGTTTAATGTCAAATAAAATTTTATTAAAAATTTAAAAAAACGAGTTTTTAAAAGTAATAATTTTAATACTTTAACTAATTCTACAAAACCAATAAATTCAAATTTTAATAATTTATAACTATTTATACAAACAGTTTATTTATTTTAAATGATAAACTTTTTACACTTTTTGTAAATAAAAAAGCGCTGTTTAACGACGGCACAATTTCGGATTGTTGTTATTTTCGGAACTCTCAGTGAAAACAAATATTATTTTTGTAAAAAGTCTCCGGGACGAAGATCTCATCACGTTAACACACTGGATTAATTATGGAACATGCAATAAAGATACAATGTTATGCCATGTTATGTAATGCAATGAAATATTTAGCATTTAATTACATAGATGTATGCTAATGTTGTAAATTATTTATTCTATACTTGAAGTTGTTTTCTAACCTATTTTTTTTATTATTTATATATAGAAATCACATCACAAGTAGCTTTAAAGTTAAATAAATATGTGGGCGAGTAATTACTTTGGTAAAAAGTTTTTGTCAGCAACCTCAACACGTATTAAAGTCTTTTCGTGTTATCTTTCAACCGTAGAGCCTGTATTTGAAAAGGAAATAGATAAAGTAACAATAGTAGGAGGTGGAACAATGGGTGCTGGGATAGCTGATATTGCTGCTCAAAGTGGATTTAAAGTGACAATAGTAGATTCAGATGAATCCACACAAAAATGCATGGTACAAATAGTAAAAACATTAAGTCTTTCGACTCAAAAAAGATTTCCCAATGAACCAAAAGGAGCAAAGAAATATATAGATAATGTTTTAAAAAATATCCATACAAACAGTCATATTGAAAATGGATGTTCAGATGCTGATCTGGTAATTGAGAGCATCATTGAAAATTTAAATATTAAAAAGGATATTATTCATAAAATTGAAACAGTATTACCGAAAAACAGCATTATTGCTTCCAATACTTCTTCTTTAACTCTAAGTGAACTCTCTGATCATTTAAATTATCCTGAAAATTTTGGTGGCTTGCACTTTTTCAATCCTGTTTGGAAAATGAAACTTGTTGAAGTTGGACGCTCATCGAAAACATCAGAGCAAACTGTTAAAAGATTGACTAATTTTGCAGAAGATTTAGGCAAAAAAGTAGTAACATGCAATGACATATCAGGTTTCATTGTAAATAGACTATTGTTTCCATATCTTCTTGAAGCACTGAGGTTGTATGATCGTGGGCATGCATCTGTAGTGGATATTGATACAGCCATGAAACTTGGTGCTGGTTTTCCATTGGGACCCTTCGAAGTTATTGATCGAATTGGACTTGATAATGTAAAAATGATTATAGATGGGTGGCATTTTAAAGAGCCGAATAATCCGATATTTTTTCCAAGTTTAACATTAAATAAACTGGTTGAAGAGAAGAAATTAGGGAAAAAAACATTACACGGGTTTTATGAGTATAAACATAAAATGTATTGAGTTACTTTTATTTTATAACGCATGTCTTACTAATACTTTTCCTTAACAAAAATAATATTCGTAATATACATACATACATACATATATATATATATAATATATATATATATATATATATATATATATATATATATATATATATATATATATATATATATATATATATATATATATATATATATATATATATATATATATACATACATGCATACACATGCACTCACACAAACGTTTAAACACGTAGTGTGTGTATATATATATATATATATATATATATATATATATATATATATATATATATATATATATATTCACATACCTAAAAACTTGCTTTGTTAGTTTTTTTGAATTTGTGCTGAGATTTCTATGGCTTAAATATTATTTTATAATCTTAAATGTTTTTCTTTTTTTATTGTTTCAGTAATTAAAATAATTTTAAAATAATTGCTGCCTAACTGGCTCATGAATGGGACTATCCAATAGTCTATCCAATACATGCATATCATGTATTAATGGACTGTAGAATAGTCCCGTTTAGGCAACATTAACGTTTTTAAATTTTTTCAAATACAAATAAATAAAAAATGTTCGCAAATTAGAGATAAAACTATCGCTAAAGCAAGAATGTTCTATGCAGAAAGATTCAAATGATTTTAATAGTGAACCTATTTTCTATTTTTTATTGCTATTGAAGTCCCTATGCCACTTAGCAGTTTTTTACACGTTTCTTCGCCCACAACTTCTTAAGCACAAATCCTTTCTTCTTACTTACTCAAATCCATATAGGGCCGTTCAAAGGGTGTATAACCCCCAAGGGAAATTTATTCAAAATTTGTCGTTAAGTTTGAATTCATGAGTCGTCTTTAGATGGCAAGTCGGTAACTGTCCGATTTTTTTAAGCTTTAGCCGGCAAAAAACAGATCTCGACTCATCCCCCCCCCTCCTTTTTTTTTTTTAACTTTAAAATCTTTTCGGGACGGCTGTGAATCCTTAAGTGATATTGTAAAAGTGTTATTACTTTTCTAAAAAAAATATTTAAAATTCAAAAATTGTTTTTTTTTATATTGGCAATTTCACAAAAAACGTAACGCAAACGTATTTTATTCTACAGTCTGAAAAAACAAACAAGCTAAAAATTTTGAGTCTGGCAAAAACAGGATGAACTTATTACCGAAATGTACCTAAAAGTTACGTTTTTCGTGGAGATTGGTGCTTAATACACGGGAGGAGACGTTTATTCATTTTCGGACATTTTTCCTACCACCCCATGCTTATTAAGACCCCCTTCCCTGTTTATTAACTTTTACTTATAAACAAAAAAAAACATTTCAAAACTGAAAAAAAAAAAATCAGAAAAAATATACATATATCAGTCACTGATAAGAATAAAATCTTTCAGTCTAGTTAGGCTTTAAAATCGAACTTAAAAAAATTCCGTAAATTTCGATTAGTCAATATTTAGGTTTTCGTTCATTTCTCACCATAGTATAAAACGTATGTAAGCATATTAAATTGTATTAGAACAGCTGTTAAAAAATGCGCATTTGACCACAAGTTACATTAGAATTAAATTGTTTATATGCGTTCTGTAAAAAATTCCCACCCACCCTTTTATTAAGACCCCCTCCCCCGTTTATTAGATCTGGACTAAAATCTTAAATCGTTATTTAATCCATGAATTATAAATCATTACTTAAAAAATGGTCAAGAGATTTTTTTGGCGGTAATATTTTTAAAAAATTACCATTATAAATAGATTACTATAGCAATTAATTGGTAATATTCTATTAGCAAGATTTAAAAAAAATGCGCCAATTTCATAAATATCACATTTCAATAAAGGTGATTTTTATTTTATTTGTTTTTTATTTGCTGTCTTGTTTAAATATACAGCAATAGTTACTTGCAGAAAAATAATGACTAGTTTTTATTTATTGATTTTAAAACTTGATTGCATTGTATAAACAAATCTTTTATTGATGTCATATGCTTTATCACTACTGTGAAAACAAAAAAAGCTCTTTAATTACACAACATTGACGATAACAATAACAATGTCCTTTTTTTTTACGTTTATTTTCAGTATGATTTAATGAACGTTAATAAAATTGTTGGCACAAAATTAAAGTCTCATAAATTTAATGTCATAAAATACCTTTATATGTTTTTGGTGGAGTAGTATATATATTGTTTATTTTTGATATTTTTTTTTAGATTTGACATTAAATGTCAAATCAAAATACAATGATGGTCTGGTAAAGATAATAAATCAGTTAAATAAATTTTATTTTAATGATTTACTTTCTTTAATAGACCATCATTCTGTTTTCAATAGTCAAAACAATATATAGTAATATGAACTTGCAAACGCAGTTAGACTGCCATAATAGGCAAAAAGCATTTACACAAGGATATAAAGAAAGAACTGTCGATCCAGATCACGATAATTTTAATTTAGTTCTGGTTTCGTTTATAATAGAATAATTTATATTCAGTATAATAAAAATTTTTATATTAAAAAGAAAAAAAGAGTATACTATTGAGAATTGAACGGGCAGTGGCATATTTCAGGTCGCATTTCTAAAACTCTTATTAATCGGGCCATTGCATACTTCGGGTCACCTTCACAAGATAATTAACAATTGAACAAAAATTTAAGTAAAAAAACTAAAAATAAAAACACAACTAAAATCAGATTCCAATTGTATTAAATCGTAATAATAAAAAAAGTTTCATACGTGGTTCCGTTGTTACAACCTCATTTTTAGGAGGGCGAAATATTTTGCATGTTCATAACTTTTGAACGTTTAAAGAACATTATATAAAACTTAAAACCTGTCAATGAACTCAAATTTAGAATAATATGCTAAAATTTTCACTAAAAAAAAACCATTGTACTTACGTGTGGGATATGGCAAGTGAACTTTTTTAAGTATTTTTATTCCTAGGCTCCAATCAAAAATGCAAAACTTGACATAAGTATCAACATACTTAAGCTTGCAGTTTTCAAAATGACTGAAGGTGTCATATCTAAAACATCAAATAATCCTGCCTACGTTACTGATTTACACCAGGGACATCATTTATATTAACAACGTGGTAGTAGCCAATATATCAAAAAGCATTTAATAAAAACACTTTCAATAAAAGTAAATTGAAACGCATATTAACAAAAAACACATGTGCCTCAAAAGTTTATACACCTTTTAACTCAGCAGTGCCGTAATGAATTTATTCGATAAGAATAGGTTCCAATTTAGCGGGGAAAGGTTTGTCAGATAAAAAGCAAGATAATACTAATCGTGAGTGCACGTTTTTGGTGTTTAAGTTAAAGAAACCTAAGAGACAACCTTTTTATACAGAAAAATGAAAAGAAAGCATCATCTTAAGCATCATCATAAAGAAAAATATAATCTTACTACCAACTGAACAACACACACACTTACTTTACACTTTTGATTTCGAAATCGATGAACCTTCTACGTCAACAACAGTTTCTCTCACCTTCTGAACCACAACTACTACATTTATTAGTACACTCATATGCTGAAACATCTAATAAAATTTAATTGGAAAAATGCATAGATAAAAAAAATTTAATTGAATCCACAGTGAAAAATATCAACATTCTAAAATAAATGTAAGACATAATACCAGAGACTAAAAAAATGAAAAGTTCCGCATTCACTTGGAAAAAAATTACTAATGATAAAAAAACTTTTATACATCTTTCTATCATGAACAGTTTTAACATTTCGTTTGCCCAAAACCATAGAGTAATAAAATAAATGTTTTTTGACACCAATGCAACTTAATAAATAAAGATCTTGGTGACCAATTTGGTTGTTCAAGATCGACTTGTTCAAACAAAGAAGAGTTAGTGACAAATTCATTACTAGTAACAGTTACTTTTAAACTTGATTGAAAGTGAATAAAATCATGACAGGTCGTGGATTTTAAATAAGAAAATATTGGTTAAGATATTATAGCTATTATAGCATAAGTATACCACCGGGCGCTTAAGTAAAAAATAAAAAAATTTTATTTCCCTTCAGAAGAGCTAGATCAAAATCTTAATTACTTAAAATCGCAAAGTAAGCAAACAAAAAAAAATTATTAAAAAACCTTATTTCCCCAGTCGGCATATCTAGTATTGTAAATACTAGGAGTATTGATCACGTATAACATACCGCCATTGATACCAGAAAAATACGCATTTAGTTTTAAGTTTCGAATTCGAGTTCAATACCACTTATTTATCAAAAATACCTATTATTTAATATTTGATCAAAATCGGAATGATATTGAACCCGATTTTGATCAAATATTAACAAGGGAAAAACGAGATTCTTCGCTTTTAAAGCGCATGCTTAAACTGATATAGCGAAAATAAAATTTAAATTAAAAAGATTTCTTGAGAAATTTAGTAAATTATCTCCAGTACAGTTACAGTACTTTTTTGCACTAAAAGAGTTACTAAAACTTTATCATAAAAATATTTATTACTACTTTTAAATTTATTAATTTAGTTTTATGAAGTCCTAAATTAATATAATTCAAATATACGTTAAATCCTATCATTTCATACCTTGCTTATTTTATTCCGTTGATTACTATTTTATTGACATTTCTGTTATGCTATTACTTTTTTTTGTTCTGTTTTAGAAAATTTAGAAAAATAAGTTAAAATTTTGAGCCAGCACTGACATTTTAATTGTTGCTAAGCGTTAAATTTTGTTATTAGGATTGCAGTTCTTTTATCTGTTTTTTGTTTTTTATTCAATAAGTATTTGATTTAAATTAAATATGATTATAATTTGATATTTTATTACGAGATATATGTCTTTATATATTAATATATATATATATATATATATATATATATATATATATATATATATATATATATATATATATATATATATATATATATATATATATATATATATATAAGAATCTTGTTAGATTTTTTCATGTTATTTTTAAATTTTTTGTTCACGCAATTCAAGTTATATATGTTTATAGTTTGCATATATGTTTATATTATGTTCAAAATTAAAATGTTTTTGATAAATATATGTATGTGGTAATATGTGTTATATAATTGTTTTATAAATTCATTTTTAAAATAGTATAAAATGTATCTATTGTGTATATAAATATTATAAGAAGTGTTTATATATGTTATATAAATTTAAATAAATATATTGTGTTTTGTAGTTAGTATATATGTTTATATTATGTTGTTTCCATGACATAGAAACAACATAATATAAACATATATACTAACTATAAAACACAATATATTTATTCAAATTTATATAACATATATAAACACTTCTTATAATATTTATGGACCATGTTTTCAAAGTGTGTGACTTGGCAAACGTGTTGAGCAAGATTTGCATAAAGTTGTTATTTATGTTACTAATGTTGTTACATTTGGCTTACCTTTATGTTGGTGTCTATTGTTAAAAATTATAAGTGGTTTTATTGAAACTCACTGCTTTTAATGGTTCAGTAAAAGCCACTCAAGAAAAATCATTTTGCCATATATACATTTTGTTTATATCTTAATTTGAATTTTTAGAACCATGACGTACCAACATGAATTGTTTTCTAAAAGCTAACATGAAATAACAATATTTAACAACTACTACTCTCTTATCATGACATCTTATCTCTATCTGATATATTGATTTGTGATTCATATATGATGTTTTTCTTTGTATTTACTTATCCATTACATTTTTTTATTTCAGATTTATCATATGATGGATTTATGCAATATAAAAGAACGAATATATGTAAATTTTTATGAATTTTTTAAAAACATCTGCTAATAATTAGTCCAGTGAACGTTCAAACTTCAATGTTGCATATGTCATCTTTAAGTAGTTTCTTGGCTTTTCTAAATGTGTTTCTTATTCACATGGTTTTACAAGCAAGGTATGCAAGCATATTTGAGCTGAAAATTTTTTTTAGCCTTTAAGGAGGATTGACGTTACATTTTTAAATTTAATTTGTTTAAATATAGTAGTTTTAACAAATAAATGTTTGTTTGTTCTTTGTTTTTTTACTTATTTGTTTTCAGATTCTTAAGAACTTGGCAACTTATCTAAGTAAGTTTTTTTTTTCTTTTTAGTGCAATTGGAAAGAGCTGAAAGTTATTTTTTAGAGCAATTGAAAAGAATTAAAGTGTTTTTTAGTTACTTCACACGGTATAACTGATACTGATTTGAGTAAGTTTACTATTTTGCTTTATTTTATATTGGATTTATTTGATATTTGATATATGTTATATTAGATATATATTTTATGTATTTAACATGGAAAACTGACTGTAATTTGTTGACACAAAAGTTTATAAACATAAATCTGCCTATATTTCAGTATATTTTATATTTCTCTGTATCTTTATAAATATTCTTCTTTCTTAGAAAAATAACAGACTAGAAAAAATAAATAAATTTCTTTTGAAAGTAGTTGAAAAAAATGATGTATTTCCATATTTCATTGTGTAAAGTGTAATACCACTTTTTAAAGGTATGTGAATAGATATATATGGGAACATGGGGCAAGATGACGACTGTTTCAAAAAACGCCTGTATCTTAGTCTGTCCCAAAAATTAAAACTTACTTTTAGCTGGTGATGTAGCAATGTAATAAATCAAGTCAAACGAGGATAAAAAGTTTTTTTCTCAATCTCGGAAAAACTTTTTTAATACTTAGCTTTCGTCACAAAAATAATATTTAAAAAGAAAACATTGATAAATCTAGTAAAATTAATCTACTTCCCTTTCAGCTAAAATCAACTGTTATATTTAGTTTTGCTTAAGAGATAACTGTAGGTCGTCATCTTGCCCCATTCGTCATTTAAATAATTAATTTAGAGTAAAATATACTGATTGACATTGCTTCATTTTTTATACAAGATTGTGCATTTATTATTTTTATGCATTAAGGTAAAAATAATTTTGTGCATTGTAGTCTAGATTCTTTTTTAATTAAAAATAATTGATGTAAATAAATGTTGTTTAATATTTTTGATAAACGACTAATGTATGCAAACATATAAAAAGATATGGATTTCAATAAATCTTAAGTTTAAATAAAGTCTTTGATTAGAAAAGATCACAATTTGTAAGATTCTTTTACGTTCATTTATTCAGTAGCAGCAATATAAGATTACTGGTAATATGTTTAATGATAATAGTTAAATTGAAATAGATAGTATTAGGCTCAACGAAGTTATAATGTAAATGCTTATAGGCAACTTGAAAATAGTAGTCAAATGAAAAAAATAGATCATTTCTAAGAAATATTTTACAATTTGCTTGCTATTTTATGGTATAATTGTTTAAATTGTTTAACTATAATTGTTCCTCGATTGTTCAAATATTGTAATAAATAAAATCTTTTCAGTCCAAGTATTTAAGTTAATAAAATATTTTATTAAATTATGGTGTTATTTCCCAGTGTTACTACATTGTGTTGTCAAGCCTTTTTATAATCTTTTTTAATTATTCTGTAGACACAGAGTATATATTTTCTGTTATTATTATCCTAATTCTACTAACAATAAAATGCAAATAGTACTTTTGTAATTAAATTTTTTTTTTTTTAATTTCATTTTTTAGGTATTTGCAGGCTTTACTTGACTTTCCGTTTCTGGTACCTGTGTTGTGACAGATTTTAATAAGAACTCAACTGATGTTAATTGCGGTCTTCGTCTTTAACTATAAGCAATGATGTTGCTGATTGGGAGTCAAAGTTAAAATATTTACAGATAAATTTGTATTTAATTTTTTAGATAATATATCAAGTTATTAATGTGTTTTTATTGTTATTAATGATTTAATAACTCATAACCCGTATTACGGGTTGCTTACTGCTAGTCATTATCATTATGTTATGAATTCATATTAGTTAATAAAATTGTATTGAATATTCTCTGGTTATCGTGTTTTATACGTGTTTACAAGAGTTTCAAATGCGAGTTTGATACTCAGTAGGCGTCGTATTGTATACCTGTCTTTATACGCATCTAATGCGTATCTCTAATGCGTATTCGACACGATAAAATAGCTAACATACATACCACATCGATACGTATTTTAACGAGTTTCTAATGCGCATTTACAACTAAATTTGCCGACTGGGTCATTACTCGGGACGAAAATAATAATTGCGTTAAGTTAAAAATTGTTTAAGAATATAGAAAAACGCTTCACAAATATATCTATGCATTTCAAAAATTTGCATGCGGTCCAGGCTTTGCAAAAAAGCGTTTTGGAAAAAACTAGTATGAGAAGTTTCAACAAAAAAAATACTGGTAATATGAAAAAAAGTTTCAATAAAATAAAACTACTTAATTACATAATTGATTTAAACTTTTTTCTTATTTATTTTTTTTAATTCTTTTGAAGAGTAAAATCATCAAGATAAATTCAAGAACTTTATTTATAAAATTAAAGTTTTATGACTCATTTGGTAACAGAGCATTACTTTAATAACCTTCATTAAGAACTTCAATATAAGATTTACTTTATTACTTCATTAATAACTCCAACGTAAGCTTCATTAATAGACAATATAACGACCATATCTTTAATGATCTGATCATTTTCCTACTTTTATATTTCATAAATATTAATATCAAACTAATAACACAGCAAAAACAAGTCTATCATTCAAGCGCTTTATTTTTACATTCAAAGAACAATTGAAGACCTTGGTGCAAAAACGATGTAAAACATTTGGTCGATTTTTAGATTTAAACGGAATATTTCTGATTTAAACGGAAGATTCTTTAACAGTTGATGCAAAAATAACTTAGATTAGAGCACTTCTCATGCCATTTAACTAGGGGTGAGCAAAAATTTTTGGATTACCAGATATAATAATATCCAATCTGGTATCTAATCCGAATCAAAATCCAAAAATTTGAATACCTGATCCGGAAAAAGCGGACTGGATATCCGAACCGTTTTTTTTAATAAATTTAGATCCGATTTGGGATCGTCCATAAATTACGTAACGCGAAATTAAACTAAATAGACAAAAGACAAAGGATTAAAACTTTTTCCTCGCAGTGTCATTAATTAAATTAAGTATATAAACAGCCTTTAAAGTCCAGCGAAAGTCGCCGCGCAAAAGAGCAAAATAATCTCCTACTTATATTTTTTAAATAAGTTTTGCGTTGCGTAATTTTTGGACGATCCCTTAAGGATTATTAAAAAACGGAAATCCGGATCTAATCTGGTTCTTTACGCTTATTTTAAAAAATAAGAGTTCATTCAGAATGTGCAGTGGTTATAGTTCTGGCTCACCAAGAGGTCCGAGGTTCAGCGCCTTTCGGCATTGGAAGGGAATATCGGCGTAAAATGAATTTATACTTTTTGCACGCTTGTTCATAATCATAACAAAAATAAATGTTCATTAATAACAAAGAATAACTTTAAAGCAGTTATTTAATTCTTTTTTTATTTGATTTTTCTTATTACATTTTTCTTATTTTATCGTTGATAATATCAAAATTCTATATAAGTATTTTTATTTTTCCTTTAAAAATAAATACACTAATTAATTATAAGTAAATATCTAGCTATTTACTTTATTTAAATATTTTTTTATTATAATTATAAAACACCGGATATTAAAACTAATGTTCGTGCTAATATGTTTTTAAAACACAAGTGGCTATGAATATAGCCATTTAGTCACTTAAATAGGATATTAGGATAATAGGATGCGAAAGGCAAGAAATAAATGCTGAAATTAAAAGGAATTTTTTTGACGCCAAATAAACTTATGAAGTTAAGTTGTAAATATCTAAGACCTCTTTGTAAATATATAAGACCTCTTTACAGATAGATTTTATCATACCTCTTTCAATAACTGTTTTTATATACTTTTATGAAATGCATCTTTTGCAAAATTGATTTATTTTCTACCAAGAAAAAAATGAAATACACCATAAACTCTCAGAAACGCTTAAACAAAGAAAAATGATTCAGATTTTAACAAACTGGATCAGATATCCAGTTTGCTCACCCTACATTTAACTAAGGATTTAATTGAATGGTACTTACTCCCTACATTCAAAGTTAATCTGTTTTTTCATTCTCCTAAACAATTTGTAAAAATGGAGTTACCTCGTTTTTACATCGAGGTCTTTAATTACTTTTGATTAAATCGAGTAAGTACTTTATCTTGTGTGTGTGCGTGCGTGCGTGTGTGTGTTTATTAAGTGCTTCCAAAAGTCTTTACGGTCTTATCACAGAGCACCGCGGAAGCGCATATAGCTAGAAAGGTTACGCCTCCTTCCTTACTAATGCCACTTATTGGGCTAAAGCCGGCGTCAAACTGAGAACCTCTTGGTTCTGGAGCCAGAACCCTAACCACTACAACGATCTGAAGCAAAGGTAATGTATAACGCATTTTTAAAAGTTTATTATAAGTTTATGATGTTTTTTATTTACATCATAAACTTTAATTTAGAGTTTAGATATTTCTAAAACAAACAAAACTATAAAATCACCATGGATTACAAAGTCAGAAAAAATCTTCAAAAAAAATATATATCTAACACTTTATAATTATATAACTTAACAATTATATATCTAAAAATTATATATCTAAATTAAAAACAGTTAAAATTAAAAAATTTTTGAAAACCTACGGAAATCAATTCTTAAAAAAAATACTATAACAACTTATTTGAAAAGTACAAAAATGAAATCTTCAATCAATTCAAGCATCTTCAAAGATTTATTTAAAGTATTTGATACTAGAAAGAATTTTTCATTCCTCTCAAAGCTGTGCAACAAGCTGTGCCAACAAGCTGGATTAAGATATTAAATGTACAGTATGTAGTTTTATGCATAAAAACACTTTGCAGTGACGGATCCAGTTTTTTTTTTGTGTTTGAGATAGCTAACTTCCAGACATTTAGCAAACTCCAAACATTTGTATTTTATACTTATGTCAAATAATGATGCTTTGTAAAAAATTGCGATAATTGGAGGCTAGGAACAAAAAAAGACCTAAATTTCATCCCCCTCCTGCCTCAAACGTGAGAGCAGCAAGTTGATAAAATATTTTTTTTGCTATTCTTAACTAAATTTATATTCATCGATAAATTTTAATTATTGAACAATCTCTGAGCGTTCAAAAATTATGACTATATAAAATTTGTAAATTTGAGGGGGGCTTAAACTTTATATGATCATAATTTTTGAACGCTGAGAGATAATATTATGAAACTTAAAACTTATTGATGAATATAAGTCTAGTTAAGAATAATACAAAAAATATTTTATAAACTTGTTGCCCTCACGTTTTGGGTAGGGTAGTGATGAAATTTTAGGGCTCTTTTGTTCCCAGCCAATCATCGCAATTTTTTGCAAAGCATCATTATTTGACATAATTATAAACATACAATTGTTTGGATTTTGCTCCATGTCTGGAAGTTAAATCTTAAACACCAAAAAATACTGGATCCGCCACTGACACTTTGCTATAAATAATTTTGTATTTATAACAAAAGTTATAAGATATATTAATGATAAATTGTTTATTAGTTGATTTTCGACATTTGTTTGATGTGTCAAAATTCCAAATGTGTTCATTAAAGAACTTTCAATAAGTACTATTTTTAACTTTTGCATCAAAAAAAGTGGATTACACCGCTAACATAAACATCTGCTTCAATTTTTCACCTTTTCTGGTGAAAAATTGGATAGTCTTAACAACTTTTGTGTGTTATAAGTTAATAAAATTTTGGAGTCTTGTTTTTGGCCCATTTTTGGTATGGCATCGATGAGTCATTTTTACCCGTGGCTCACTCCTATCCATCCTCCCTTAGTATCAAAAGCTAGGGACTCCATAAAGTACATGAAATGTCAAATTAACTAAACGTTTTTTATTTTTTAATGTTTGGAAAAACTTATGCGTTGGAAAAGGGGAGGGTTTGATTTTGTAATAAATAATGTGTAATTTACTGATTCTTATAATTATTATTATCCTTGTTGAGTTTAATTATGTGTATACTAAAACTAACCTGTTTGTATATTTTAGTTTACATATTATTATATGAAGAATAAAGCCTTTTATGTTGGCTTAGAGTTAATTATAGACTAAATTCACAACACTACAATTTATTCTTCATATTTTAATGGATAAATATCTAAGACCGGAACGATTTGACAGCAATCTCAATTCTGCATAAGCTTCTAAAGAATGGTCACACTGGTTTAGAACTTTTAAAATGAAAACTATACATCATGAAAACTATACAAACAGAAGATAAATTAGATGTCCTCATTAACTATTTATCTACTTCCGTGTTTGACTATATTGCAGACATTGAATCATTTGATGGCGCTATATAAATCCTGGAAAACTTAATTGTAAAACCTAAAAATGAATTATTTTCCAGACATCAGTTAGCTTCACGTAAACAATCATCCAGAGAATCTATGGATGAGTTTTTGCAGGCCTTACATACACTCAGTAAAGATTGCAACTTTAAACAGGTTTCTGCTTCAGAACATTCTGAAGAATACATTTGTGATTCATTTATAAGTGGTCTAAGCTCTCATCATATTTGCCAAAGCAACTAGAAAACTCTACTCTTAAACTTACTGAGGCCTATAATCAAGATCGTTCATTGGAAAACACTCAAAGAAATAACGAAATATATTCACATACAGAGTATAGTAATGTTGCTGCAATTAATAAACATTCTGAATATATTACTGAGCTTGCTTTAGTTTCTACTAAGCCTAGCGGACTTTGTTATTTCTGTGGAAGTAAACGTCACACTCGACAATCATATCCTGCCAGAGAAGCAGAATGTAACAATTGTGGTAAGAAAGGACATTTCAAGAAAGTATGCAAATCATCAAAGAACATTGTCATGTCTGCTACTGCTAACTTCCATGCACCAAGTTTAGCCTCGATTACTTGCTCTTCTATCAACTCACTTAACTCTATTGTTTATATCTTTATTGCTAGGGCCAAGGTAAGAGCTCTTCTTGACACTGGAAGCTCTGACACATTTATAAGCAAATCATTATGTGACTCTTTAAAACTTAATATACTCCCTTCTAATAAAAGAGTCTCTATGGCTGATCCTTCCTTATCTTGTCAAGTTATAGGTAAAGTTTTAACTAACTTCACTTTATTTGGTATGAAATACTCTAATATTAACTTTTTGGTTATACCCAACTCTTGCAAAAGTTAGTCATCTAAATAAAGTTTTAAGCTATTCAGTTTGAATTTATCCACCCATTATCAAAAAATGAGTGTTTACTTTTAGTTCCTCTATCAACACAAGACTTTCTTCTAAAAAAATTTCTTCTAGCAAGTATGTAATTTCTGAAAATAAAAATTCTGCAGTTTCTTTTTTCAATGCAGATCAAAAGAGGCTTGCAGGATCTAGTACTATTAGGAAATTTGTAGTTTTAAATGATTTTAGAGTTGTGGCATTTCTCAACAACTTGCAGTGGAACCATTTAGCTGACTAATTTGATACATCCATCTGGAACTTTTTGTTTTAACTAATTTTCTTTTTTCTGCTTATTTTTATATTAAAGTTGGTTAAATAGTAAGGAAATTATGACATAATCATGAAAACAAAAAATTACTTTACTAGCTTTTGCATTCACGTGTGAAAGTTTGCCACTTAAGCAATAGTTTTAAACTGGTATTTTTGCTAATGAACAACTTCATATAGAAACAAGTGTGAAAACATTGAATTAAATTTTCAAAAGATTATAACACTTTTAACAAATTGGCATTAAAAGATTAAAAAAAAATTAGAATTAGACTTTTTAGATTTTGATCTTTTTTCTTTTTTTTCTTGTTAAAACAACTTGGTGACGTTGTTTTAGGGACAAAACGTTTTACTTAAAAACATATGTGGTGTGAACTTGAGTTGGTATTGACATAACTTCTGCTAAAACTTTTAAAACTGAAATTTCATTTTAATTGTTGATTTTTAATTTAACATGTCAGAAATTAAATTTAATTCAAAAATTAAATGAAATTTTTTTGATATAAATAAAATTTCAAAACTTATAGCAAAAGTTTTTGACATCATATAGATTTTTTGAAAATTTTAAAATAAAAAAAGGTATCATAGGTCAAAGTTTATATAAACTTATATATATAACTATATAATAGTTTATATAAATTAGATTTATAAAGATATAGCCTTGTATAGATGCATAAAGTTTATTTCTGAAAAAAGATCCAGTGGATTTTGTTGTCAAAATCTTTAATAAAGAAGAGAAATAAAACATAGAAATAAAATACCAACATAAAAACATGAATGAGTAACATAAAACATTAGAAGTAACTAAAAATGTTTTAAAAAGACAGATGAAAATTAATTAAAAGAGAGATGTGTGATGGTTGTGCGCCACACAAGAGTAGCAACAACAACAACAACAACAACAACAAAAAGCATATTTACCAGAAATATAGATGTTTTATATAAGAATGTTATATGTTATAAAATATTTGTACAGTCTTCATTCTGGATGGTTCACTCTCATATAGCTAGGCTAAATCGAGGAGAGCGACCATGAACAAAACAAAACAAAAGAAAAGAAAAAAAAAGAAGAACATAAAATAAATATTACACTCACAGAAGGTTGCAATTAGTCTACATTCATATTTGTATCTTATATATTTTTTATGGTGATTTATCTATTATCACCAGTGATACTACTGTTGTTTCTATTTATCTTGATGTAGCAAGTAGCATTTTAATTTGGTTTTAAGAACATTTTTTTAAATGTTGCTAAAAGAGATTGATTTTAATTTATTTTGAATTTAATTCCAGTCCATTAATGCAGAGTATTTAAAGGAATGCTTGCCGTAGGATTTTGTATTATATTTTTGCACACTCAGTGCACCTCTGCAAGAATTTCTTGTAAGTTGACAGCTAATTGTACTGCATAAAGTAAACCATTTATTAAATATGGGAGGTAGCTTTTTGTTTAGGCAGCTGTGAATCAATAAATAATTTTCAATTTTGATTATATCATGCAGTTTTAAAATTTGTAGTGTGTTAAAAGATGGGAATGTATGTGAATTGTTTGGTAGAAATTCAATAACTCTGACTGCTTTTTTCTGCATGATAAATAGGCGATTTGCAATACTAATGTGTTGACTCCATGATAGAAGACAATATGTGAGATGAGAGTGAAACAAAGCATAGTAAATAGATTTTAAAGTTTTTTTGTTGTATAAAATGTCTTAGCTTTGACAGGATGGCAAGGGATCTATTTAACTTATTAGATAAATCGTTATAATGGTAAGTCCAGGCTAAGTTTTTGTCTAGCTTTATACCCAAGTAGTTTACAAATTTTTTGCACCAAAGATTTTTCCCATTTAACTTAATTTTGAGCTGCTGATCTAATTTTTTGTGACAACTTTTAAATAATATTAAATCAGTTTTTTTGGAGTTGAGGGAAATTTTGTTGGCATTTAGCCAGAGGCATAGTTTTTTAAGATTATAGTCAACATATTTGTTGATTTTTTTATAGACTTAATACAATAGAGAAGGTTTGTATCATCTGCAAAGTGTTGAACTCTACAAAATTTTAAAGCTATAGACATGTCATTTATATAAATAAGAAACAATAAAGGGCCAAGGACAGATCTCTGAGGAACACCTACTTTGATATCGTTTAGGTCTGAGGTCATCCCACTAATGGATACTAATTGAGTTCTATTAGTAAGGAAAGATTTGAACCAAGAGTTTGAGACTTCTCTACCAAATTGTAATTCACAAAACAGTCTATTTTCATTGAAGAATTTGTATAAGCGGTTAAATATTAGCCTTTCAAGAATTTTATCAATGTTGGAGAGAAGGGAAATTGGCCTATAGTTTGATATTAATAGTTTTGAATCAGTTTTAAAAATAACAAGTAAATAAGAGCAGATAATAAATTATCTAATTTCTATCTCTTAAATTATTTTGGTTTAATCTTAAATTAAATCAAAATTTATCAATAGAATTCAAACTTCATCAATTCATTTTTTTTTAAACTTTTAAATTGATGACCATGAAAAAATTTGTAAATTAAAATAAAACCACTAAAATCAAGAGGAAGTTATTTAAATTGCAAATGTTTGGCTTTGACAAAACTAAAAGATTTTAAAAACTGGGTTGCTCTAAAATATGCATATAATCATAGCTCCATTCTTGAGATTAACCCTATGCATTAAACCTTTAAAGATCATGATTGACTTTGAAGTAAAATTTAATTTCATTTCTTTATATGCCATAACTTTGAAGCAATAACTTTTTTTAGTTATTTTAGACATTATTAGGACATGAAAAATGTGACAACAAATCAAAAAGATATAATCTTGAAAATTATTTAGTAAAATGAACAACTAAAACTTTTTTACAATTGAAATTAAGCTTAGATAGTGTCAAAAACATTTAGACATGTAAAAATTCACTAAAGTAAATGTCAGTGTTTTTAACGACTAAACAAAAGTACTAATCCAAACAAAATTAGGTGTCTTGCAATTCAATTCTAATTAAAATAAGTGAAAAGAGAAAGCATTAGTCAAGCAAAATTAAAGCTTGAGCTATCATTGAAGACTTACACTTTAGCATAATCTAAAAATGTGCTTGTAGCATCTGTAAGTGATTACAACATTGTAGTATAGCATTACTATTACTACTTGGCATTGAGTGTCATATAGTAGTATATATAATATATATAAGCTTATAGTAAAGCTTATTTAGTGTATATATATTGTATACTAAACAAGCTTATATACACTAAATAAGCTTATAAGTCTACAACAAAAAGATGGGAAAGCAATTTTATTTTAAAAAAACAATGAGGTGGTCTTCAATGGTATGATCTTTCCATCCCATTTAAAGATTGTGAAATTATTATTTATATAAATTTCAGTTTCATAAATCAAAGTAAAAACTAAAAACTAAATAGATCTACTAAAATGTCTATTTATTAAATCTTTATAAATAAAAACTGCTTTTACATTTAAATTAATTTCATATTCAATAATTCCTAAAAATTATTCTTATTTAAATTTACCTTCAACTTTAACCTATTTTGTGATTGTATCTTTTTAACCTTTATGAAGTTTAATCCTAAAGCACTTATTAACTTCTGAATTTTATTAGCATTTTTACCATTTTCCATTATATCCATGCCAAATTATCCAATGATTACTTAGCCTGACAACAATAACAGGTTCCTTACACAACACAATTGAAATCACTGTCACAATCTTCATCAGCAAATAAAGTTATAGTGGAGGATATAGATCAAGTATATTCTTATCTCCAGCTACATCAAGTAGGCATGAATGTATAATTTTTTTATAGACTTGCAAAAAACATTACTTAGATACTTTTTTAGCAAAGCTTTCATACAAAAACTTATTGAGAATTCTCCTAGATTTGACTTTTCACTATCACAATACAAACAAGAGTATTTTCCTCCATGTCCTGACTAAACCGCTAAACATAATTGCCTGCAAATATATTTAGCAGCTAAAAATCTGCTGCTAAGTAGAAGTTTAAATTATAGAGCATTACTTTATAAGAATCTGGTTTCCATGATTTTCATAAATTTTTCCACATCAAAATAACTTTATCCACATGACTACATCAAACAAATATGATCATATTATTTATACTTATTTAAAATTTATTAAAAACTTTGATTTAACATTAAAATATTATTTCTGAAAAAATCATTTAATAAATTTTCTTCTTGTTTAAAAAAGTAAAAAAAAAAAAAATCATAAAAAAAACTGTAAGCCTTAATTATAAAGGGTAGGGGACGAGTTTACTCTGATTGCCTAAGAAGTTGGTTTTCCTCATCAGGATGTATGCCAAACAATTCTTTTTCTTCTCAGTCTGTGTATTAGTACTTAATATTAATATTTTTGAAGCAACTCAATTTTCAACCTACACATACTAAGACATCATGAGGTATACCTATAAGCTCCGATGTAAAAAGATTAAACTTTCTTAGGATGAAAGGGGGGGGGGAGGGCTAGGTATTTAATACATAATTGATAGGGGCTAGAAATTCAATGAATATAAGACAAAAAATGTTATGAAAGAATTAATGAAAACTAATTACATCAAAACACCTATTGTACAATAAAAATTAATAAAGTTTAGCTAATCTTAAACCGTTTATTCTTTGTTTCTTTTTTGGCCCCTTCAATCAAATTTGCTAAAACAAAAACTTTTTTGTCCTTTTCTATTAAAAAATGAATTTTATAAAGACTGCCTGCTTACTCATTTTCTTGAATCTTTATACATACATATTTATATGTATATATATATATACATATAAATATGTATGTATATATATATTCATTATATATATACTATATATATGTATAATATATATACATATATATATATATTATATATATGTTATATATATATAATATATATATATTTTATATATATGTTATATATATATATATATATATATATATATATATATATATATATATATATATATATATATATATATACACATACATGTATTTATATCAGTCTTTTTTGTTTGAAATATAATGTCAGCGCACAAAAAAGTGCTGGCAGGATAGTCACTTTAAGTTAACGCTTACAATTGAAAAAATTCCTTTTTTCTGCTACTTAAATAAAAATAAATTTATATAGGGTTGCAGGCTTTTATAAAGAAAAGCACAGTAAAAAAAATAATTTTTACAGGTTTGGCACTGTATTTTCCTCCTTTTACGGAGGAGAATACAGTGGCAACCCTATGAATATATATATATAATATAAAAGGAGAATACTGGCAACGTTATATATATATATATATATATATATATATATATATATATATATATATATATATATATATATATATATATATTTATATATATATATATTTATATATATATATATATATATATATAAAATATATACATATTATATTTAGGGATGCCTCAAGACCCTTGAACATTTAATGTATCCCTAATATTCACAAAAAAAATGGGCCTCAAATGAAATGAAATTATATAAAAATTTCAAAAATAAACATTTTATAAAAAAATATTATTTTATATTTTATTGCCTAGAAAATGACATTTTTCAATTAAAAATAAAAAATGATTTTACAAAGTTTTTATAGTTATAATTCTTTTTTGACAAATATTTTTAGTTAAAGTGTTTTTTTTTTAATTATTATTTTTAAATTTTTTGTATAACTTTGTTTCTTTTGAGACCTAACAAGACATACTTTTGAACCAATTGAACTTTCAAGGGTCTTGAGACACCATTAAAAATATTTTTTATTCAACAAACTTTTAAATTTAAAATATGGTTTTAACTGATATAAACTGAAAAATATGTCAAACCAGTAAACAAAAATGATGTTCCAATAAATTTATTGTCTCTAAATGTTTTATTTAAAATATAATTACAAAAAATACACTAATACAAAAATTTAAATTTATTAAATTTATTAGCACTTTTAAAAAATCAGCTGTTTTTGTTATTATTGTAAAATTACCATATACAAAAAAATTGTAAAACTCACTTTGAACTACTGTAATTGATAAATTTTATTTTAATACAGGAAATATCAATTGAATCCATCATGCTTTTGATTAAGCAAATGCTTTTCATATAATAATAAAAAACTCTCATTGTTAAGCTCCAGGAAGACAAAAAGTTGGAATAAGTGTTCATAAATACTATTGTAGGCACATTAACAGGTATAAACATTAAACACAGCCTATCCACTGATAGAATTGACAACATGGTTGTCAATTCTATCAGTGGATAGGCTGGTTCTACGAAATATACAAAATCTTAAATTATTAGTTTTATTAGTATATGTAATTTACTGTTGCAAGTGATATGACTTTTTTCTTTCCATATAGTCCCATTAGATGTTTAGAACTTATCTTCTTCTTGAAGGTAGAGTTTGCAAATTTTGCATTGAATATCTTTGCATTTGAAAAATTCAGCTTTCTTGTTGGTTATTTCAATATCTGAAGAAGTAAGTTTTCTGAGTAAATTAGGATATTATTTAAGTGCCAATTCTGGATGAATATTATAAAAATATTTTTAGCTCTATCATTAGAAGAAATTTTAAGTAAAAGGTTTGCTTCAATAATATAAGGAAATACTTTTTTTAGATTTCTTGAATAGTACTGGTCCTTGCAATTTCACGTTATGAAATACTTTTTCTATAATCAGGCTAATCACAATTTTTTAACCACAACTTTAGTTTTATTCATAATTTTTTGATAACGCAATTAGAAAATATTTATTTTTTTACAAGTTTAAGTTTTTTAGCAATTTTGCTACAATAATAAAAATAGCATTACTAATAATTTTTTGAAAGGCCTCTAGTGCTAATAAATTTAATAAATTTAAAATTTAAATTTTTGTATAAGTGTACTTTTTGTAATCGTATTTTAAATAAAACATTTTAAGAAAAATTTATTTGAACTTTGTTTTATCTTTAAAAAGATAAAACCATTACAGGATCATACTATACATCATTACTTGACAAGCTAAACACAGAACTTGCAGAAAAACAACCACATTTTCAGAAAAAGAAAATCCTATTTTACCAAGATGACACTAGGTCTCACTCCTCAGCAGTTGCCATAACAGTCCCCAAATACTAGTGTGGGCACGTTGACAGGTATAAACATGGTTATCAATTCTATCAGTGGATAGGCCAGTTCTGCAACTAGAAATATGTCCGTTTATATGTAATCTTAAATTATTAGTTTTATGTGGCTTGTTTATTTCATGATAAATATTTAAGGATATAAATGCAACTTATTGTTATTCCCTCATCTAAAAATTTTGTTCAGAGGACACAGCTTTTTGTCAAATAGAGAAGCAATCACATTCAAGAAAAATGCTATTTGGATGTAGTTACAGAGATAAGAGCACCGCAGAGTTACTAGAAGATTATGTTGACTAAAAAATAAAAAAATTCAGAAAAAATGATATTTATCTTTGTAGCACAAGTTGCATTAACTCAATCATTCTTAGTGCTAAAACTTAAAAACACCTGCTTTGACAATTCTTTTTTCTTGGCATGAATACTATTTGCTTTATCATTACTATTTTTAAAATAGATTTAAAAGTAAATCAATAAAAAACAGATCTGATTTATTTAACTCATATTTATTTTTTCTAATTTTTTTTTGACCATCTTTTAAAAAATTTAATAAAATTTACTCAAAATAGTGGAGATAACAACATTTGAGTAACAGTGTAAAGTTGAATAATTAAATTTTTTCGAAATACTTAATTAATCAAAAATTAAAGATAGGGCAATTTTTATCAGACAACTTTAAAAACTTTTTATTATTTTATTAAATTAATAAACAAAGACTTGCTGTTAATGTTATTTTGTATTTTATATCCAACATATATATATATATATATATATATATATATATATATATATATATATATATATATATATATATATATATATATATATATATATATATATATATATATAAGTATAAACAATTTAATGATAGTGAGTTAAAACATGCCACAAAAACACAAGGATTACACCAATAGTCAATCTCTACAATCCATCTTTTATATCATGCACAATTCATCTTTTATACCATAGTTTGTAAATTTTAAAAATGTGACCATTTAATTGATACAAATCATATGTAATAAACGATGGTTTATACATTTAAAACTTTCTCATATCATTTACCATATTGTTTAAATAAAAGCACATCTATTACTTGTTTTTTATTACAATTTAAGTAAAAAAAAATATGGCTGCAAAACATTCTTTCTAAAAACTTATTTGAAATAAACAACTATGATAACATATATCAAATATGAATATATTTTATGAACCATATATAATAATTTTATAGTACGATATGAATACGCATATATGTTATAATACATATAAAACACATTAAAAAAAAAAAAAAAAAGAAAAATTAAATACGAAAATTTAACTATAGTCCATTAAAATATATTTTAGAATAGGCATTTAAGTTACCTTTTTTTGTATCAAACACAACAACAAAAAGAGCAATTATGAAATCATTTGAGTTGACGACTGCACTATCAGTAGACGAAAATATCTCATCAACATACCCTATATTTTCCATAACAACTAGTTTTTAATATTTTACGAGATCATTAAAATTAAATGTTTTTGGCTTGATGCTTTCAGTTTCATTTTCACCATTGATTTTACAAAAAAAAATTAACCAATATGAAGGTCAAAATGAACATAAAGTAACTGCGCGCGCGTGAAAGGACGGGTTGCTCATAAATCGTCGAAAATTAACTTAATAAATTGCGAAGTCATAAAAAACTAACACGTTAAAAACTGAAAAATGAAAATATCAAAGAAATACAAAATTACATATCTCCTTTTAGCAGTAAGCTATTAATTTAAATTCAGAGTGTTCATCAACTTAATTAAAAATAAGGTTTTAACGCTTACCGTGACGAATGTAGAATCTTTAATGCTTTCTCACTAAAATTACTTGAATGCTTTATTACTAAAATAATTAAAAAATAATAAGTTTTCCCATAAAACATATGAAACGAAAAAAGACCTATGAAATGAAAAAAGACAAAACAAGATCGATGTCATAATTTTTCAATCAAATATTTTTATTAGAATATTTTTTCTTTAGTACAATATTTAAAATACAAATACAAATATATATAAGAAATAAAAGATGTGAGACGCGGCGTAAAAATTATCTATCTTGTTTTATCTCCATTTTTTGAAAAATTGAAAAATTGATAGTGTTATGTATTTACAATAATGTTTTTCTACTGTGTTGAAATCTTAGTTATAAGTAAAAAAGTTGCAGAGAAAATATAAGTTATTAAATGTTTTTATATGCCATCTTCTAAAGTTTTTTTAAATTCTTTAAATCGTTTTATCCCAAAACTTTAAAATGTGGAGATCAACTCTAACGCCACGAAGTGGTAGATATTCTTGAAATATAAAGCATAAAAATAAACGTGGATATTCAAAAAAGACCGTCACGTTTTATTTATTTATTATATTTTGCTGTATATTATGTTGTTTACGACTTACATCAATCAACTTACAGAGTATTTCAAACCGCTGTCTTATGTGAAAAATAATTTCAATAAATTTCTAAATATCTCGTCTATAATATCCATAACTTTCAAAATAAATATCGTGATATTTATTTATGTCTCACTCCCACTAAATCTTATTTGTCGGATATAATCATTGAAATTTGTCGAACAAAATAAAAATATGTTTGTACTGGGGTATTTTTAAATATACTTTCAGATTTTCCAAAAAGTTGTGCAGAAGAAATTAAATAGCTATACAATGGTGCCACTGTGTGTGAAGCTAGATGACCGAACGTTGGTGCGTTTACGCTTTCGTTAAAATAGGCGCTAAACCACTGCAAAAAGATGGTGCGTTTACGCTTTTGTAAACATAGGCGCCAAACTGCTGCCAAAGAATGGTTCGCCTCCAAAAGTAGCATGCGTATCTGCAAATATATGTAATATTTGCAGATACGCATGTACCCATACACATGCTCCATTCTTTTTTTTATAAAAATAATTATTTAATTTTATTTACTTTTATTTTTAATTTGTTATTTTGTTATATTATATTTTTTCTTATATATATATATGTGTATATATATATATATATATATATATATATATATATATATATATATATATATATATATATATATATATATATATATATATATATAGATATATATATATATATATATATATATTTATATATATGTATGTATATATGTATATATATATATATATATATATATATATATATATATATATATATATTATTTTTAATTTGTTATTTTGTTATATTATATTTTTTCTTATATATATATATGTGTGTATATATATATATATATATATATATATATATATATATATATATATATATATATATATATATATATATATATATATATATATATATATAGATATAGATATAGATATATATATATATATATATATATATATATATATATATATATATATATATATATATATATGTATGTATATATATATATATATATATATATATATATATATATATGTATATATATATATATATATATATATATATATATATATATATATATATATATATATATAATTGTTTGATTTATATATATATATATATTTAAATTTTTGATTTTCGAAGGTCGTCATTGATTTCTGGTGCATTTTGATGGTTATATAGAGAAAACTACAAAAAAATATTTTTAGTTGAATTTACTACCTTCTACAGTCTATGGAAATTTTTAACATTTTCTTTAAACCTCCTTGTTTTACCGAAAAGTATTGTTTACGTTAGGTATTTTACGTAACTTATTCAAGACGACTTAATAAATTAAACTTAAAATGTAACATAAAATACTCACTTGGGAAATCTTAAATGTTAAAAATCTTACAATAAAAGAGGTTTATTACTAGTTTTACCAGATGTATAATTCAAGGTTTTGTTCACGCACGATTTTAAACGATATCACTAGGGACATTGTAAACTTATATAAAGAATTTTTTATTAAACATTGCATTTACTATTGTCTGGAATTTGGAAAAATATATTAGATGTCTCAAACGAGATCAAAAAAGGTTTTTTTGGTAAAAAAAACCATCGAAAAGCTAACTGATCATAAGCTGCCAACAAAAGGAGAAGTGCTTGGATATCTTCATTATAGAAAATACTTTATGACATCAATTTCTAAATCTGCTAGAATTCAGGATGATGTTGCCTGCCCCCATTCTAAATTTTTTTTTACGCCTTAATGTAACGAATCTGGTCTTTGTCAGACGAAAGAGAACAGTTTGATGTGTTACTAAAACCTTAGTGAATATATGGAAAAAGGCTTCAACTCCAATATTGTGTCATAAGCAAATAAAGTATGAAAAATACTTTTAATTTCTAATTTTGACGGAAATAATGTTGGTATAAATATGATAAAATGCTAGTAATTAACTTTACTTTTTAACTTATACAAATATCTTAGAGGAATAACACTATGGAATTGGAAAATTGAAGAAGTAGATTATAAGTAAACAGAAATAAAGTATCTACTGGGTATAAAAAATCGCGCATAGAATTTCGGGAAGAAATGCGTAATCTTTTCGACATTTCTCCTTCAGATGTTAATGGCATAAAAGTATAAGATAAAACTAAATCACTTCCAACCAGAAAAGAAGATTGTTTGTTTTTGGACAACTAAAAAAGCCTGCGAAAGTGGTCAATGGATCGTAAGGGCAAAGATTATGAAAAATTTATAAAAAGAAAGATAACAAAAACAAATCAATTTTGAGCGAAAATGATAGGTGAACAATTGTCTAACAATATTTTTCAACCAAGTCTTCAAAAATATTCTGATACTGAATTTGTAGACTCAGATGAGTTAGATATAGACTTTAAAGAATACAATTCAAAAAGGAAAAAAACTGACGATTTTGTAACGGTTTCTTTGCCTAAAGATATAACTAAATCAACATCAATTGTTGCAAAAAGATACAATATTTCTTCAACAGGTCAGGTAGCTATAATATAACAAGTATCATAAATGCCTATTTATGATACTTGCAATTATAGCTACCTGACCTATTATGCCTAATTATAACCAGCAATAATTGCAAGTATCATTGCCTTATGGAGATTTGAATAAGTTTTCAGTATAATAAACGACTTCAAGAAGGCATAACAAAATGGTCTAAATGAACGAAGGAATTAAAATAAAGGAATCTTTTATCTCAAATGCTAAACACTTATCTCTAAATCTTCACCTGGACACAAAAAAAGTTACAGATGTTCTTAATCATGGCAAAAATGTGGAAAGGTTGGCAGTAATTGTAAGCTCACCAGGTCTCAATGAGCCCCAGCTTATTAGAGTAATTGGAATTTCTGATGGGTGTGGAATAACCTAGGCTACTGCAATAAAAAAGGTTTTAAATGAATGAAATCTTTTTGAAGCTGTTGATAGTGTATCCTTTGATACAGCTGCAAGTAATACTGGATGGATTAATGAAGCAGTGTCAATTATTGAGAGATGGAGAGGCAAACCACTAATTTGGTTAGCATGTAGACACCATGTTGTAGAACTCCGAGCTATTTATACCTTATTATTTATACCTTATTTGTTTATTTTAATAAGTTTGACTGGAAAAGTAAAAGTGGAACGTTTATTAAAAATAAGGTGAGATAAAAATATATTAGAGATTTTAAACTGTTTAGACTTACTAATAGGAAAGAAAATATATAACATTAATAAAGCATATTTTTTTATCAGCAAACAAATAATTTCTCATAATTAATTGAATATATATTTTTTCTGATAAAGTCTTACGGTTATGCAGTGAGGCTTTAAAAGAACACGTATTTCCCAGAGGTGACTATAAGTACCTTTGCCTGTTAACAGTGGTATACTTCGGCGGATTAATCACGCGATTTCATTTTAAAAGACCTGGTGCCCCCCATCATGCAAGATATCTTGCTAAATCAATCTATAATCTTGTACTTTGCCTTCTTAATCCATAGCTTAATTTTCATATGGATTTACAAGTAATCAGAGATATGGAAAATTATAAAATTAAAAGACCTGATATTGCCTAAGCATGCATTGACGTGATGAAACGATATCATTGGTGCCACGACCAGAGAACAGTTATATTCTCCATAGCTGACGAGGAACTAATCCCCGAAGTTATAGAAAGTGTTGCTAAAAAGCTGTTAAACTCTGACTCTAAACAGGGTGTTGACAAGCCAAATTTTCAAGAGCAATACAAAAATTCAAATACTTCTAATCTGTCATCATTTGTAGGAGGCATGAGTTGGTTGGTTTTTGAGAACCTTGGATTTACAAAGAATGTGTCAAGTTAGTTGTTAGAAATAGGAGAAATATAGCACTTACAGAAGATTTAAGAACTGAGTTTATAAACTACTTGTAGTAAATGATCCTGCCAAAAGAGCACTAAAACTTATTATTATTATAGCAGAGCATAGAGCAAAACATTCAGTTAGTACCCAAAAAAATTTGATTAACTTTTGAAACAACATTTTAACTAATCATATTGTATAATATCAAAGTGATAAAGTGATTGATTATGTTTTTGAGTCTATATTTGTGGTTCGAATATTTTTAATAAAAAAAAAGTAATAGTTGAAAGAAAATAAATTGTTAGATTTTCAAACTATATCTATAAATAAAAGTTACTATAATATATTGATGGAATAATAAAATGTGGTTGTTTCCTGAAAGTTTTGTTTCATTGCAAAAATCGACTATATAAATGCGCAAACTTTGGTGCATTAGTAGCGTAAAATAAGGAGATTTTAAGAAAAGTCTAAAAACCTTAACGCACTGGAGGAGGTAGTAAATAAGAATTTAAACAAAAATTGAATATGATTTTTTCTATGTACTCATTAAAATACACCAGAAATTAAATAACGACCTTCAATAATCAAAAATTTTGCGGAAATGGTGGGGGCTAATATATATATATATATATATATATATATATATATATATATATATATATATATATATATATATATTTATTGACTTGCAGTTTTCTGAATTTTTTTTAGCCTTTACTGAATAATGATGGCACAAAAAACTTAAATACTCTTTACAATATCTAAAGTAATATTGTATACTGCTAAAAATATATAAATACGTTATCCAATGAAAAAATGAATTCTTTTAGTTTATTTCTAACAACGTATTGACAAGTCAAAATAAGGTAAAATTATTTTATTCTACTAGTAAGGTGCATAGTGAGCAGTGATACAAAACTAACTAAATATTTTTCGACAAAAAGGTTTATTTAAAATTAAGTTAATATTATTATACATAAGTATATATATGGATAAATTTATTATTATTCCTAAATCTATCAAAGTAATATCAACCGCATCAGACAAACTATAAAAGTTTAGAAAGAATTAAATAATTTAGAATAATTCACTTACAAAAATACTAAAAAAAGTTTTAAGTTACTGTATATTCAGAAATATGAACCAAAATGCAAACTCACTACTATGGCTAACACAACAGTCACCACAGTACTACCAGTAAACTCGCAGTTAGCTGTCCTTCAATACAGACTTTTTTGACAAAAAACTAGGCGCTAGAGTTATAGCAGCTGAACGTCAAATAGACATCTAGACCAAATTAGGAAATATGAATTCTTTCATAAACAACCAGGGCACAATAATATCAAATCTGAAAACCATCATTTCACAACACGGCATGAACACACGAGCAGGAACAACACTAATAGCCCCTCTGTGGAACCAGATTGTCATAAAGAATTTTAAAACTTCTAAAAATGACCAATAGCAAATTGATAAGATTAACGCCATAGCCAAAAAATCTAAAAAACGTGAAATCCGATCAAAGATATGGTTGTCCAAGGAATAAGCAAACCAACTTTAACATGAATATATATAATATTTATATATATAAACATGACTATATATAATATATAGCAAAAGCAAAACGATCAAACTGAAATCAGCATAGTTAATGGCCATCTATTCAAAAGAAAAATTTAATTTTACTTACATTTATTACAACTGCTAGAATTGATTAACTCAATAGCACCACCATCGAGCAAGTCTGAATTAAATTGAAATTTCACGACAAACGACTCTTATGGGCTGTATTTATTGCCCTCACAACCAAAACGACCCAACATTCGAAGAATTAACCAGCTCAATCAGCACTGCCTCTAACAATGAAATGGGTAGTAGTAACAATATCGAAAACAGCTAAACTAATTCGGAAAGGGACATTTCGAAATAATATCGAAACAAAGAATAAAATCAAAATTGTGAAAAAAGAAATAGTGTCGAAAATCCTAAAAGCAGTATAAAATTGAAATTGGAAGAAAATGATTAACATCGAAATAATTAAATATTGAATAATGTCGAAAATTAAAAGATAAATTAAGATTGAATTTTATTTAATTGATAGACTGTCAAGTTCTACCTATACTAGATAGTTCTATACTATACTAGATAGTTCTATACTATACTAGATAGTTCTATACTATACTAGAAAGTTCTACCTATTTGTCAGTCGATGAAGCAACACTCCTCGCATGTTCTACCTCTTTGCTAATTTTTTGATACTATTCCTAAATCCAAATTAAGACATTATTCCTTTTAAAATGAATTTAAATTTTTGTTCTTCGAGTTAATTCCTTAAAATTAATTTTCAATAATAATCCCAAAAAAACGCTATGATCAAAAATTTTTTAATATTAATCCGTTTTTCGAGCATTTTTTTTTTCGATTTTGCTTTTTCAATTTAATTAACTGTCAACCGAACTCGCGTAAATGGCAACTTTAACTTCAGAAACACTACGTACTCAAACGTCGACGTTGGTGGTGTATTGCAAATGCTGCGTATATGCAAAACAACTGGCCTACAGGTAGCAAAGTTCAAAAATTTCTCAAAAATAATTATTAACCCCACTCATAACATTTCCAACCATGAGGATTCTTAAAAAAATGGAATAACTTGATCTTGATCAACACTGTAAAAAAACTCCGTAGTATTTATCAGACTTTTTCCGCTGTTATATTACGGAAAAAATCCGTTTACAATAAATTATGATCTTTAGTATGGTAGTGGGTAGAGGTGCGATATATATAACATGTTGCGAAAAAAACGTCTTTTTGGCGACATGTTTTTGAAAAACATGCCCTCGACCCAAAGAAATAAAACCTTTTATTCGATAAAAGTTTTTTGTCGATATAGAATTTTGCTACGTTTCTATTAAAGAGTTTTTCCGATTTTATTTTGTTTTGTGGACTTATAGTTCTTTATAATCATTTTTATTTCATATATAACTGAAAATAAAATAATATTAATTTTTCTTAATAAAGATGCCTTGTAAAGCAGACAAAGTCAAGAAGCTTTTCCTAAAAACCTTAGGTGAAACAACCAACTCACACAGTTGCAAATATTGTAGAATAGGTTATTCAAAGAATACACATAATTTACTTGCTCATGTTCATAAGTGCAGCAAAAAAACACAAATTAAAATTGAAAAAGCTATAGTTAAGCGGTCTAAAATAGTTCTATTTTTCGCTTGTTGCGCTCTCGTCAGTGGAATGTTTTTAAACAGTAAGAATATTAATTGAAATAATAATAATAAAAAGATTGCTAATAATAATAAAAATATTGCTTCCCCATGCCAAATTCTCAGTCGATGTAGCGGTATTTCCTTGTAGCAGCATGCTATAAGAAATTCGATGTATATACTGAGCTTGTGGTACCGAGCCGGAGTCATGGAGCAGGAGCTCCACCAAAAGGTTAAAAGTTAGGTTTAAAGTTATGAACTAAGGCAAGCTGCATATATGACTTGTTATTGCATTTGGCCTAAGAGTTGTTGATTCAATAATTAAAATACGAAAAACACTTGTTTTTCACAAAAACACGTGTTTTTTCAAAGGAATGAAATGTTAAATTAAAAAACATGTTTTTTGCCCACCAAACAGTGGGTCAAGTGGTGGACAAAACCTAAAAAAAAAATGTTTGTTTTATCAAAACCATATATTAAAACATAATTTTTAATACTCTCATTAAAAAATTTGAAAATTGTTTCAAGTATAATAGTATCTTTTAAAACCACAAAATTCAGTTGCGGTTTGATGTATAATGAAATTTTTTTTTTGTAAAAAGCGTGAAATTTTCATTTTTTATGCATAGCTATAGTAAATAGTAACTTTTAAAGTTTTATGAGCTTACGGAATTAGTGTATATATATTTAAACTATTTAACAGTAAAGTGCTACGAAAAAAATATAAAGTAAAGATCAGCCTTTATAATATACTTATAATCTGGTTTTAAAATAACGAGGTAAATTTTTAACATTTAATACTTTTATTTTGTACAAAAAGTGTCACATAAATTAGGGAACCGAAGAGAACCTATAATAAATACTTGAACTTGTAAATGTAATATGTATACAACCTATTTGGACTATATACACTGCCCCTAACTTCTCCTTTTGGGTTTCTTTAACATTTTTAAATAATGACTTGTAGCTTATGTTATTTGCTTGAAATCAACTTTTATTTCTTGTAAACAAAAATATGTTATTTTGTTTGTTATTTTATTCAACACAAATAGCACTGTTAACCTAACAGTTTTTTCGTTTGTTTTTTTAGTATTAATATAAAAATTGGTGATATTTACGGACTTATACGACAAAATAAAATAGTTCCTAATGATATACCATTCTTTTCATCAAAATTAACCGTTCTAGTTTCTGCAGATATTAAACTAAAGGATTCTGAGTGAAAAACTTTATAAAAATTATAATGTAAAAAGTTGATAGCTGCATACAATGTTAATACTCATTTTGAGAGAAGTAATGCAAATTGGCTAGCTCAAGGTTTTCAATACACCTACGGTACATTAAATGCTGCATCATCAGTTAATGAAGTTGAGAAATAATATTGCTCTTTCGGAAAAGCTTATAACAGAACAAAAAGAATAAGCTTAACAATATTTTTAATATTTTATTTAGCCATAAATTACTTCGTGCAACAAAATTGAAACTAAGAAGTGAGTTTAAGTACAAAACTGGCGCAAAAGTTTCTGTTATTTAAAATAAAAACCTTTTAAAAAGTTCGGCGTTTTGCAAACACGGACCATTGAATGATCAATTAACAGTAAAATATGTTTTTAAAAATTTTGAAATTTTAAACGTTTTAAACAATGAAACATTAAATGTTTCAACATTTATTAAATTATTGTTATTTTAAATTAAACCTGATTAGATATATTCATCTGATGAAGCTTTAGCTCTCATTATTAATGGTGATATATCAAAATCAACATACCAGCTCCTAAGAAATGTTGCTGAAAAAACGGCTGCCACATATATCCTTTATATAAAGGTATAGGATCTTCAAAAGCTAAATGCTATCCCAAAAACATTCAAATAGATGGCTATTAGGTACAAATACCGCTAAAAGCTCTTCTAAAACACACTCCTAAAAAGCTATGTGGTATACAAGCTACTGTGCTAATCACAATGCTTAGGAATTAACTAAGCTGGTGTTTAGATGTAAGGCTGGTTTTGATGGTGCTACAGGATATAATGTTTACAAATACCTATGGAAATCAGTACTGATTTCCAAAGGTACCTTTTATAGTACCTTTGGAAATCAGTAGACTTTATAATAATAAAAACGTGATGATATTATTTATCCAGAATGTGCGGCTAATAGATTAAAAATTAAAAAAATACATTTTTATATATAAAGATGATAAATAATCTACAGCCTTATTCAAAACGTCGTGGACATATAATAATATCAATAGAGTTTCAAATCTATATATTCATTTATGTTTTCTATATATTTATCTATATATTTCAAATCTATTATATAATATTGGTAATAGAGTTTCAAATCTAGTGATAGACTTTTATTTTTTCTGAAGTAAGTGCGCATTTTTATTTTTAAAGTTTGTTGCATCAATTTTTTTTTAAGTTTATTCCACCAAAAGAGTTTGTTATTCAGTTAAACGATTTTAAGAAGTTATTAAGAAAAGAAGGATTTGAAATTAAAAAATTGTAAATCCGCGTTTTTAAAGTTTTATAAAGTTTGTTAAATAATTTTAAGAATTAGCAACTAACTAAACTTTATAATAAAAGTAAATATATCTTAATACAAAGTGATTCTTTGTATGTCCAAAGAATCACTTTGTATTAAGATATATTTACTTTTATTATAAATTTTAGTTAGTCGCTAATTCTAAAAATTATTAAACAAACTTTATAAAACTTTAAAAACGCGGATTTACAATTTTTTAATTTCAAATCCTTCTTTTCTTAATAACTTCTTGCACTCAAGGGTTTTAGTAAAAAAAAAAAAAAGATCAAAATAATTTTGTCCACCCTATGTCTAATATTCTACTAATGGTGCACATTGGGTCTCCGGCCCAATGTGCACCATTAGTAGAGGGACGTCTCAGGGAAAAGTTTAAAAGCGAAAGAACGTTAGAAGCAATAACCGGGAAATCGAGTATCGTGATAAGTTCAACAACAACAACAATGTTATTATTGAGATAATTTTTTGTGATTTTTTGTTATTACTGTCATGCGGGGCTACCGTTATGCAGGGCTACCGTCATACTTGAGCTAACTGGGGTTACTTGAACCCGAAAAAATAAAATGTTTATTTACTTGTTATTTTTTATAGAGTTATTTGGTATGAAAGTAAATAAGTTAATTATACTCTTGCTCAAATCAAGTAACATAAAAAAAAAAAGGTTAAACTTTTTTGCAAGAAGTGATCAAAAAATTATTTTTTTGAAAGGAAACTACAATAATGGTCAAAATTTAGTGTAAAACTTTTGTCTGTCCGACATATCCAAAAAAGATAAAAATTATTTAACAACATTTCTTAAAAGAAGTATCAGTTGCTACAAAATGTAGCAATTATAATTGCCTTTAATTTTTATTATTTTTGTTAAAAAAAAATTGTATTTATGTTTGAAGTTCAAAATTGGGGCTACTTGAACCTAAATGTAATTGTAGCTGCTTGTGTTTGAAAATGATTAAATTTGTTTACCATTAACATTAAACCCCAAAGTGTAATAATATATTTAAAAGGATTAGATATTCATTTTATTTTAACCATGCTTTTAATATTTGTTAGGTTATAAAATGCATACCTAAATAATGTTGATGGTTGGTTAAAGCTATTGTTATACACCTTTTTGCGTATACTTACTATCATAACTGGTTCTACCAGAATGGTTCGCAGATATATAAGAAAATTGAGATCTAGAGCTTACTAAGACTATACCAATCAAAACTTAGAGCAAGCCTGTATTAATATTGAACGTGGAGCTATGAGTCGACATTTTGCTGCAGAACAACTTAGAATCAGCTGTTCCAGCATTTAAAGAGCTGTTCAAAGACGCCGCTTTACTATCACAAAGAAATATGCAAGGCATCCAGCTGTCTTCACGCCTGAAGAAGAAATGTCATTTTGTGATCACTTGAATAAAGTTTCAACTTTTGGCTACCCACTGTCATCATTTGATCTTCGAATTATTGTGAAATTCTATCTAGATTGATTACGGAGTGATCTTCAATGTTTCAATGAAAATCTCCCAGGTTTTGAATGGGTAAAAGCCTTTATTAGAAGACATCATCAGCTATCGGAGAGATTTGACGACACCTCAAAAAGGGGAGGGCTTTTTACACTATGGGTTCAAGTAGCCCCACAACAGGGGCTACTTGAACCCAACTTTAATCCCCCAAAAAAGGGGGGACCGAAGTCTATCCAAATATTTTTTTATCTACAATCATCATTACTAATTAATAAGTTCATGAATTAGCAGCAACAAGTTTTTTTTACATTGACATAAGTATGAGAGAGAACCACAAACATCAACACGTATCAAATTCGGGTCCAAGTAGCCTCATATGACAGTATTTAAATGTTATATTATAGATTATTTTGCGTTTAGATTTTATTTTTTTCAAATTTTTTATATTTTTTATTGTAGTTAATTATATTTTAGAATTATTTATATATTTGGTATTCTAGCTGAGAGTTATAGTTACAGTTAGAGTTAATTAAATTAAAGAAATAAAAAAAATTATTTTATATAGTTTATTTATTTATTTGGTATTCTAGCTGAAAATAATAGTTACAGTGCGACAAAAAGGTATAAAATCTTCCATAAAAAATTATTTTTGCAAAACAAGTTCTCTGATAAAAAATAGACTTGCATAATATCTTATTGATGTTATTTCATTTTAGTTTCTTTTTCTGATATTTATACATTACATTTCATGCAAAAGATTGTTTCTTTGTTTAAATAAAAATTATTCATAAAATTGAAAAAATGCAAGTTAATAATGTGCTTTTACTTTGATTAGGTATGGTGAGTTAGGCTGTTTACCCTTGATACTTTTAGAAATGAGTTAAACCTCAAACTAATTTAACTATTTCTACTTTTAGAAATAGTTAAACCTTAAGAAAATTTTGATTCATAAACTAAAAGCCAGGGCAAATATATCAACACAACATATTTTAAAAAGTGACATAAAGGTTAGTTTTTAATATAAGTTATTATCTAGTAGATCATATCTACATATGTTACTATTTATGTAAATTAAGGCAAATTTTTATCAGTTTATGTTTATCAAGTTGATCACTTATGCTTATGATCTCTTATAAGAAACAATGTTCTTTTTGTAAAATTATTTTTAAACTTATGTATGCACTGACTATTTTGGTCCTGAAGTTAATATTTTCTCTTGCTATTTGATGTATTTGCGGATTGGTAGGGTTACATATTATTCTTTGCTGATTTTTTACAAATATATTGTAGATGTATGTTTTTGAAATTCTATATTTATTTTAAGCGCAGTTTTTGGACAAATGTTGATAGATTTTAGCGTTCTTAAGTAAATCTGCTTTATTTTGCGTTTAATTTTGAGATTCCTTACACTCAGTAATAGTGCGCTTTGAATATGCAACATGGTTCTTTGAGTCTTTTAATTAGGTAAATAAACTAAAGCTGCATTGTCATTATTGGTCTGTGTTTATTTCTACATTTAAGCCAATTCTTAGGTAAAGAAAAAGAGGTTAAGAAACTATTTGATATTTTTAATTTATATGAGGTTTAATAAATTATTCTTGTTGAGAACGGAAGTGTCACAACTTATTATAGTTTTATATTAAAGCTTTAAAACTTATCAACCTTTTTTAAATTAGCTTTATACAAAAAATAAACAGAACATTGAAAAAAATAAAAGTGTTTACAATAAACAACCCTTGAAATATAAATGCTTAATTGTTGGTGTGCAAAGACCTTTTGCTTATAAAAATTGCGCAAATAATCAGTCTTTGAATATATTGTCAACTTATGATGTATTATTAAATTTATACGGATACATTAATGCAATCAAATTGTTTAATATAACTCTTGTACCATCTCATTTTTTGTTAGAATTAAAGAAACATAGCTGTGATCAGAGCTAAAAGCATTTTTAACGCCTAAAAAAACGAAGATATTTTTTTTTCAGTGAGCAAATCCAAGTTTTGTTGTTATTGTAAAATCCAGACCCAATTTATTAAAACAAGCCTCCACCGTGGATGATAAATAAAAGTGAATGCAACAGAAAAACTTTATTAAAATGCAGTAAATTTTATTTATGTTTTTTAGTCAAAAAATTAATTTTTTTTGAACAGCTTTATGGGTTCATATTCTTTAATTTTTTTAAAAAGCTTTCAACCCAGTTACTGATAAGAAATTGATAGTTATACAAACTTCATCTTTTTTCTTCCAGTAACTTCTAACTCTAAAAGTGGTTGCTTGCAGCCTTGTTGGAAGTGAAGATGTTAAAAAAAAAAAGGACTTTCAATGTTGGCCCAACGTATTGTATTAGCTGGGAGGTTATGCATGTTACACTTTTTTTTTGTAACAAAATTCTTTTTTTTTTTGTAATAAAAAAATTACGAATGGAATAAACAAAGTAAATGATATAAAATTCCCAAAGAAGTAAACTAAAATTAAATTCATCTATAACCAGCAGTAATTTATGTATTAAAAACTATTTATTACTAATCTAGTTCAAAAACTATATAACAATATACTGAACATCAAGCAAATATGATAATAAAGGATATTACCAACCAATCTGTAGAAAAGATAATTAAATATTTGTGCTAAGTAATGCAAATAAAAGTTTTAATATAATTACCTCACAAATAATTCATAACATAATATTTAACAATAACAAACCATTTAGTTAAAACATAAAAAGTAAATAAGTTTCTCGCCAATCAATCATCACCATTGAAACTAGTTAAACTAATCAAGCACACTTTATAAGCTTTTTTATTTATGCAGAAGCTTTTCCACAATTAATAACTTAATTTTCAATTTTACATGCCAACGATCCAAAAAACATTACGCAGAATAATTTTTGAATTATTGGCATGTGTTTAAACTACAATAAAAACATAATGCAGAACTGCCTTCAAAAAATCTTTTAGGCATCAATCAAGAAGAATCCACACAGTTATTAATTAAATCATATCCTTGAAGTGTTTTAAACAATAAAAAAAAACCACAATACAAAATAAGAAGAAACTAGTCAAAAATAAAATAATCTAACACTACCTCTTTTTTGATATATGTCTGATAAAAACATTAGTTTTAACACAAATATTAAAATTTCACTTTATTTTGCACCAATATGATGGTACACAAAATAGAACCACTTTTACTTAACTAAATTTTTTTTGTGAATACAACTAGTTTCACCTCTTATCATTGGTATAAACACTCAATATTTACACTTTATTTAGGAGCAAAATTTATTATTATTTTGGCGCTACCACAGTTTCTCCTTCCCCCTCCCTTTTTTATATATATATTTTTTTTATTTCTGAATATGATAGAGAATTTTATGCTGATTAAGAATCGTAAAAAAAACATAGGTCTAAAAATTAACAAAAAGTGCTCTAATTCGCTGTTGAAGTTTAAAAAATTACCGTAAAAAATGCTAATATTCGCTATTTTTTAAAAACGTTTTACATCAAAGTTTACATTTTGAAATCAATCTTTTAGAAAATCTTTTTTTAATTACGTGACCCGGTTTTTATTGTTGTCAAATTATTATCAAATTAAATGTTTTTATGAATATAATATTTTATATATTTTTAAATGATTTTTTAAAAATTAATTTAAGATTATGCTTTTGTACATAAACCGACTGACAAATTGGGAATGGCACAACTAAATGCACATACATCGACTGACAAATAGGGATTGGCATGACTAAATGTACATGATTTGGGACAGGGTTAGGGTTTGGGCCAGAGATAAATCAGAAAATATTTTTTTTTTTTTTTTTTTTTTTCAATTTTTATTTTAGGTGCCCCAAGAAGTCCTAACGGTCTTGTCACAGAGCACCGCGGAAGTGCATTTAACCAGGAAGTTCACGCCTCCTTCCTTACCGTGACGCGAAAATTTTGTCCAGAGCTCGTTTCGAACCTGGATCTCCTGCTTATAAAGCAAGCGCTCTAACCACTGCGCCACGGCCGCACGAAAATGATGCATTCAGCATTTTTTAACAGTTTTGCTTTACATTGTTGATAAAAACCAGGCTTTTTTAAATTCATCCTTGAAAAGGATTTTAATTAAAACCAAGTACGAAAAAAATGGCGAGTATTAGCGTTTTTTAGTGTAATTTTTTAAACTTCAACAGCGAATTAGAGCACTTTCTGTTAATTTTCAGACCTATGTTTTTATATGGTTCTTAATCAGCATCAAAATTCTCTATCAAGGAGAAGCTGCAGTAGCACCTATTAACTTTATATTGGTTTTACTGGAACTAAAACATATAATACTTTATATGTTTTTAAACTTCTTTAAAAACATATAAATTATTATATGTTTTTAAAAAAGTGCATTCATAAAAAATTCTCTTTAATTTAGATTCAGGATGCTGTTATAATATTATATATTATACATATTATATAATTATGTATAGATTTTTATTAAAAATAGGTACTTCTGAAAATTAGTTTCCTATATTACATAAGATTTATATGGTATAAAACCTTTTCGTATGTATTGAAGTTTTTAAAGTTCATATTATTTAGAGTTACGTTTTTATAGCATATAAAAATTCAATTCACAAGAAAAGGATCTTATAGCGTTGTAAATAAGTAAAACATAATTAACTAATAAGTCAAGTTTTGTATACAATTTTATTTAGACATTAAATTTGGGATTGACAGTGTATTTATGATTATTTATTTGTTTGTTATAATATAAATATATATATATATATATATATATATATATATATATATATATATATATATATATATATATATATATATATATATATATATATATATATATAATATATTTAAAACAAAAAGTTTATACGCTGCCGTCTTAATTAAATTCAACAAATATATATATATATATATATATATATATATATATATATATATATATATATATATATATATATATATATATGTATATATATATATATATATATATATATATATATATGTATATATATATATATATATATATATATATATATATATATATATATATATATATATATATATATATATATATATATATATATTTGTTGAATTTAATTAAGACGGCAGCGTATAAACTTTTTGTTTTAAATATATTATTATATATTTGCTTTATTTATTTATTGTAAATATATAATAACATCAAAGTATATTTAAAACAAAAACTTTATACGCTGCCGTCTTAATTAAATTCAACAAATATGAATATCGTATAACAAGAATATGATTTAAAAAGATTATATATATATATATATATATATATATATATATATATATATATATATATATATATATATATATATATATATATATATATATATATATATATATATATATATATATATGAGGGACCTTTGCCAAGTGGAGCAAAGGTTCTTCATAGACCATCTCAAATTTTATTGGAACTTTTTGATTTTGTACATATATATGAGAAAAGCATGTTTTGAAAATTTTAGATCAATATCTTATATGGTTTTTAAGAAAACGCTATTTAAGTAGTGGGCTATTTCGCATGAAGTTTCACTCTACAAGAAAAAAGTTTTTTTCATCATTTTTAACAGCTAAAAACTTTTGAACAAGTTGGTTTTATACTTCAATTCTTTTAAGACAGCAAGTATGATATGGATACTTTTAAAAGAACAAAAAATTTAAATTCTGGCATTTTAACTTTTTCCATAATGGCGGGCTAAAGTCTATATTTTTGTTTTAAGATTGAAATTTTTTGTGATTTTAAAGAGCCTAATCTTAAAAACTAAAAAATTAATGCAAATCAAATTGTCTGTTGGTGGATAAATATTACACGTGGTGGATAAATATTAAAATAAATTAAAAAAATACACGTGGTGGATAAATATTAAAAAAAAAATCAGTTGATTAAAGAGCTGCATTCAAAAGTTATAGGTCATCAAAATGAGTCGGATCAAAATTTTTTTTAAATTGATCTGCGATGCAAATTTGTTACCTAAGATGGCACTTTTTTTTTCATAAAATTTCTTATACACATCAATCAAAGATTGTTAATTAATAAAAAACAAAAAAAATTAATGGGCACTTATTTATAATCCCAAAAGATAGTCTCTAAAAGTCAGGTAAATTTTCCATAAAAAAATCTGAAGTTATTAAAATAAATAAATGCATTTAATTAAATAATGTTATTTATTATAAAATAATAATCAAAAATACCAATGCTTATAGCCTTATAATCCCAATAGATAAAAACTTAGAACCTCATCCCCCCCTCCCTTATAATACAATATTTTTTAAATGAAAAACAAGCAAATTGTTTTACAATTTGTAAATTGTAGCGATAAAAAAAATTTACAAACGTTTTAAATACAAATATAATACACTAAATATTTTACAAGATTTGTTTATATATAACTTTAGAATATTTTTTTATATATAACTTTAGAATATTTGTTTATAACTTCAAATTTCAGTTGAAATTTTTTTTTTAGCTACTTAGACAATAAAATTTTAAGACAAACAAAATTAAAAAAATTCACAAAAAATTGAATTTCTCAAATAATAAAATAATCTCATTGATTTCTTTTAAGTTAATATTATAAAATCTTCCTCTATTCAACTGGACCTTAAGAGACTGTACTTTGCATATAATATGCATCAGGGATACCCAACAGAGATCATCTCTGCATGACCACGTGAATTTGTTAGATAAAGAAGACTTTTTCATAAATATAATATGAAGATTTTGATGCTCTTCTGAAATACTAAGAATATTTCCTAGATACTTAATTCCTTAGTTTAGTTTTTTGCAAATGACTAAGCGCCTATCTTTATCTAATTAACTTAGTGTTAATTCCGGTTTAATTATGAATGAAATATAATATTATTTGTTAATATAATAAACTCGTACTCATTAAAAACCAATTATTATATTATTTTTGTTCATCTTTTTATTTGAGGAACTCGATCACATTTTCATTTTCCGCCAAGTTTTGGCATGTTGCATTGCTTCGGTTTCTTAACATGCAGTTAATTTCTGGCTTGAAAAAACTACTTCAACTCTATCTCAATACCGTTTTTGTAACGCTCGACAAATGCTTGATACCTATCAAAACTTGAAGCTGGTGTAGTTGAGAAAGATGGTAATTGGTGTGTAGTTGGAGTAGGTGCTGCGGCGGCCGTTGAAGATGATATACTAGCTGCATTTAATATAATACATAGTAAGCCAAAATGAAGATTCATAGTGATAACAATTATTATATTGTTAGCCCAAAGTAGAACTGAATTTAGAACTGAACAATAATGTAATGTGTTTTAATAGTTGGACTCGAGCGGAGCGATTTTGCAGTGCTTCATCTTCATCTTCATATATATAAATGCTTCATCTTAAATATTGCTGATTCGTTTGAAAAATCGCAATTTACTTTTGTAGTGTTCATAGATCTATCAAAAGCCTTCGATACGATAGATCGTGAGATTTTTATTAAAAAACTAAAAAATTATGGAATCTGTGGTAATTTTCTAAAATATCTTAAGAGCTATTTAAGCGATCGTAAACAGTATATGCAAATCGATGTATCCTATACAACAAATTTACTAGATATAACATGTGGTGTCTCCCAAGGGTCTATACTAGGACCACTTCTTTTTCTCAATTATATTAATGATCTTTATTATGCCTCAAATTTAAAAACAGTAATGTTTGCTGATGACACAAACTTTTTCTGTCGAGCAATAATATCATAACACTATTTAATGACATGAACATTAAATAAAATTTCAAAATGGTTTAAGTCAAATAAGTTATCAATTAACATAAAAAAAACTAAATGGACTGTATTTTATCTAAAATCTATCTTTTGCTAAATGATATGCCTCAAATATATATAGATAATATTCAAATAAAACAATCAAAAGTTATACTTTTTCTTGGTGTTCTTATTGATGAAAACCTTACGTGGAAAAATCATATTGAAACCTTGCGCAACAAAGTTTCAAAAAATATATAGTATTATATAAAACGAGAAGTTTTGTAAATAGACACGCATTAATTCAACTTTATTACTCCCTTATTTAATGCCATCTAAATTTTTCAAATATCACATGGAGTAGTGCTAAATAAGTCAATTAGATCCTTTTTAGCGGCAACAAAAGTATCTAGCACGACTAATAAACTTTAAAGATCGTTTTACTCATGCAAAACCACTTTTATTCAAAATGAGTATTTTTAATATATACCAACTAAATGTTTTTACCATTCTTTTCTTTATATTTAAATGTAAGATAAACTTAACTCCTATATCAAAATTTATATGCAATAAAGCCCAAAAACAAATGTGATCTAAGAAATGACAATTTTATTTATCAACATTATTCGCATACAAATTTTGGAAGATCTCTTATATCTTATCGCGGAGCTTTTTTGTGGAACCAAATAGTTTTAAAAAATTTTGATTTTTCCCAAAGTTGAAATTTTTCTACTTTCAAAAACAAACTGAAAAAAGTTATTTTCTCAATAGATAATATTTTCGAGTTCTTCTGATCTCGTTTCTCTTTTATAAGTGTTATCTAAATGTAATTTAAAATATTTAAAATATACCTTATCTTATTTGTATGAAGGTTTTCTTAAAAGGTATTTACTTTTCATTTTATATATATATATATTTTTAAATAATTGGTTTATCATTTTTGTATTGTTAAACGGTTCTCGGTGACAGGATCTTACGAACCTCTTTGAGTTTCCATGTTCTCTTATATTATGTACCAACGACATTTTTACCAGAAAATATTTTTAAATGAACAAACAAAAAAAAAAAAAAAAAAAACTTGCATCCACCAAACTACCGAGTTTTTTAAACCGCTGAAATATGTGAACAATAATCTCCATAAATTTCTAAATTAATATCACGTCTAAAATGACAATAGTTTAAAAATAGAACACAAATAAAAATGTAAATAAAAATTTCATTTGTCGAATATAATCGTTTGTCAAATACGAATATTATAATCTTATTAATCGAATATGATTAAAATATATTTGTACTGGTGTTTTTTCCAATAAATATCTAGATTATCCAAAAATCTGTGCAAAAGAAACAAAAGAGCCATACGATGGTGTTGCTGTATATAAAACCAGATTACTAAACGTTGGTGCATTTATGCTCCTGCTGACAAAAACGCCAAACCACTGTTAAGAGATGGTTTTCCTCCAAAGATAGCATACATACATATAATTGCAGATACGTATATAATGAATAATTATTTTCTGATAGAACTCCACTTTAGTGAGTTAGGTTATTGATTCCAGCTATTAATAGTTATTAAATCCTCTGAATAATTAAACAGTTATAGGTTGAACATTTTCTATTAAATCACACAGCATTGTTGGTGATTTGATTCTTGCGATAAAATTGGTAATTGTGTCTCCGTAGGATAGTTTCATTGAAAAGATTTTTTTGTTGTATACTTCAGAGTGAATTGATTTAACAGAAACTGATTTGATATGACCTGGAAGCTATGCTTGGTCGATATTATTTAAATATTTTGGATCAACAAAATTAAAAAGCATCTTTTTACCTGTTGAGCTGCAATTCAGCTCTAGTTCATTGCAGATATCTCTTGGCTTGGTTATCTTTTTAACTTCTTTATTTTTCTTATTCATGCGTTAAAAAAAATTTATCTTAACATTGTTTGTCGAAGCTATTAATGATATATTATTTTGATTTTGCTGATGACATTAGTGCTTTCATCATTTCAGTCATTTGTGCTTGCAAACGCATTTGTAGTTGTTGAGGTTGTTTTTTTTTATTTAAGTGTTAATTTCTGTTGTAGGAGTTATCATGTTCTCTAATAATTTTATTTTTCACTCTTTATGTTTATACAAATAAGTTTCGTACTTTGTTCGTTAAGGTAGCTATTAATAAAATATAATATTTGGAAAATAATTTTGTTTTAAATATTGTTTATTTTATTTTAATTTCAACTAAAATAATTGTTTCAATCCTATTTATAGCGCCATATATAATAACTCAAAGTACAACATACTTCTATTTCATCTACAACAAGTTTAAATTATGCCTGGCGCACAAAGCGTTTTTTTTTTTTCGCAGACCTCTGTAACTAACACTTATGACATTTGCTTCGTCGTACTCATTCTTTAATTGCTTCGTCGTACCCATTGTCCAATTGCTCTTTATTTCATTCAAAATAGGTCAAACATTTTTTTTTTATTCCCTTTCCAGTGAAATCTGCTTAACCAAAAAAACCAAAAAAGTTTTTTTAATTTTAAACCTTTAAAATCATAATCTATAGTTCCTAGTAATAGAAATACTCTAATAGAATACGCACAACGAAAATGGAGCACATCTTTTGCTCCATTTTCATTATACCATTGCTCCATTTTCATTATATCATTATTTCCATTTATTCTATACTTGGGTAGTATAGAATAAATGAAAATAATATTAGCAATAAATAAATTCACTTGTTAAATTTTAATAAGGTATTACCATGTACTTTGAATTAGTTCCGTCTGAATTTCTAGACTTGAATATTTGACTGATGCTATACTGATATTATCATATTTAGCCAATTTTTCAATCTTTGATATAAATATGCCGAATAATCATCTTTGATATTTTCTAAGCAGCCACTAAATAAAGCATTAGTTTTTGCTAATTTAAAGTATTATTGAATAAACGCTTCAGAACTTTTTTTGTAAAGGTTTATTTTGAAGAACACGCTGCTCTGCGTTGTCTCCAATCTTATTTTCTAGTAAAATTTTATACCCTATTAACGCTTTAGTAAGAAAATGATTCTAACGTAGAGGGCATTTTTAAAGCACGTACGCAGTTAAACCACTGAATTATGACCCTCTCCTTCCTTTTTTGCTCCTTTACATAAACCATATTAGTCTATTCATTCATATTGTTTCAAAATTGGTTCTGATGGTCCAACAGCTCTTAAAATTAACACAATGTGTCCTTTGCGACCCGTAATCATTACCTTTGTTTGTGACTATGTTTAGTTGCTTTATTCTATCATTAAATTGCAACCCAATTGATTAAAAGAAATTATATTTAAAAATATAATATATACAATATTGATATTTTATTTTAATTTTGGACGATTGACGAAAATTAAATGGAACATAGTTAGATTCCTTTCTAACTATGTTCCACTTAGCTTTCACAATTTTTTAAAATATGCTCATTTTAATAACTTAATTTTTAATAATTTTTTTTAATACTTCAAAAGTATAAATAACAACTAGTGAACTTAATTTTGAAAGCAATATTTATACATTTATAATATTTTTTTTTACATTACCTACAATAAAAAAATGTAAATCTCAACTCAGATATGTTTTCAATGTACTAACAATAGGAGACCTGCACATTGGACAAAGAGCTTGACCTTTTGCACATGAACCACATGCAATTAGGTGTGCACACGGTAAAAATATCATTTCTTTATTGTTGTCCATACATATTACACAAGATAAATCTATAGAATGAGATGAATTCTGTATTGATTTTAAATCGCTTTCTGAATAAGCTTTACGCCCTGTGTTTAACAGATTTTCATTTTCGAATGAGGAAGAATTGAATAGTGTTGAGTCTGCAGAGAGATTTCTTAAAAAATTTGCATTTTGAATAGGACTTTTATTGCACTCCTCAAAGGAACCAACAACTCGGTTTGAAAAAAAACTTGTTCCAGAATATGTAGTTTTTGAATTATTTGAGTTAAAAAAATTTATAACAAGTGGGCAAGCTGGTGAATGCCGCCTATGTTCACCCCAGGCAGTGTCACCAATTTCAAAGTCTTTTAAACTAACTAAACATTTATAACAAATTACTTCATCATTCCTACCCAAGTAATAGAATCCAGCCTTAACTAAAGAATCAGCCGATACTGGAGAGTTTCTAGGATAACTAAAAAATGTTTTTAGCCGAGTGTGCTCATTGGAGTAGTCAATAAGTATTGCTGGTTTTGTCCATTCAGTTTTATAAGAAGGAAATCTTTCTAATAAATTAGAATTTGTCAATTGTATTTCTTTTTCATTTGGATTAACTAAATCACAATAATCAACTTCTAAAGTACTTATTTCTTTACCATCATTTGGTATTTGGATATGCTCAACATTTTTATGATCTTCTTCAACAAAATTATCTTTATTTTGTACACGTTCTATAAATGAGCAACTTGACTCAACACTAAAAACAAAAATAGAAAAAAACGTTACTCTCAAGACAACTAAATATCAACTCAGTGGAAAATCAGATAGTAACTAGCTAGCTAGCAATAGATAAATTTGTACAAAAATAGCCATTTGACTAAAATAATTTTTAACATAACTTGGTTTCTAGTTAGCAATACTTTGAAGTGATAAAGGTATTTGTAACTATATGAACCAATTTCGGTAAGTTATTAAAAGTTATTATTAATGGCTTTAAAGTTGCATTATGTTCAATTAATTTTTTTTGCAAGGGAAATGAGTTAGTCCAGCAATAATAATAAGAATAATAATCGCTAATAGTAACAAAATAACACCTCATAAATAAAATTTTGGACAAAATTTAAAAATCAATATTTTAAGAAATAATAAGTTTTATTTAATATTTCAACTGTTATGTTAGTATACGTAGTTTATAAATATATTAAAATAATTATTTCAAATACCATATTTAGCAATATTACAAAGTTTTTTTGAAAGATGTTTTATTTGAGTAAGGAAAATTTCTTTATTCATCTTTGAATAACAATAGCTAATTCTTGCTTCAAGCTCTTCCAAATTCTCAGCTCTCCAATTATTCTCGTACACTAGCTATTTTAAATCACCCCAAAAGTTTTCAACTGGTCTTGCTTCTGGAGCGTTAGTTGGGTTTATATCTTTGGGTACAACTTTGATTTTTTTCAATTTTAAAAAGTTGATGACCGACTTTACCTAATGTGATCGAGCTAGATCAGGCCAGAAGATAAACTCATTGTCTTTTTATAATATTCTGATACTAGAGGAAGTAAAGTTTTTTCTAATATCTCTTTATAAGTGTACTAGTTAATTGCGTGCTTGCTGTGATGAATATAAAGAGGGCTTATTCCACGGGGGCTGATGCAGCAAGAAACTAAGAGCTTGTCCTTGTACTTTTTACGCAAATTTATCTTACTTGGTCAGAACATTGAGAAGGATCAGCGGCATAAAACCTATCATTACCAGCTAATGTGCTATTGTTTAAGGTAAAATAGCTTTCATCATCCATAACAAAATCCAAGTTTTTATAATTTTCGTACAATTTACGACATTTAGGATGCATAGCTTTCTTCTGCTGATGGCTACGATCTGGACAATTTGATTTTTTGAAAGTTCGAATGTTAGTCATTGTTTTTAATACTTGGGAAATTCGAGTTTGACTACAGTTAAAAACTTGAGCAACTTTCTTTTGGGAGCACCTTGACTTATTTCTCAAAAAATGCAGCAACCTTTGGAATATTTTCTTTATTAGCTACCTTAGCGATTCGAACACTTCCAACTTTTCTTTTTAGAGATCCATTCTCCAATTTTACAATTTTATCGTAAGCAGTTGATCTGGGTAAACCCCATTCCTTAAACTGCTTAGCAACAAATGTTTTACCTTATTCTCGATTTTTTTGGAAAAAAATGTCCATAATTTTTTCGAGGTCCTTTACTTTGACCATTTTATTTTCAATATTAAAATAATATTTTTAACTTAATTAAATTAAATTTAAATAGATTATAAAATCCTCTTTCAAATAAGTATAAAGGTTTTTTGCGTGCATGAAATAAATTACATAATAAATGCAATTAAAATTTGTCTGAAATTTTATTTATAGGGTGTTAGTAGTGTAGTAGTAGCTAATAATAATACTATTAGCTAGCAATAGTAGCTAGTAACTACCATTATCTTTAATCATAGACTTGTTAGCTAGTAGTTTATTTCTCATCTTTTTCCACTGAGAAGTTCAAGTCATTATATAAATTTGAAATAGTAAACAAACACTAAAAAATACCGATGTTTCACATTAGGATCTTGCTCAGCACTTTCCCACGAATCTACCATAAAACCACAACAAAAGCAGATCATCATTTTTTTGCTATAATCATAGTATATTCCTGATTTGGCTAATTTTTCTGGTGATGGCCAGTGTTTATGAGGTGAACACATTCCAAAAGACTGAAAGCGTTTATCCTCAGATTTCATACTTGGATTGTAAAGCCTATTAAAATTATTCTCTTTTATTAATATCATTGATAAAAAATTGCTTGAAACTTATGGTTTTTAGTTTTACAACGCTGTTTCAGTTTCCTATGCAATATTTTTTGGCTGATTATTTCAAAGTAATAAAAACATAGACCTAAAAGAAGCCAAAAATCAAGCTACTGTATTATTACTTTTATATATTTTTATTTATTTTTTATATTATTTATTGTATTATTGCATTTAATACTGTAAAATTTTGATAAATTATCTGTGAATTGTACATGTATTAAATAAGAGTTTTAGTTGTGGGTCAAGTGACAGAATATAAAAATTAAAAAAATATTTAAATGTTTTAGATATATGCTTTTATGTAATTATTATTCATCATAATAATAATAATATTATACCAGTCATCAAAAATATTTTGCAAGAAACCAAAACATGCCCACGCATTTTACAAAAATTTATAAGGAAAAAATAATATTACAATAAACTTTTAATAAAATAACTTTTGATAATAATAATATAAACAATTATTTTGTTATTTTATAATAAAAGTATATAAAAAACAAAAATACTAATTTACTTATCATCATTTTGTATATTAACAAGTTTTTTTTTGGATTGCTGAGTTATAAAAGGACAATTTGAATTAACATCCTTATGACGTTGAAATGGATCATGGTCCTCTAACCAACCAGAAAGTTCTATTTTGCATTCAAAACAATACACTAAATCATTTTTTCCTGTGAAAACTAATCCTGCTTCAGCTAAATATTTTATAAACTGTGGGGCTGACTTAGGCCATATATTTATTGCATATGTATTTAAACGATGAACATATTTGGAGTAATCTAAAGAAAATATTTCAATGTTAGTTATAGACAATTTGCAATTTAATATTAATTAGATTTAACATTACTATACTTTTATCAAAAGAGGTCATTAAATAATTTGAAATAAACGTCTTTTGATTGCATAAAACATTATAACATTAACATTTTCTTATGAAAATTTGAATAAGAAAAACTTTCTTACCGATTGGCGATGAGGCCGACGTTAACTTTTCCATTGTCTCACCATTAAGTGCCACACTATAGTTTAAAACGGTCCTATAGTTTTTTTCTCAGTTTCGATTACCCAACAGAATTAAAACACTATCTTATAAAATGAAAGTTACTCATTTTTATAAGACAGTGTTTCAAAAAAGCATAAGGTAATGAATGTAATTAATAAAATACTTAAAAATTCGAAAATTAAGTCAAGTAAACAAAAATAATGAAAGTACAGTTACAAAATAATTGAAGTGTTTCAAAAAAGATGTAAGCTCATTTTATCGTTATTATAAATGTTTGGGCGGAGAACTCAGTCGGTTAGTGTGTAAAGCAAAAATATCTAATTCTGGCAATTTTTGCGCAACCGGTGTCACACATTAAATCATTAAACGTATAATAAATAACTAGATGTCTAACTCCGGGTTTTTTTATTAACTGCAAGTGAAACGGATTTTTTTGTTTACTATTTTTATCGGCCATTATTCTATTGGACAGAAACAGTAAACATCGCATAAAATAAGTAGTAAATTCCAAACGTCATTTGCTTTACCTTGCTGAAGCTTTTATTAAATTAGCTATTTCTTTTGATAGATTCATAATAAAAATGATAAAATTTTGTGCTGCATTTGGATATTCTAGCATATATATAAAAAACGAAACGAAATCTTTCAATAAATTTCCTCTAAAAAAACTTTGAATTATGTTAAATATGAATTGTGGCTTTGAAATGTGAAATTTTTCTTACATTCAAACATACTTGTATATGTATTGATCATTTTTTAGAATCAGATTACAGTTACAGTGCCCCAGATAATAAAATATTGCATGTGTCATCATAAACCCGATTTAAAATAAATACTGTGCCATCAATTTTTGTATTTTCTTCAAATATGCAAAAGACAAAAAGAAACTTTTAACAATAAGAATACCAACAATAATAAAAATAAAGTTTGATTTTTATCCTGCTATAAATAAACCCTGCAAAGAAAATGATTTATCACATTTTCAGCTAGAAAGCACTTTTGGTAATACTGACCGAACCAACTAATCTCCAATACTATCTATAAGATCTGCATCACCAGCAAACAAAATTATAAAGAAAAGAAAATATTTTTACGAGACATGGTTTTCCTTTTAAAAAACAAATTAATTTACAACTGATGCTGCAACTATTTTAAGCAAAAAATTTTCTGAACTCTTTTATAAAATCATTATATATATATATATATATATATATATATATATATATATATATATATATATATATATATATATATATATATATATATATATATATATATATATATATATATATATATATATATATATATACTTTTCTTTCTCTATAAAAGTTGCTTATGGGGACACTTTTTTTGATAAAAAAACGATGCTTACGGGGACAAAAAAATAACAAGAATAAAAAAAATGTCCCCGATAATGCTTGTGTCCTCGTGTTCGTTTTTTTGTAAAATATGTCCCCATAAGTGATACTATAGGTGTGTGTGTGTGTGTGTGTGTGTATATATATATATATATATATATATATATATATATATATATATATATATATATATTGTGTGTGTGTGTTGTTACGTATTAATTAAAAACTAATTCTTAAATTAGTTTACAATTAATACGTAACTGCTGTCATTAGTTTAACCTAATTTCGGCATGTTTTCTACCTATTGCACAATCTAACATCATGTGCAATCATGTCCGCTTTCTCTATGCTATCTTTCTAACACGATTACTTCTATCTTTTGCTCTAAGATAACTTCGTTCTTCCAAAACTCACTTTACTCTCGGCCGTAAAGCTGTTATGACGCTCCTTCTTGGGGGGCTGAACATGTCTTTGCGTGCCTTGGTATGGTGGTCTCTGTATGGCAACTAGCCGGAGGAGAATAAACCACAATACCTATATATATATATATATATATATATATATATATATATATATATATATATATATACAAATATAAAACCCTCGGAATTAGGGTCGGCATTCGGCAATGCCGACCTAACTGCCAACAAAAAATTGTTTGAGGTCGGCAAAAAGTTGCCGACTTCGTCTCTATGTTTTATAGTATTACATTTGCATCAAATTTTTTTTGCCGACTTGATGCCGACCTCTAAAAGATTGAGGTCGGCAAATTATTGCCGACCTTATTTTTGCTAATTCCAAGGGTTGATATATATATATATATATATATATATATATATATATATATATATATATATATATATATATATATATATATATATATATATATATAACTTGTTTTATATATGCTTTACCTCTTCATTTTTATAAGACACGCGCATAAAAATTTTTTTTAACCAATGTTGGGTCTTAACGCTACCATTTTATTGTCAAAAAGGACATCATTTTCAAATTGTGAAAAATTTTTACAAATTTCTTTTCAACAAATTATTAATTTATTAAATAAAACACGTGAACTTTTGTTCTTGTATTATCATAAACAATTCTGAAATAAAAATTCTGAAAAAAACAACCTTTATTTAAATGGCTGTGGTTGGGGGATCAAATGCTGCCACCCTGGTTGCTATGGGCACGTATGGTAAATTATTAAATTTACTAATATTTATAAACAGTTTAAATATTAGTAAAATTAATAATTTACCATACGTAAATTAAATTTACTTTTTTTTTTAAAAAAACAAAACAAAATAATGTCAACATAATATATTCATACAAAAATATATTTTCCTTTCTCCATATAAAGGCTAGGGTAAAACACCCAGTGTTCACCATTTGACCTAGTCGTCGCAACTTGATCTTTAAATGAATCTCGTTCCTCGAATTTAAAATTTAGGATTGTCAAATTTTTGTCAGTTATAGAACAATGATCGCTTAATATGTGGCAAAAGTTTGACGATCCAAACTTTAAAACTAAAGACAAGGATTCATTTAAAGATCAAGTGGCGAAGACAGGTAGCATGTCAAACACTGGGTGTTGTACCTTATATAAAAGTTCTTAAAATTTTTTTCAAAGCTTTCTGTGGGTTTTTAATTTTAAAAATTATTCGTATAATGGACAAATATTTGAATTACAAGTTGTCCAATAACACCCATATATTTTAAATAGAAAATGTTTTTTTATTTAAATATTTAATTTAAATATTTTTTTTTATGTATAAAAATATATTTGAATATCATGTACTTGAATACTCAAATTGAAGGCTTTTCTTTAAGTTCATTCAAATGACTTCACAAGCAGAGTATATGCAAAAGTATAGAAAAATTATTAAAGATGTAAATAGTTGCTTTGAATTGGAATCTCCTGAGTTATCAGACTCTTCAACTATTATGACCATATTTTCTGAAATATCAGCTGAATCATAACACCTTTCCAATGCAAGTTTATGCAATTTTGTTGATATATCAGAAAATAGCAATGGGTTTTAGCTAAATTGATCTAGTTTAATGGGTTGTTAATGTCATACTGACACGTTCATCGTGTAATGGATTAATAACCTTGTTGAAAAAACATGGATGCCAGCTGCCTAAAGATAGTCGTTCTTTATTGCAAACTCCTTCAACTATACAAATTCAGGAATGATGTGGTGGAAAATGCATATATTTTGGCCTTACAAAAGGTTTACAGTCTGATATAAGTCTAGGCACTTACAGCGATGTATTCAATCTGCAAATAAATGTTGACGGTATACCGTTTTATAGATGTTTTAAAAAACAATTTTGGCCAATTCCCTCTACTGTTAATCAAGGTTCAACTACGATTGTTGCCTTATATCAAGGAGATAGTAAGCCAAACTCTGTTAACGAATTTTTAAAAAGATTTCATTGAAGAATTTAAATTACACAGTTATTTTGCACTTAGTTGTTTGTGATCCTCCAACAAGAGCTTTTCTGAAAAATAATGTAGGTCATAACTATGGGTGTTGTGATTAACCATTTTGAGAAATTTTTGATTAACGATTAATTGGTTGAAAAAAAACGATTAATCGAATAATTTATGAAAAATAAAAATAAAGTTTCTTTTTAATTACACAATAAATAGTACTATTTTAGTTTTTTTTAATATAAATTAATTTTGTTTCAAAGTAATAAAACATTCCACTGTAATAAGAATGGTTATAATATTATAATGGTTAAAAGAGGCAAAGAATTTTAATTTATATAGTTATTGAAAACATAATAAGTTTCATGACTAATTCGTAATACATAAGCGAAAAACGTTTCAGAGGTTCAAATATAAGTTTCAGAGGTTCAAATATAACGTTTCATATAAATGTTTCAGAGGTTCAAATATAAGTCATTTATTTCATGTCCATTTTGTTTCTGTAAAAGATATGAGCAAAGAAAGCATAACAAATCAATAGTTTCATCATTTAAAAATATTCTCAATTTAGTTACAAAAAGCCCTGCCGCACTAAAACATCTGTCAGCTTCGACCGACGATGGTGGAATAGTTAACAAAGTATTGTACATTTGTTCAAATAAATGACTTCCATTTCTTTTGTTAATTTTTTCAAAAATGCTTATTTCTTTTTTAAAAGATGAAACGTTATTTTGAAAATTTATTACTGTTGAAACACTGGTGTTTTTCTTTGACAAAATGCGATTCAATTCTTCTTTTCTTGTTACGTTTTCAGCACATTCATATGTAGCCTCATCTTCTCGATTTAAACTATTTTCAGTAACATTCTCATCAATGAGAAATAAACTATGAACGATTTCTTTAATTGTTAGAGCAATTCCATTTCTTGTTGATTGTTTCAATATTGCATTTTTTTGAGTAAGTGCTTTTAGGTAAGTGTTGGGATCATATAAATATTCTAACAAGCCTTCTACATTAATAATTCTACGTTCAAATGTTCTTTTACTTACTGCTTCATAGAATTTCATACCAGTCTCACTTGATTGAGTTTTCAATTTAGAAAGTAAAAACTCAAATATTTTTAAAGCATCAATTATATTGCAATCTCGCCTTCCCAATCCAATGAACTTACCTAAATGATTTCTAATGATTCTACAATTTCCTCAGCCTGCTTAATTTCACAATTTTTTGGATATAAATTAATAACTGACAAATTTGTTAGTACTAATTTTATTATTTCTTTCAACTCCAAGAACCGTTTTAACATTGCCAACATTGAGTTCCAGCGTGTACGTACATCAATTATCATCACTTTTTCCTTTCTCAGTTTTTCTTGAGACTCTCTTTGCAGAAAATCGTTTTTTACAGGTAATTTTCTAAAAAAACGAGTAATTTTTCTAATTTTATTTATTACTGATGAAAAATCTTGAACAAATTCGATTTCATAAATGGCAGAAGCTACTTTAAGCCAACTTTGCCCTTCGCTTTTTTCAAAACCTTTCTCATCACCATCACATTTGTCACTTAAAGGATTATCAAGTTTTGTTTCAAAATATTCGTCATCAGGTTCTACTAAATTTGTATGATTAGCATATAAAACATCTACCACAGCTAAATGTATGCCATGACTATGACAAATTTGATGATAAATACCCATCACTCGTCCCATTTTTTTCATTACAGACGATCCATCTGTTATTACAGCGAATATGTGGTTTTTGAGCTGCAAACCAAAGTCGTCTATTTTTTTAATAACAATCTCAACTGCCTTGGTGCTGGCATTGTGTCTTTTACTCTTATCATACCAATGCTATTCACAATTCCGTTTTTCATACGGATATTCATACACATATAATGTCATTTTTTTTTGGAACTCGTCTAATGATAATAAAATTCTCTCATCATCTTCTATTCTCTTTTTTAAATTACTTTTTAATTTTTTTCTAATCTAGTCAACATACTCAAATGTAATACTTTTAATTCCTTGCTTTTTTAATAGCATTTTTAAATCTTGAGCTTTCCATCCTTTCATAATTTCTTCACTATTCACTAAAGTTGAAAACGATATTTTATCTAAAGGTGTTAACTTTGCAAGAATTAACCCAGGACAAGAATTTTGCTTTTGAAAATTGGATGAAACTATCTTTTGAAAATTACTTTGTGCAACTAGTGAGTTTCATAGATAGAGTTGAACGTGGTGAGAATTGGCGGTGTTTCAAACTTATAAAAATAAAAAATACGTCAGGATGATTTTTTTTGTTTAAACTTCTGTTAAGCTTTTAAAAAGTTTTATTGAGTTGTTTTTATTACAATTTATATTCACAATGTTTTATATATGTTAAGCTAGTTAATTTTTATATAACTTGTTTATATAATTTATTTGGACATGTCCTTTTACAATTTTAAATGCATAAATGTATAATCAGATGTTTTCTTATTCCTTTTACAGATTCCTACGAAGATTGCAATAATTACGATGTAACAACAGCAGCTGTAGAAGAAGACAATGATATTCAGCGGATAATAAAAAAGCGCAAATGTAAAGACTATGCAACTTTTTTTGAAGGATTTTTTAAATTGTTTCCATTATGTTATTTTAATATCTTTGGCAGTTATTTATTATAAGTTATGATAATTCTTTAATTTTGTATTCCATTTTTTTACATTCCTTTTTTTTATTATTTAAAATAATATTACCGGTTTACCTGTTTAGTTCACGGCAGTTTCAAATTGATACTTATTGGAACTTTATTCTGAGCATGCGCAGTCAACACTTGTAAAACTAGAGAAAATTTTAGGTTATTTCAATTATTTCTTTCTGAAGCTCAGCTACTCCAACTTGATTTTATTTATGTTTGATATTTCAAAATTTTTCTTAACCGAAGCGATTTAATTCAGAGATAACTGTTAAAACCTTGTTTTATAAATTTTGGTGTTGCAAATAGGATTTTCAAGGAAAACTTTTAAATTAAACGGTAAAAAATTGTTCTTAAAATTTCATATTTTTTAAGCATCTATGTTATAATAAAACGAATTTTCTGTATCTGAAAGTAAGTATTTTTATTTTCATCAGTTTATTGTACTTCCTTTAAACTTAATTGTAGAGACCGATTTTTTTTTTTTAGGGCTAATTTTTAATTTATCTTACACAATGTTATATTTAGATATTTTATAAACATGGACCATTTAACCAAGTTAAGTCTCATTTGCAGAATATGTGGAGAATATATAAGGAAAGACTCAGTTGATGTGTGTAAATATTCTGAAAGAATCGAAAATTCATTTTATATAAACATCAACATTGATAATAAAAATGTTCATCCACAAAAAATGTGCAGGAAGTGCTATATCATTATGAGGAACATTGAAAAAGGTTCTAGCACCAGTGTTAAAGTAGTTGAATGGCCATTACCATGTGCAGACAAATGTTCCTGTTTCTCTAAAGATTCTGGTAGGAAAGTTAAAAAATGTAAACCTGGTCGGCCATGTATAATAGAAAGAAATTAGAAAAGATGGACCAGGCCAATCATTAATAGCTTAATTGCTAGTATACCAGAACAAACTTTGCGTTTAAATGCAATTGATATTGATCCTGTATCAAATCCCCATTTAGACTTATGTATATGCAATTTGTGCAACAACATTATGTATAAGCCACTAATACTAAAAGAGTGTCATCATTCTTTTTGCTCAGTGTGTATATTTAAGGAGATTGAAGGAAAGCTGGAAACAGAAACAAAATGCTTTATTTGTAATCAACACATTCCATTATTTACAATTGTAAATTCTGTTAATGTAACACAGTTGATAGAGCGCATTATTTTAGGTTGCAATAAGCAATGTAAATTAAAATTTGCGGTTAAAGACAATGAGCTTAAAAAATTGCACGAAGAAATTTGTATTGGTGATCAATTATTACTGACTCCAATTAGCAAAAAAATAATGTTGGACTTGATACAACTCTAGCTGATGTATTTTTATTAAAAGACAATGATGTTATACCACGGATTGTTGAAGATGCTGCATTACATGTAATAAAGCAAAAGCTAGTTATCTCTGAATCAAACTTTATTGCATTTCCTTCCGGAGGACGTATTTTTAATATATAGCAAAATAAAATAAACTGTATTATGTTTTGTTGTAATTAATAAAATATAATTTGATTTCACTTTTCTTTCTAGCCTTTGTACTTTACTTCCAACTTGATGGCATACAAAGAGGGCTCAGATGTTAGTAAAAGGACAATTAAAAAAAGACATCAAGCTGTTTTAAATTCTTTAATGTGACCTCTGGTATGCCCAGCACAACAAAAATTCAGTAAACCTCTGCTATTTTAAATTCATTCGAAGTAAAAGATCAAGTTAAAATATTGAAGATGTCAGACATACCTTTATCAGTTATAAGTGCTGAAGAAATGATAAGTATGAAAGCTCATATGGGAATTACATATTCAAACATGAAGATACTTGCAAGGTAAATTAACTTCATATATATATATATATATATATATATATATATATATATATATATATATATATATATATATATATATATATATATATATATTATTTTTATATATACAAACTTTGAATTTGACCAAATCAAACTAAAATGAAAGAGTGAATAAATAAAAATAAAAAATGTTTAAAATTTTATTATAGATGGCTTAAAACCAAAGATATAAAATGTGCATCAAACAAAAAGCAATGAAAAGTAGCTAAATCCTGGTCTGGAGAGGATTGGGTAGTTTGTAATGCTCTGTTTAACTTTCTTTTAAAAGACTCCAGTGATTTATTTGAAGTTAAAAATGCTCCTTGGGATACATTAAAGATCTTCCATCACATATAATAAACAAACTCAATCTTCTAAAAAAGTAAAGATAGTATTTTACATAAATGTGTGTCTGTATAAAAATGTTGTCATTGTATATGCTTTTTTATTAAAAGTTTATTTATTTTCTAAAATTATTTTAAATTCAATTACAAATTAAATAGGAAAAATTTGCTACAGCATTCCAATATAAAAAATGACAAAATTCACATTAAAATTGGTGGTGATTATGGTGGTGGATCCTTTAAGATGTGTTATCAAATTGTGTATGTTGATAAGCCTAATGCCAGAAGAAACACAAATGTATTTAGTATTTTTGAAGCAAAAGAATACAAACCTAACCTTATTGTGGGTCTTTCAATGTTTACACAACAAATTAATCAATTGCAGTCACTGTGTTGGAAGTAGGTTTTATTTTATCAAATTGTTTAATGTATTTGGATAAATAGATTTTAATCTACTTTAATAAAAATTATTTTTAGTGAGAAAAAAATTAGAGTATTTATCTTTGGTGATTACAAGTTCTTATGTTCAGCATATGGAATTACTGGTGCAAATGGTATAAATCCAAATAATAAAATTGTGCAACAAACAAATCATATTTAGTGGCTTTTTAAACGCTATGTATAAAATATATTATCATATTAGGTCGACATACTTGCTTGTTTTGTCATATAACTCGTGCAGAGATGAAAAAGCCATATGCTCAACAAATAAGTAATTGTTCCAGTCGCACGCTGGAAACGCTTGATGCAGATTTGCAAAAATTCATTCACAAAGGTCAAATACCAAGGTTTGCAAAGTATTGTAACAATGTCATTGATTCACCACTTTTCAATATTCCTTTAACACAAGTATTTTTATAATATATTACATTTTTATAGTATATTAATTTTTTACTTATTTATATCATTTTAATATTGTTTTTATTGATTTAATGAATCTAGGTTGGCATTCCATCGTTGCATATCTCATTAGGAATTTATCTTAAATTTTTTAATATGCTGGAAGATGGCTGTCATCTCATAGATATAAAAATTGCAGCTAAAATGTGTTTAAAAAATAAAACTGTAAATGACAAAAGTTTTGATGAGTATATTGAAGTTCAGTTGAAAATATATGAACAAGAAAAAATTATTTCTGAATATTGTGAAAAAATAAAGCTAATTCATGAAGCAATGGCAACACAAGTTCTACGTTCTCCTGAAAATAAAGAATATCTCAATGAAATTTTTCAGCCCAGAGTAATTCATTTTATGGAGAAGAAAAATGCTAAGGTATAATAAGTTAATATTTGAAATAATAAAATAAAATATTCTATAGTTTTATGTGAATGAAACATTTATCAATGTAATAGCAAATGCTTCTGTGTGTGTGTTTATGTAGTGCTGTTTTTTATATAGCTTATTGAATAAGAAGAGTTAAAAACTAAAACATTTGAAAAATCGCATGGACCACTTGTGAAAAACCTTGATGAAGTTCTATGTGGTCTTAATGTTCAAAGACAAGCTTACTACGGAAAATGCTTTATCGGGAATCATGTTCATAAAATGTTAAAGGTTTTTCCATACATATTTTTGCATACTTGTAAATATAAATTGTATAAATATTTTTGTAAATATATAACGTATAGAAGTACTAATTCTGTAAATTACAAAATTTATTTTTCATCTATTAGTTAAACAGTGTCCTACATCTTTGCAATTCGATACCTAAGATAGTAACAGATCTTGGATTTATTGATACAGATGTACATAACGAGGCAAAGATCTTAAGTGAGAAATTTGTAAATTTGTTCTCCAAATACGGTACATGCTTACAACTTTATGAATTCAAGTGAAATAATTAATAATAATCCATTATTAGAATTAGGTAAAAATACATATTTATAAACTGTTTGTATTAAGTTACTTGTATTAAATTTCCTCTTGCTTGCATAATTATTCTTACTTAGTTTTTCACGTTTTTTAATTTAATTTTTTTTTTGGAATCAGAAGGAGCCATTGGAGAATTAATGAGTTACTTTCGTAAAACATGGCCCAATGAGTCCATTACGCCAAAAATGCATTTATTAGAAAACCATTGTGTTGATTTCATTAGAAATTGGGGTTTAGGTCTTGATATTTATGGAGAGCAAGGCTTAGAAAGCATGCATGCTGAATTCAACAGTATGAACAGCACCTTCTGCCATATGAAAGGAAAACAAAGACTACAAAGTATTCTGTCCAATCATTACATCAAAAACTCCCCAGAAGCTTTGGAAATTCGTCCAACTACTCAAGAAAGAAAAACTTATAAAAGAAAAGCCTTGTGATGTTTCATAGATAATTGTATATACGATAGTAATTGCATAACGACTTAATTTTAATGTTTATTGTTAAAAATATGTGTGTGTATATATAAATATATATATATATATATATATATATATATATATATATATATATATATATTATATATATATATATATATATATATATATATATATATATATATATATATATATATATATATATATATATATTTCCGAATATAATAAATATTTAGTATAATAAATAGTTAATATTTTGTATACTAGACAACAAAGAATATTTCATTTTATATTTATTAGATTGTTATTCCTTAAGTTTTCGCGGACATCTTAGAAAGTTTCTATAGTTACTTTCGGAAGTTTTAGGGGGAAAACGTATATTTTTATTTTACGAAAAAAGTATATAAAAAAAAATAATCGGTTCTTCAAAATTTGTCAGCATCTCCAAATACCTTAACTCCTTCTCTTAAACATTTCAGCTTTTCTCAAAAAATTCATTTAAGTACTTATTTATCAATAATTACTGACTTCCCTAAAAAATTTTAACTAAAAAAACTGAAAAGTTCTAGATCCTATAAAATAGGGATAAATGTTTTATATATATATATATTTTTTATAGAAAACTAGTATAACCTAATATTTAATAAAATAGAAAAATTTAATAAACTATTTTTATCAATAAGTATTTAAAATTTAGTTGTTAAAAAAAAGTGATTTTTATGTTTTTTTTTGAGTTCCGCATCTTTATTGAATAATTAACCTAATAAATATTTGTCAATGCGCATGCCCAGAATAAAGTTCCATTACGAAACTGCCGTGTAGGACGTTCTACTCCGGAGTAAAATGTCCGATCGGACAGTTTACTTCAACGGACAGTTTTCTCCGTGACAGGCCGTTTCTAACAGTTTTTATTGTTCAAGTTGAAAATCGGGTGGTCCGCAGTAATAAGGTGCAAAATAAACTTAATGATGGCCGAAAGTTCAGAAGATTTAATTCATATCGAGCACATTGTCGAGTTAAATCAAGATGAGCTTGATTTAACTCGACAATGCAGTTATTGATCAGGATTTGTTACGTGATGTTGTTCAAAAACAACATGATTCGCATACACCAATTTTGTCAATTTTGTAATAAAATATGTTTGAGTTCTAGGGGTCTCACTCGTCACTCTAATAGCAAACATTCAGATGCTTTATTAGCTCATTCAGAAGTTTTAAAAGATACAGAAAAATTTAAAATACCAGAAGAAATACTTGATCTCAAAAATTTTGAAATATATTTAGAAAGAAGTGTTGCAAAGCTTTCATCGGATAACTGCTTTGAATCTGTACAAAATCTTTTTAAAAACTATGCGATTAATTTCGATATAGCTAACACAGCATATCAGTTCATTAAACCAGTTTTATCTTTATTTCGAGGAAATGCTGAAAATTTTTATCCAGATTTCTACAAATGTATCTTTGACAACATTGATTCTATTTTTATAGGATTAAATACACAGTGTTCTACATTACTTGATTTGAAGTATGTAACCATGTATTGTCGCATCTTTCTGGTCAATCAGTTCTAAGTGATGCAATTTTATCTGAAAAAGCTTGTGTACTTTCAAATAGAGATCAATCTGTTATTGCCTATCTAAGTGGGTATGTTTTTAGCACATTATATCTTTGCATCAGGTTTTCAGGTATTTATAAGGAAGAATACTACCAACAGTATATGTCTATTTTACTTGCTGCCCAATATCAAGGAAGTGATGATTTGCCTGAGCATAAACTTGTGAACACACGTAACAGATCAGGCTTATGGAAAATGAAAATTGAGGCAATATGCATTTTTTATTACTGCTGAATCAACCTTTAAAAATATGGTTAGTAAGTCTATCAATAAAATTGACAGTAAAGAAATTGTACTATCACTTCTCAAAGACATAAATATTTTATCAAATTTTTCAAAGATCAAAAGTGAAACTGATGTTGTTGTTAACAAGAGGTTTGTTCAAATGTTCTTGAGGACATATTGAATTTGTATGTGAAAGCAAGAACATTTTCATACGATAACCTACAAGCTTATAAAGTTAAAGTCAAACAACTTAAGTCCAAGTCACTACGAACTTCATTAAAAAAGCATAGTCAAGTATAGGTTATATATAAGATTAATTGCACATTTGACAATTAAATACACTTATCTGATCTTATTATCTCAATTTTTTAAACAGCTATTTTCATAGCTACAAATGGCTAAAAATATTTTATGGCATCAGAATATTAATAATAGTTTTTCAATAGAATATTTATTGTTTTTATGTCTTTCTAGTCCTAAAAAAACTTTTTATTTTATTTAAATTTTATTGTTTTGTTTTTTATTCTCGTGCCATTTTCTTTTAAGAAAATTTCAAAATTAATACTTTGCTGTCAATTAAAAGGGGGAATCAATTGTAAACTGGACTTGGAAACTGGAAAAAATCTATTTGAAAACAATAATTTTTATTTAAGTAGATTGATCCTAAAGCATAATAAGAAAAAGCTAGCCTTCTTGTTTTAATAAATTCAATTACTTAAAAAAATAAAAATTAGGCAGCGTTTCTAGTTGTTTGTAGAGTAGTGTTTGTATTTAGGGATGAGGGGAGAAGGTAATCAAATTTGATGTAATTTATAGGGGGTAAGTTGGAAAAGTTGTTGACAAGAGGGAGAAAAAAGGTAAAAATTACCCCAAAACTGTTGACATAATTAATGGACAGCCCTCTTAGGGGAAAAATTAAGTATAACTATTATTGAAATATGTAATGATTATATTTGCAGGTCTACCGTGAGAAATTTCTGACCCTGAAGAAAACGGATGGGCCTCCTTTTGGCAGGTCCACTGAAAAAACTAGGCAGTATATAATAGTTATACTTGCTGTTGTTATTAAACTAAGAACTAAAATTAGAGATTTAATCAAATAAAAAGATATTAGAAATAAATTTATTAGTACTATAATAGTTACCCGACTAAATCGACTTTTAGTCGATTAGTAGAAAATCCAAAGTCGGTTAAATCGACTATTACATTTTTCATTGTCGACTAAATTCGACTAGTCGACTTTTAGTTGATTTAGTCGAAGTCCATAACAACACTAATTATAAAATAACATTAGGGGGCATCCATAAAGTATAAACGAAGTAAAACCACTTATTTAAGACCCCCTCCCCCTTGTACGCACCTTAATACTATTTTATTCCAGAGAAATGGACCAGGATAAGAAATACAAAACTGGTCAATTTTTGTTTTGCAAAATGGCTCTTGAATATTTTTACCACAACAAAGTTCACATTTGTTTTTGAGTTTTAAATTATAGAGATTTATAAATACACTTGGAGATACATTGTCTTTACATTTAAACATAAAACATAAAATATTAAAAATATTTAGTTCGTATATATTTAAAACTTTCATTTTTATAAGAAGTTGTGTTGAGCTTGAAAAACGATTTGCAAAATTAATTATGCGAGCTGCGTGTTTCTGATGCCGATAGAGAGAGTTAAGTTTGGTTTTGTGAGCGCTTCCCCATATAATATTAGCATAGTTTATATGGCAATGAATAAATGAATAATATAGTTGAGTTAGTTGGTGTTTATTTAGTATATATCTAGCTTTATATAGAATTCCATTGCTTTTAGCAACTTTCATGGAAATATTATCAATTTGTTGATTCCAACATAAGTTTTTGTTCATTATGACTCCTAAGAATTTCGTAACTTTTTCTCTTTTTATGATTGTATTGTCAATAATAAGTCAGGCAAGATATTTTGGATTCTCTTTTTTTTAGAGGTTAGGTAAAAAAGTAAAACTTTTGTTTTATCCGGATTCAAAGACAATTTATTTTTTATAAACCAAGATGATATTCTTTTTAGTTAATTATTCATTTTATTGAAAAGTATATCTACGTCTTCGTGCGACTGAAATAAATTCGTATTATCAGCAAAATTTACGGTCGTTAAGTTAGAAGCTTTGTAAAGATCATTTACGTATAATAAAAATAACAGTGGCCATAGTATGGACCCTTGAGGGACACCACATGTTTTATTCGTTATTATTTGCGATGAGGATTCTTTATTATAAACAAATTGTTTGCGACTACTTAGGTAGCTTTTGAACCAATTTAGGGTTTCATCTTTTACACCATAGCTCTCCAGCTTTTTAATTAAAATATAATAATTAACAGTATCAAAAGCCTTTGACAAGTCAATGAATATGTCTAATGTGAATTGAGAATTCTTAAATGAGTATGCAATACTGCGCGTTACTTGGAGAATAGCGTGTTCAGTAGAATTGTTTTTTTGAAAACCAAATTGATTTTTATAGAGGAGTTTATTATCAATAACATAAGTGTATATTCTGTTCTACATTATTCTTTCTAATATTTTTGAAAAGACTGGTAGATCTGAGATAGGGCGATAGTTTGTTATATTGGTATGATCACCTGTTTTAAAGATGGGAGTTATTTTTGCTATTTTCAAACTATCTGGAAAAGATCCTTGAGTAATAGATGCTTTAAAGACTTTGTAGAGGATATCTTTGATCACATTAAAAGAGTCAATTATAATATTTCCATTCATCAGACCCAATTGCTTTATTCCTTTTTAATGATTTAAATGCTATTTCAAATTCATAATAACTTAGATTTGAAAAATTTATAGTGGAATTTGGTGACGATATAATTCGTCAACAGAGTTGTTGTCTACATAAGGAATCTTATTTGATAGGTTATGTCCTATTGTTGAAAAAAATTTATTGAATTCGGCAGCGATTTCATTTGAATCGGTAACTAATTTATTTTCTACTTTTATAGCATTCGGCATCGAATTTGTGCTTGTTTTATGTTTGCCAGTAATTTCTTTCATTATTTGCCAAACCCGCCTTGAATTATGTTTGTGTTTCAAAAGCAAGTCAGAGTAGTAAATTTGTTTGGCTTTTTTGCAGAGTTTTTCAAATAGTTTTTATAAGCTGTGTAGTTATTCTTATGTTTGTTTGATTTATTTTTAAGATATTTAACATAGAGTTTTTGTTTTATTTTTGAGGATTTTTTTATTCCTTTAGTTATCTTATCCAAGGACAAGAAATGTCTTTGGCGTTAAGATTAATTTTTCGAAACGAAAAATTTGCTTCGTAGATTTTATAAAATATATTAAAAAAAGATTTATAGATGATGTTTATATCCTCATTAAAGTTTATATAGCTCCAGTCTTGATGTAAAAGTTGCTGTTTAAATAAATTTAGGTTATTGTTGTTATAAATACGTTTTTTTTATTGTTACTTTTCCGTGCGTATTTGTTTTGAGGTCAGCGCCTAAGCAGAAAAAAGTTGTAGTTTCACCTTCTTTCACGAATTGGGGGAACATCTACTGACGATACTTCAAAAAATCTCTTGAAACAACTTTTTTCTAATTTTGTTATGTCGCATTTAAGTATGGATGGAAAAGGCACGCTCAAAAAACTTCCATTTAAAGACACTGCTTTATGTCAACTTGTTGTTGGTAAAGTATTAACTTCTTTGTTTAACTAAAATCAAATTCAGGTTATAATTCTATTCTTTAATGTACTTCAAATTTTAAACACTGTTAAAACTATGAAAATAGTTTTTGAAGGGATGATACAAACCTATGATACAAACCTATGATACGTAAGCTGGATTGATCAATTTAAGCAAAGACGATGACGAGGATCACCATGAAGACGATCTTGATCTAGATGGCAATAATGATTATTAAATTGCCATGAGTTTAAATGTGTTTTCGTCTAACTGGCACTATATATATAGTGCCATAATTTTAATATATTATAAATAATATATTAATACATAATTATAATCGTATTTTAATATATTATAATATATATAATTATAATATAATATATTATAATTAGATATTATAATTAATATATATTTGCTGTTTTTCTATTTTTACTAATTTATATGTTATATTGTAATACATAGTTAATAATTTATATTATAATATATACTTAGTTCTTATATTCATTTTTTTGTATTTTATATATATTTCATCAAGTTTATGTACGAAATACTTAAGGTATAAAAATATATCAAATATATGAAAACTACTTATTTGTAGACAAATTAGTTAATAAATTAAGTCATTTTAAAGCATAATAATGTATAATTTTTTTAAATAAACTACAACAAAATCTTTATAAATAAATGTTAAAAAAAATCTTATATAAACTTTAAACAATGAAGAAAAGGAAAAGCTATAAAAAATTTTTTTCTCTGCAGCAATAAGCATTTTTTAAAGATTGACGATAACGGAAAATATGAATATTGTTCTGACAACTGATCAACTTTGAAAACATTAAGTTTTGATGACTCACATGGATAGCTGTAAAAATTTTTCATCGTTTTAAAAATGCGACAAATGATAACTATTCCATCATGCTCTGAGTCAATAATATTGCAAATTACAATAACTTTTCCATCATTTAATAAAGCGCATCTGTTTGCATTCTCAGTGGAAAAAAAACAACCAGCAAAATTAAGTTGTTTATACTGTATTCCTGTAAAGGTAAGGGTTGGACTTTGGTGGTGAGTTTTACACAATGAAGGTTTTAATGATGGCGGTTCATCTGAAAAAACAAAACTTTGCTCAGATAAACGCTGACACAATTGTCTGAGTGGAAATCGGCCAGTTCTTACCATTTTTTTCAGTGAACCAAGCATGTTTTCAAATGGGAATGCACTATAATTATCAAGAGCATCAAAAAGCCTAACATCATCACATATATGAATAAGACTATGCATAGTGTAACTTAATGAACTATCACCATACAAACTTGAGAGTTCCTTAACAAAAATTTTTAACAGTTTTTCAGCATAATTACAGTAATTATTAGAAGTATCAACATTTAAAAGCATAAAATGATGGTATATATTCGACGGTAAGTGATTTCTTAAAACAACCGGACCAACATAACATAAAAAAAGTCTAAATTCAGTAGCTTTCCATCAACTTATTTCTTTAAGAGACCGTGGTTTTCTGGAAAACTCACAAGGAATACAATTTACCAAGCTAATCATATTATTAGATATAGTATCAGCATTTCCTACACTTATTTTAACATTTCATGAGCCACGAAGCCAATACAATAACAATTTTCGAGTCGCGCCAAGGCATACAAGATGCATAAATTTCAAAGGAAATTGAGAAACATGTCCAGTATTAAGCTCCAGAAGTGATGATATAATATTCTTTTGATGATGCTGTTTTTGTTGACGATTAATAAATGAGGTATCTGTTCGCTTTTCTGCATTAAACTCTGGAAATGTAACTCTTCTTTGAACATATTCTCCAACTTGAATACACCTTTTGCATCCATAATAGCCATTGTGGCTTGTTATACCTTTAACAAATGCCCGAGCAGGTGCATCGCATATAAAAGCATTCACAGCTATGGTAAAAAAGGAACATGCTGCTACAAATCCATGATCCTTAAGTTTTTTAAACTCCGCAACGAAATCAGATAAAAAAACTTCCGCTGTAATTGGTTTACTATTTCCACAAAACAAGCTAACTACAAAAGGTTTATAGATAGTTCCATCATAATTTACTGAACAAAGTATTGGCCAAAATTGCTTTGCAGAACTTTTAAATAGTGGCAATCCATCAATGTTAAACTGAAGTTTCAAACAACAGTCTCCACAAGTTGTTACTTTATTTGCACTTTCCAATAATTTTATTAATTGTTTTTCAAGTCCTAAATAAACATATTCACCGCAATTGTTGTGGATATCATACATTGGGATTATATCAGCAAGCTTCTTAGTTTTTAAAACAGTTCTAGCATCTTTTGGTAAGGAATGATATCGACCTAATATTAGTAATAAATCAGATAAAGCAGTATGTCTTGTGTTATGCTTTACAGACCAAGTTGCAAGCAAATCCTGTAAACTTTTATTATGCTCGTTTGCATCACCTTCACTTGAACAAGATGGGTAATAGTCATTGTCATCATTCTCATCAGATGAACTCAATTGAGAAAAAGAACCATTAGTAAATTTAACATTATTTGTATCTACCTCGAAACCAATAGCTTCGTTTTTACATCGATCATCGACAATATCAAAATCTATAACTTCGCTCTCGTCTACCAAATATTCTAAATAATTTGATATATAAAGTATAAAAATCGTTATATAATATACTAAAATAACTTTTCACTGTTAATGTAAGAATTAGCAAATATACTATGTATGCTTACTCTCAATGCTGCTAGAGCAAGGTAAACTTTCATTTTGTTGCAAGTCTTGCAATTTTATTTGCAAGCTACTATTTTGAGTTTCTAATTCTTCTAAATGCTTCTTAACATTTCTTCTGATAAAGTTTGATCGAGCTGCATATCTATTGGCTTTTTTTTGTTTAAACATTATCTAAACAATAAAAAAATAGAAAAATTTCGTAATATAATTTAGATTAGGGGCCATCCATATAATACGTACACAGAAAACCACTGATTTAGGATACCCTCTTTGCACGCTCTTGAATGTTTTTAACTCCCCCCTCTGCGTATATACGCATTATTTATACAAAATTAAGACTCCCTCCCCTCCTTCACCAACGCATGAATATTGCAAAACATTAACAATAACAACAAAACTTTTTCTCTCTTAATTATTTATAAAGAAATATAGAAAACAGTTGTGAAAAAAAAAAATTAATTTTTTTTTTACACTCGTGAATTCAATGTTTTTATAAAAAATCAAGAAAAAAAAAATCAAAAGAAAGAAAAAAATCTTTAGGAGAAAGAGAGATAGTCAAACCACGTACGTACTCACTCTCTTTAACACCCCTCCCTTGCTTATACGCAATTGTAAGTTTTTTTTTAAAAAATTTCGTACGCATTCGTACAAAACTTTTCTAAATTTTCATTTTTGAATTATGCCTCAAAAAACATTGTCAAGATGACACTACCATTTCGATCATTAAAATACCCCCTAATTATGAATATTGCTCAATTTACATGTAGTTTAAAGTTCTCTAAATTTTCTTTTTGTATTTGATATCTAAATCTGCTATGCAATGTACCAAATTTCAGGTTGTTACATCATTCAGATCATCAAAGATCGCTATATATTAAAAAAAAATAGCAGAGTCAGCATAAATAACAACCGGGAGGTGTTGGGGGTTCCTAATTTAAAATTAAACTTTTATTAAAAACTGTTTTAGCTGATCTGACACCAACCTAAAACAGGCAAATTATGAACTTCAAATTAGAAAAACCAAGAATCAGCAATTATTGCCAACCTTAGTTTTTCTAATTCGCAAGGTTGTATGTATATGTGTATATTGTATATGTGTATATTGTATATGTGTATATTGTATGTGTGTATATTGTATGTGTGTATATTGTATATGTGTATATTGTATATGTGTATATTTTATGTGTGTATATTGTATATGTGTATATTGTATGTGTGTATATTGTATGTGTATATATTGTATGTGTGTATATTGTATATGTGTATATTGTATATGTGTATATATATATATATATATATATATATATATGTATATATATATACATATATATATACATACATATATATGTATATATATGTATATATATAAACACATATATATATATGTGTATATATATATATATATATAAATATTTATTAGAAACATCAAATACATGTTCTAAAGGACACGACAGCCATTACAAAGATGGACACTAACAGCGTGCCCATAAATAAATTTTCAAAAATGCACCACAGAACCAATAACAAAATTATAAAATTACAAATATTATAAAGAAACAAAATTATAAAAAAACAAATAGTTGTTCCTTTTAGAATAAATATTTGTTCAAGTCAAAAGAGTTAATCTTATTTTTAAATAATAAAATATTTTTTTGCATTCACAGCATACAAGGTCATATTGTTTCACATGTCAGCAACTCGGAAAGAAAAACTATATTTTCTTGAATCCCAGCGATAAAATTGTTTACGTATTTACGTACACACACACACACACACACACACACACACACACACACACACACACACACACACACACACACACACACACACACACATATATATACATATATATAAAACTATTATCAAAAAACTTGTAAAAGTTTTTTAATAATAATAATAGCAACTTTTTAATTTTTAGTTAAAAAAGCATAGAATTTATGAAAAAAAATTTTCATAATAATTTTTATATGAAGCAATTATTATATTAAAAATTTTCATATTGTTTCTAAAATAGCTCGTAAGAGAAAGAAAAAATCTGAAAGACAAATAAACAGTAAACAAATAATTTTGTATCATTTCTTAAATTTCATTAGGCTGTTGAGTATCCAACACATTTGCCTCAAGTTCAACACCACTACTTTTGCAGATACTACTTTTTTTTCTGCCTCCATCTCGATCTACAGCTTGTGCTAGAAAACTGCTAATTTTCATTTTGATTTTGGCTTCCGTCGAATCAGGAAACTGTTTCATAACAACAGCTACAAACAAGCATAAAGTTTTTTATTACATGATCAAAGCCAAAAACATATCAACATAAAATTTATTTTAAAGTTTAATTTCAAGTACATTCTAATATAAAATAGAGATTGACATCATTTAGAATCAAAAATTTAAAGTATTTAGAACCAAGCCAATCATAATTGAAGACGTCACACTCCGCTACCAAGATATAATAGATAATATATAAATAAAAAAAGAAAAACTTCAACAACCTATTACAGCTCTGTAACATTTCAGTTTTACAAAAGATTTCTTTCCTTTTCGACCTTGTCCTGAATATAATAAACTAAGAGACTTTGAAAATAAACAACTCATAACATCTCTTGTCATTTGATTGCAACTAATGCCACCAACAGAAGCCAAACGATTTGTCTATTATATTCATTAAAAAAAATCTATAATCAGATTGAAAAAACCTGTTAAATCTTTTACTATTATAATATATATATATATATATATATATATATATATATATATATATATATATATATATATATATATATATATATATATATATATATATATATATTAGGGCTGTCCAAAAAAATTTTTTTTTTCAGATTTGATTGCATAGTTGTTTATTTTGTGCCATTTGACATAGTAATTAACTGTGCAAAAAATCTTTCCAATCAGATAATGTTTAGGGGATGCTCAATGACCATAAAGTTTTACGAAAAATGTGAAAAACATGGAAAAAGTAACAAAGTTCCACAAATTTCTAAAACCCGGTTAATTAGATTTTTCAGATTTGATCAGTTTTAATTATCTCTAAATATTAAATTCTGAATACAAATTACAATCCACATCCACTTTAGACTGGTTTATTAGCAGAGAAATTAATGAAATAAAATACTGCAATACGACTAAAGTTCTGCGGTTTTTGTTATATCAGAATTTTTCCAAAATAAAACACTAGGATTTTTGACTCTTTGTCATTGATTAAAATACGAATTATAAACAAAAAAACATATGAGCAATTAACATTTAATTATCGTAATGTTATAGTTCGTGCAATGTTAATGCTAGCGAGGACTATAACTCTTCAGAGTACACTTTCTGGCATCTGGCACTCGCTTTCTGTGATCCTCAACCACCTGAATTAACCTCTGCATTTCAGATTCATTCCTTGTAATCGATTCATTAAACATCGACATTAAAGCCACAGATCGTTCGGCAGCATCATTTACTACTTTCAATGAATATACTAAATTTTTTCCTTCTTGGTATTCTGGGGAATCATTCCAGGTAGCTGGATCGTTGTTGAACAGAAAATCAATATCAACCTTCATTGACCGCAACGCACTTGCTGAAACTGATGTCACCAGCATGTCCAGAGATTTCTTCTCAAGACTTTCAATGTTCTTTAATTTGATCAACCTTTCAGACCAGTTCTCACCGTGAAATTTCATGTTGGAAATCATTTTTCGCTTCTCTTCCGTTTGAAGTTTGTTTGAAAACAAAAGCTAGTGGGACCAATTCTGGTACCACAAATGGTTTTGAAAGTTCTCGACTGCTGCTTCGGAAATCGTTTTATTCACAACTGCAAACTGCTTAAGTTGCTGAAACAGAAACAAGTCATTAACTGGAGCATCGCTGGCATTTGTGCATGATATCCAAGATTTTACATAAACCAGACTAGCAAATAAGCAAAATTCACAGAGATTTTTTTCCTCTTTTGTGGTCAACTTGAACTCTTCACGAAATAAATAAATCTTAAAACAATAAATAACCTTGGCCATCCAGCGAGCCATGTGATAAGCACCAGGGATCTTGAAATGATAATTTTTCTCTTCTTGATCAGGCAGTTTTCCAAGTATTAACAGACAGAGATCCAAGATTTCTTTGTAGTCATCCCTTGGCATTTTAACATGCAGGTTTTCTTTGAGGAATGTAATCACTTCATTTTGTAGTTCTTGCACCAGGGGTATTTTCATTCGAATGTCATCCAGAGGTTTAAAATTTCCTTGATTAACTTTGGGCCAATATTGCTGAAATCTCTGGAAAAGAGGTATGTTGGGACCAGATGATGGTCCAAATAGTGATCCAAACACTCCTGCTACTATGATCTCATGAACATGGTGTCTGCAAGCGAAATATAACAAATTTCTACCTATATGTTTCTCAAGAACTACACATGCACCATTTTTGGAGCCAGTGTTAGAGGCTGTAGTATCAAAACTCATTCCAATAACATCACCAATTATGTCCCACAAATTAAGCAGATAAATAACTGCTTTTGCTTGGGCTTCTCCAGTTCCAGCTGATAGTTTTGCTATTCCAAGTATTTTGTCAACATTGTGACCTGTCACACCTACAGATAGCCGGTCAACATTTGCTTTAGGGGCTGCAGAATTTGTACGATCTATCATCAGTTTGCCATCCCAGTGGACGATTAATGGTGGTTTGTCCAAATCGCAGAATTCAGTTCGAACAGTGGCTTCAATATTTGATCGATGATAGGTTCGTTTTCTACGGACTGTAGAACGTGACAATGATCCATCATCGAGGTTCTGTCCACCAGCCCTTGCAATTGCTGCTGCTAGTATAGTAAATTTTGTGTCAGATAGATTAATTCTGTCTAATGTTGATGAAACATCAGGCGAGTCAAGAATTGTATCTAAGATACATTGTTGTTTTGGAGTACTTGCTAAACTTGATTCAGCTGACCCTGAAGAACTTGCTTTACTGACTTGTTGTCTGTAATAAACAGGGATTTCTATCTCAAAATCTCTATCAACCATTTTGTCATTATCAACAGCATCGTTATCGTTGTCATCACTATAACTTTCGTCATGTAAAGGTTCAATAACAGGAACTATTGCACTCGCACCAGATTGTCTTTGCTCTTCTTTTAGCTTTCGTTCTCTCTCTGCTTGTTTCCTTGCTTCATTTCTTTCTTCTAATTTTGAAAGTTCTTTGTCCTTTCCAAACATCACCATTTTTCTCTGACATCTCTGATCCAATAAAAATTCTTTATCTTCTTCAATTCTGATCATGGTTTCAGCATCCTTGTGGGCAATGTCAAAAAGTAGGCCAATGGTGTCTGTAAATGATTTCTCTCTCGATTTCTGAGAATCTGACAATCTGGATTTTTTTTTTTTTATTAATTTAAATTCCTGGACTAAAGTTTTCAACTTTAAGACTACATTCGGATGAAATGCTGTCGGAATACGGGCTTTATTCCAAATAATAATCAGTTCATCAACAGTTGTTTTAAGACTTTCAGGCACTGACTTTTTGGTTGAATTAAGATGATAAAAAAATGTTTTTAAAACATCAGATGTTAAGGGAAGAACTTTATCTGGAAGATTTGGCTCTGGTTGTCCAATTAAAAAGATTTTGGTTTGAAGTCGTGTAGAGATAGCAACACGAGATGATGCTGCCATTTCAATGATAACTGAAATATTATGAGAAAATCAAAACTCAATACCATATTATACAAACTTATCATTCAGTTGTTGGTTTATGCAGCTGCAGCAATATATTATAATAATTATTACTAAAGAAATTAAATAAATATTTTCAAATTAGAAATTATTATTATCTGCACTTAATAACAAACAATACACTACCAGACTACCATGCTAGTTTTCTGTAATAGGTTACTAAGGTTAGGTACTATCAAAATATTAATACATTTGTTGTCAAACTGAAATTCCAAATAAAAATAATATTTATACTTGTAAACCTTTTTATTCTGTTTGAACAAATTCTAAATTGAGTTAAATAATAGTATTAAAATTATGAATACAAATTTTAACAAAATGATATAAACACAGTTGTTTTAAACACTAGCAGACATTTTTTAGTCTGGTGCCCTGATGACAGTTAATCTGCTGCACTTTAATTAATCTATATAGCACGCAATCAGATAATATTTCAGTGGAAAAAATCTAACTAACCAGGTTCTAGAAATTTTTGGAACTTTGGAACTTTTTACACGTTTTTGACGTTTTTCGTAAAACTTTATGGTCATTGAGCACCCCCTAAACATTATCTGATTGGAAAGATTTTTTCCACAGTCAATTACTATGTCAAATGGCACAAAATAAACAACTATGCATTCAAATCCGAGAAAATTTTTTTTTTCCTGTGTTCACATGAACAGCCCTAATATATATATATATATATATATATATATATATATATATATATATATATATATATATATATATATATATATATATATAAATTAGTAAAAAACACTTATCTAACTTTTATCTTCGACTTGAAGTTTCACCATTGCTGGATCATCAGGAAGAGTTACTAAATCTCAAAAAAAATTCAATTTATAGAAAAAAAATATTTTACAGGAAGTTATAAATTATTATAAAAAATTTTTAATTACTATATTTTTTTGTTAACGGGAAGTTACAGAAAGTAATTATGAAATAATTTTCTTTGGAATGGGGATAGTTTAATTTGGTCATTTGTTTTTATAATTTTTTAAGAGGTATTTATTTTCGTGCCTACATTTAGAAATTAATTCAGATTTTTTATTTAATAAATTTTCTTGATTTAAATGAGTAATTATATCAAATTTTTCTTGCAAACATAGCATACATTTTTTGGAAATGTTATTATAGGCAGGGGCAGATTTTAGAATAGACCATTGTAAATTAAAATTTTTATTTTTTTCTTTTAAATCCCAAATATATTTTGACAGCATAGTCTCTTTTAAATATTTTTTGTGTTTAAACGATTGTTTGTGGTTGGCATAACGTTTTTTCCATTCCCCCTCGGTTAAGCCAATATATTGTTTATCAGGGTTGTTTTGTGAGGAAACAATGCACTTGTAAATTACATTTTTCGAAAGGCATTTTCCATTTAGAGGGCAATCTATTTTTTGTTTACAATTACAATAATCAGTATTTTTTTCTTTTATATGTTCATTTTTATTAATTGACGAATTATTGTATATTAATGTAAATTTGAACCATCCCCCTCAAATTCTAAAACAAATTCCAATTTCAATTAAAAATAGGCTAAACCAAAACTCTTTTAATGAAAATATTTTTAACTCCTCTAAACGCATATATATATATATATATATATATATATATATATATATATATATATATATATATATATATATATATATATATATATAAACTGAGAATGTTTTTTGCACAACACATATATTTATTCCATAATATGTTGGACAAAAGTAAACAATAAAATGCAAGACCAGATTAATAATATTTTTCTTTCTTTTAATTAAAAGATAGCAAGCCCAATCCCAATCCATAATCACCCTGCCACAACCCTTTGATGTGTTATTAACTCCCGCTTTTTCCCCTAAATAAGTCGATGCGTGTAATACTCCTTGCGTGTTCTCCCTATATCAATCAATATATAATGAAAACAGCATAAAACTTAAATATATAATAATAAAAACATTATGGTTTGAAAAAACAAAAAACATTCAGATCTATAAAGTTGAGTTTTTCTGGGTTTTTTAAATAACAATAAAACTTAATTAGTTTCCGCAATTATAACTTTTGTCTAACATGAAATGTTGATGTTGTGGTAAGAATCCTTTAAGAAATATTTTTTAGGTGTATATTTATAGAGTTACTCCTCTATCAACTGAGGGTTTGGAATAGGGCAATGATAAGTTAGATTTATTTATTTTTCTTCTTTTTTTTTAAATAAGCCGTATTTAAAATCTAAATATGCTATATCAGATGTTTTACTATTACTACTTCAAATTTATGTTATTTAAATTCAAAATTTGAATAAAATAATGCTATAATTTTACCAGTGACTCCAACATGCCTTTGTTGCAGAGAGTTTCCTCCAGCAAAACAAGGTCATCGTCTGTTAGTAGTGGTAACTGATTCCACCGATTTATATCAGGCTTAACTGTCATTCCTATTGCAGAATTGTTACTAATTGACCCAACTTGTGTTTCAATTTGCTTCAAACGATTGAGTATTTTTTTCATGTCATATTGGATAGAAACAAACATATCTAAACACTTTTTTTCAAATGCTTTAAATATATAATAATTGTTAAGAACTTTACCAAAGTTACTCTTATAACACTAAAAGAAAAATATAAACATACATAAGTTTAAATAAAATTTTAAATACAATTACTTAAAAATCTTCTGTCTTCCAATAAATAGGATTGATTTTTGCTTTCTCCATATTCTAAATTTGACACCTTTGATTGATTTGAGCTTGTTTGTGGATGTCTAATATTAGGCAATAAAGTTGTTGCACTTAAGGATAACTTTTGTAAAAATAAATTTGAGCTGATAGGATAACTATTGTGGGTATTATCAACTAAAATAGGTTTTTTGGTTAGTTTTAGTTGTGATTTAGCTTGTAAATTTATTTTATTTATTGTAACAGGTTGTTTTGTAGACAATGAAGCTAAAGAACTTCCTTCATCACTGTCATCATCACATACCCCAGCACCACAAACAATTGATTTATCAATTTAAATTTTTTTTCGTGCTGAACTTGCCTCACTATCACTGATATCTACACTTGAGGTATACAATAGTTTATCCATCATTGATGAGGCAACGTTAAAATCATCTAGAATAATTTAAAGAAATATAAACAACATAAAAAAATATTATAAAATGTACATACATAATTTATTTGTATTTTAAAAAGCAATAACAAAATTATGAAAATAATCTGCTTAAATATACTTGATCCTCCAAGTATACGAACTGTCAATATTGTTAACAATATTGACACAAAAATATTGGCGCATTATTGGCTAACTATATTGTATGTCAATATTAGCGCAATATGGTTTAGAAATATTGGCGATATATCGGATATCTTGGCCAATATTGGCCAACATACCCAACAATCCGCCAATATTGCGCCAATATTGTTTGCTACTTGGGTAGGCTCATAAAAAAAACTTTTTCATAATTATTAAAACTTATTTTTTGAATTATCTTTAATTTATTGGAACTTTTAACATGCATTTTTAACTTTTCTAACATTTCTAACATTTATAAAAAGTTTTACAAGTTGGGATAATAGGGTTATTTATTTTTTATTTTGGCAACTACCATCGTTTTCGTTTAACCAAAACGCCACCTTCTACTTCACAGGTACCATCTTTTTGATTTTCTTCATCACCTTTGATTTTCATGATCACCTTCTTTCATTAAATTCTTCATTTTTTTTTTCGTGTTTGTAATATTTCCGTTTACTTCCATTTAAGCGATGAGGTGCATACTTAAAGCAGGTGGCTAATTATGTACGAGTCTTTTTTGTCTGTTGCTTTTGATTAATAGCGCTTAATCGATTCTAGAAAATAAATGCAAAAATATTCGAGTTTAGTCAAGCAAATAAAACTGTAGAGAAAGGAGGAAATAAAAATTTATTTATTCATATTATTTCAAGTAATAAAATATACTACTTTATATAATAACACTGTACAACAAATTTTAATTTTTTGAAAAAAACAAGAACCAAATTAGGTTATCTTTATTAATTCAGACGTGCTGATTCCAAATATGTAATCAGTTATGCTGCAGCACGTCACAATTTTTTGAAATAACGATTTAAAGATGTAACGTAAGATGCATTTTTCTATACATATGAATAAGTGTATGAACATGTTTATTATCACTTTTAACACAAATTGTAAACTTGTATTTAATTGTATTTAGCCTGGCGTTTGAATGCTGCATCGGGTTCATCGCGCTGCAAATTCCAGCAGTAATCTGCAAGCATGGCGGGTCTCCACTTTCCCTTGTATCTGCTTTCCATTGTGGCAATACTCTGATGAAAGCGCTCGCCATTTTCATCATATACATCTCCATTGACAGAGAAGAAGGAAAGATGGAAATGAAGAAAGTGGAGCTTTAGTGACATGTTACAACCCAGTTGTTGTAGATAGGATGCAATTAACCTGTCTACCAAATCAGCGTAATTTGGTGCAATATGTTTTCTAAGAAATCCCTGGCACACCGGTTTGAATGCATCCCATGCTGCAAGTTCATATTGTTCCATCGTTCCCGAAAACGTTTCATCCAGCATCAGTTCTCGTATTTGGGGCCCCACAAAAATGCCCTCTTTAATTTTGGCGTCACTGATTTTAGGAAATGTGGTCTGCAAATACTGAAATGCTGGTTTGTCGTGATCTAACGCCTTTACAAACTGTTTCATGATTCCAAGCTTGATGTGAAGATTGGGCAAGATGATCTTCTCTTTATCCACAAGAGGTTCATGAATGACGTTATGGGAGCCAACCTCAAATGTTTCTCGTTGTGGCCAACATTTCCTCATATAATGTTCTGATTTCATCCTGCTATCCCATTTGCAGAGGAAACACATGTACTTAGTAAAACCAGCCTGCAATCCATTTAGTATAGCAACAACTTTCAAATCTGCACATATGGACCATTTGTGATCTCTATATATTTAATTCTGTTCAGAATAAGTGATATATTCACATAGTTTTCCCTCAGGGCTACCGAATGTGCTATGGGAATGGAAGGCAACACATTTCCAGTATGCAGTAATGCTACCTTAATACTATAAAGTGATGCGTCAATTAACAAATTCCACATAGATGAATTGTATTCTATTCCTAGATCATCAAACAATCCACTGATGTCATTACAGAAGCAAAGTTCTTCATCCATAGAGAAGTATTGCTGCAGTTCCCGTGATCGCTTTCTAAATGACGACACTCTTGCATCACCAGCCAACAGATGCCACTCCTAGAGACGTGAAGCCAGCAATTCACTCTGTTGCTTTGTTAAATACAAATCTCGAACGAGATCTTTTAGGTCAGATCCTGTTATGAAGTGGGGTTTACGCTCTGTATCTTCTGGCAACTCGTAACTATCATCGTCATCAGTATCCTCTTCTGAATCAGAACTGTCCGTGTTTGGGATTTCCGATGGAGGTTCAGGAACAGGGAGTTCAGCCAAATGAGGAACAGGACGAATAGCTGAAGGTAGATTTGGGTACACTATAGCTATCTTACCCATAGAATTGCGACCTGATATGTTAACAGAACAGAAATAGCAATCTGAGCAATGATTTTGGGGTTCACGCCACACCATTGGCACCCCAAATGTTGGTCCTCCACCAGTCCTGTTCGCCCACGACGATAGTGAACTAGCGCACCTCACAGAGCATGCATGAGGCGCCCAGTTCTTATCATGGTCGCCGACTTTGCAACCAAAGTATAGTTCATACAGTTTTTTCACATGTGGTGTCAATCTTCGTCTGCATCTCTTTAAAGTCAGTTCGCCACAAATGTAGCAAAAGTTGTCGGCTTGATTTTTACAAGTTCTGGGCATTTCTTGTTTCAATATACACTGAATTATATCTATATATTACTTGGCTAACTGTAGTTTATCTAAAATAAAACAGACTTACATTTAGTCTAATACAAGGTTAAACAAATGCAAATAGGTATATGATAAAGAAATGCTAATAAATAAATCATAAGCAACTGCTAATAAATATATTAAAAATCACATTGACAACTTTCATAGTGAAAATCAAAAATTTGAAAATGTGAATTTAACCAAAATTGGTGGGTCACACAACAAAACTGACATCATTTTATATATACATATATATATATATATATATATATATATATATATATATATATATATATATATATATATATATATGCATATATATATCTATATATATATATCTATATATATATATATATATATATATATATATATATATATATATATATATATATATATATATATATATATATATACATATATATACATATATATATATATATATGCATATATATATCTATATATATATATCTCTATATATATATATATATCTCTATATATATATATATATATATATATATATATATATATATATATATATATATATATATATATATATATATATGCATATATATATATATGTAAATAGTATATGTTACTGTTACCCACAGTACCATGAATTAGCTAAATGCTAACGTTTATAATATAGTTTAATATTGCAACTCTGAGTTTCATGTGTTACTACAATCATCAGACAAGTTACTACTTGCCTGAAGATTGCGATAATACATGAAACTAAGAGTTGCAATATTAAACTATGTTATAAACATTAGCATTTAGCTAATTCATGGTACTGCGGTAACAGTAAAATATATACTATATAGCTCTAGTTTATCCTATAGAGCACTTTTTTAAGTATGTAAGTTATGTGCGGCCGTGGCGCAGTGGTTAGAGCGCTTGCTTTATAAGCAGGAGATCCAGGTTTGAAACGAGCTCTGGACAAATTTTCGCGTCACGGTAAGGAAGGAGGCGTGAACTTCCTGGTTAAATGCACTTCCGCGGTGCTCTGTGACAAGACCGTTAGGACTTCTTGGGGCACCTAAAATAAAAAAATTAAAAAAAAAAAAATTTTCGTAATCTCCAAATCAAAATACATAAGGTAGTGTCAACGGCATTTCCGTTTTTTTTTCGTTATTGTACAGTGTAATTTATATAATAATTATTATAATAACTATTATTATTATATTATAATAATTATTATCATATTATAATAATTATTATTATAATTTATATAATATACAATAAAATAATTTATACTATTTTATATGAATACTTGAAGTTTACAATTTTCATGTTAACTGATTTATTTTATTATGTGATAAATTCAAGTAAGTTTCACACCTATTCTTTGTGAATACTAAATAAACTAAATTCATTTATTTTTAACAGGCAGCCATTAAAGTGAAATAAACACTTAAAATTAAACTTTAAGACTTAAGATCAAAATAATATCCTGCCAATTATAGTTCTGTAAATATTTATCCCTCCATAGGTAATTTCACGGTTACTTTTCCCTTCGAACCAACCAAATTGAACTTTGATTAAAGTCTGTATGTCATCAGCCTTAAACATGTCAAAAGACAACTTCAACATTTTTCTTTGTGAACTAAAAATCGGTTAAACTGATTTTCTTTACAAAACTAGTAAGTATTATTGATTAAAGAAATGTTTTCGAAACAACTTCATTATCTGAAACACTTGTTCTACACTTCTTTCTATTGTACTTTCTGACTCATAAATAACTGCTTTATTAATTTTTCTCCATTATCCGTAATGACATAACAATCAAATACTTTTATTTCTGTAAATAAATATAATAATAACTGAATACTTTTATTCATAAATATTCACACACGTCAGTGGATATATATGAACAAAGAAAATATCTTTATATTATCGTATATAATATTGTATACTTAAAAAAGTGCTCTATAGGATAAACTAGAGCTATATAGTATATATTTTACTGTTACCGCAGTACCATGAATTAGCTAAATGCTAATGTTTATAACATAGTTTAATATTGCAACTCTTAGTTTCATGTATTATCGCAATCTTCAGGCAAGTAGTAACTTGTCTGATGATTGTGGTAACACATGAAACTCAGAGTTGCAATATTAAACTATATTATAAACGTTAGCATTTAGCTAATTCATGGTACTGTGGGTAACAGTAACATATACTATTTACATATATATATATGCATATATATATATATATATATATATATATGCATATATATATATATATATATATATATATATATATATATATATATATATATATATATATATATATATATATATATATATATATATAACAATAAATGAAAGTTCGTAGACATATCTGCAACTTCTGAACCTTTTGAAATATTTTTTGAACATTTTTTTATAAGGGGCTCCTTTACCTATTTATAAAAAAAGAAAAGAAAAGAGTACAAATTCAAATTTAGGGCTAATGCCAATGCATCGGCCTGTACCAGTCGGCATATGCCGAAAGTAGGCATCCATGTACCATTAATATATAATCAATCAATATATTTCTGAAATAGTCAGTGGTTACATTTTAAAGTTGTTTACAAACAGTAACATTACTAATGTTAGCTAAACACCTAATGAAAATGATTAAAGTAATAATAGTTATAATAATAAAAATAATATTTACGAAAATAAACATTAAAAACACAACATAAAAACACAGAAAAACTAATAATAATAATGATAACAATAATAGCAATAAAAATAATAATGATAAAAATAATAAGTTACATGTTTTTATAAACACAAATAGCTATATGTACGATGCTATATGTATAATGTTAGACAGTTACAAACAGTTAAAAAATTGTTAAAATGCAACAACTAACAATATCAAACAGGAATTAAAAAGACACGTCGTTTTAACGTTGAATAATCAACGTTAGTTTATCAACGTGGAATTGATGTCGAAATCAACGCGGAGTTGATGTTGAAAATTCCGACGTTAAATTTTTTACATCACTAAGGCGTTAAAATTCCTATGTAAGTGTTTCAAATAAAAAAGACATTAAAGAAATGACACACTTCATTCTAAACTAAAACTTTATTTTGAAAATAAGATCAAAATATCCTTACACAACATAAATAACAAAATAAAATAACATGGTTTTTAAGTCCTTTTGAAAAAATTGATCTTGGTTGAAACTTGGGCATTTTTGGAAGAAGTTCAACTTTTCCACATGAAATTACAAACCTATATAGTATAGAAATATGGTAAAACATAAATAGTATCATAAAATTGCAATGAAAAATAGAATTAAAAATACCCGGTTTTGTGTCAGAAAAGTACTTAATAAATGCATTGATCAATATATGTCAATAAATGGATTGACAAAATGAACTCTAAATGTGTGCCTGTAGGATTTGAATCTTTGAATCATACGAATGTTAAAAATGTTAAAACATTCATGGCATCTTCATGCCAGAATAGTCAATACTTTCACAATATTCTATGAAAAATTGATCAAATATCTCATTAAAATCAAAAATAACATAACCATATTTTTTAATACTACTTTTGGTGTAGTTGTAATAGTAGTTATATTTAACTGCAACTGCAACAAATGTAAATAAAGAACTGACTTTAATAACTGTACATATTAACTATATCTTATATCAATAACTCTAGTTAATAAAATGAATATCTGATGACAAGAAGAAACAACTACAAAGCTGTTGAGCAAAATAAATCATCATGCCAATAAGGAAATAAAGAAAAAGCAATAATTGACCTAAAATAGCCAATTATATAACTTTAGACATCAATAAGACACTTATAAAAATAAAATATATAATGAACTTTTTAGTTATTAACTAAAACATAAGGTACATAAACAAACCAAAAATAAAAAACAAAAAAACTTATGTCTATTGATTGAATTTAAATACTCAAATAAGTCAACAACAACAACAACAAAAAACAGGATACATTCACAACAATGATAGAACTAAAAGCACACCTTTTACGAGTCTAACACAGTAACAAAAGGAAACATTTCATATTTACCATTCTCAATGCATTTAAGGTAATATTGTCTCATATCATTATATTTCGACTTAATTAAATTTGGTTTGATACTGCTACACATAGCTGTTGCATTTCCTCTTACGAAAAGGTCACAATCATATGCATGCGCAATTCTATGCACTAATGGTGCATCATCTTTACTTTAACTATTCAAAAGTGAATCATAAAACTGAACACACTTCGAATGTGAAATGACATCAGGACACATTAATTAAAAGCTCCCAACATGATTGTTTAACAATCATTTGCACAAAACTGTAACTTTCTGAAAAACTAGCTGAATTAGAACAACTAAAAATGCACAAAACACAGGTATTTTAAACTTTGAAACCCTGATATTTTAAAAAACTGATATAAAAAAAAATTTGTACTATATCAATCAAGGTATCATCATTTTACAATATTTAAGACCTTGTCTTTAGACTGTATTGACAAACTTTAAAGAAAACTTTAGAACCTATGGTCACTTTTTAAAAAGTAGGTTTAAATCCATAATAAATTTACAACAAAGATAGACGCATAAACTTGATTAAAAGTTTATTTAATTTTAGATTGTTGTTAATAAATTTATCTAGTGTTACTTAATTGCAACTTTAAATATACAAAAAAATTGACAAATAGTTCTGAATAAAACTAATAAATAAGCCTATGCATAAAATGGAAGTCTCAAAACAACTGTGGGTTTTGAGATGCTGAGACATAGTACATAGTACATTCAACGACAACCACAAACAAGTCCCTAGTAGCCCAGTGGTGCAACGGACCTAGTAGCCCAGTGGTGCGACGGACCTAGTAGACCATTGGTGCGACGGACTTGCGTTTTTTAAATGCTTGAGTTAATAGCTGGTACTTTATATTATAAACCACGATTTTTTAAATTAATTATTTTAACCCACTGTCAAGCATTTAAAAGGCTGTTATGCGCATTTGCATAACAGCATTCTAAACTTTTTTTAGGCATTGTTAATAAGTGTGGTTAAGGTGTTTCATTTCTGACAATTTATTGAAAATGGTTATAATACATGCATAACGGGGTAAATAATGGGCCAAGAAAAAGTGTGTAAATTTTTCAAAATTTTAAAATGCCATCAAGAGGTCGCCATCTTGAAAAAATAGCGTTTTTTACACTTTTTTCAACTTGAAAAAATTTGAATTTGAATTACTTAAAAATTAATTAATTTTATGCTACGTTACTGGATGTAACGTAGCATAAAATTAATTAATTTTTAAGTAATTCAATGATGATATATATCAAAGGTTATTAGATAAACATTTTGTCGCTGTTCTTCATTTTGTTCACACTCGCGGAAATCACCAATAAGTTTGATTCCTCTTTTCGCGCAATCATTTGTTACCTCTAGTTCTTTAAAAAAAATTTCTGCGGTTCAATAATCATGGAAGAACTTCCACTCTTGTGGATTCATCTCGAGCCATTCCTGGTTGCTTGTTAGTCCTAATAAGTCAAAAAGAAGCCAAGACCGTGGTCCAAATAAATAATAAATAAAGGTTGAAGAATTTAATGTTGGAAAATATGGTTTCCCAATTAAAAAAGTTTTTGGTCTTTGGGTAAAAAAAGTTTCTTTGCCATTATTTTTCTGGTAAATTCTGACAATTTTTTAATAAAAAAAAAAATAACAAGCTCTTCTGTTAAATACCAAAGGTGACGGTTAATTGACGAAATCACAGCAGTTGCGATATCTGAATCTTCTTCTTAATACCAGTTCATTGCAACAAAAAATTTGGAGTCATCAACTGGAGCAAATACGGAAATCCTTGAGTGGAGAAATTGCATCGAATAAAAAAGACTAATAAACTTAGTCATGCGGTGAATCATAATTTGCTAATCATTGAACATAATAAGTTTATCAGATAAGAGTTCCATTTTTAAAATATATATAAAATGTGACATAAATCTCGCATTGTAAATTGCACCTGGTTTGTGAATTTTGAATATTTTATCAATTGATTGTTTCCCCCCAAGGTAGATAATGGTTAATTCAAATAACTCAAGATAATCTTCTCGTGGAAATATTTTATTTTTGAGGCATTGGTAAGCTCATTTCAGAACTAAACTTGCTTGATTAAATATTTTCGATTTGATGTCAGTAGGCCATTCAAAAAAATTAAAGCTTGAGAAATCAATATCAATTCTTGAAAATTTTGGCTTGAAAACATTTAAAAATGGAATCATCTGGACTCTTGCTATCTCCTCGTAATGCGGTAAATACATGTTCGATGTGTAGCTCATTATGATGATGGCAACATGCTAGCCATAGGAGAGATCTCTTTAACTCAATTCAATTAATGTTGCTGCTCCTTTTTTATTATCTGTGTTTATTGTTGTTGTATTAACGCATATACCAATAATGCTTTCCAAAATGTTCCAATCTTGCGCAAGTTTCACGGTCGCATCACATTGAATTTTACCTGTCGAATCTTTAATCAAATGTACACCAATGGGTTTCGGCCAGCAAATAAAAGCTAAGTTAGTTTTTTAAAAAACAAAAATACAAAATATACATAGGATTTATATAAATAAATAAGTACCCGTTAAGAGATCCGCTAATAAGAACTGCTACACGTTCTTCATTATGAGCTATGTCTAAAATGGTCTTTTTAGGTGTTTTTTTTATCTCCCAGTCAGCTTTAATCGACAAAACAAAATGTGCATCCTAAAAGACATATTGTCTTTGAGGATGCACATTTGATACTGACATGGACATATCATTAAGTTTGCCTCCGCTTTTGCAGATGATAATAGATTCAAATAAAAGCTGTTGGCAAACTGATAAAAAACATTGGTCTGTCACAAATGCCGTTATTTCTGAGAGCTTCTTTGCCGATATTTCAAAGGCACTAGATTTTTGATCTTCGCTTGACCGTCTCCGAAAATCCATGCTTAGTCTATCTTCTTGACGTTCTAAAAACTTTGAAGCACCTAGATTGATGCTACCTGTCATGTGATACTTTCTGCTACTCTTTTGATCTTCATAAAATGCCCAATCTTCTTTCCATTTTGGTCTACGTGATATCAATTACTGTTCATATGCATTTACTGCTGAAATGTCGCAAAGTTGCTCAAGTTTATAACAAAATATGACAATTTTTTATTTTCCAGCTTTGGCATTTCGACTTGCTTGATCATTTTTTTTTATTTTTACCTTTTCCCCCAACAATTTCGTAAGCAATGAGAGACAAGAGTTATCTGATCGAATTAGTACTCCGGCTTTTTCCCAAACTTCCTTGAGCTCACCAAGAACAAGTTTAAAAATATATCTTGAGAAGTGTCGCTTTTTGAATATAAATGTAAATGATAGTATCTACCTAACACATGTTTTTTGTTGGTAGGAGACTGAGGCTTGATATTTTATTGGTTTCAGGGTAACCAATTAACCAATCTTGATTATTTTTTCTAAGGTTCATTGTTATAATAAAATATTCGCTAATAAAATAAACTAGTTTTAAAATTATTTTTAAAATTTTAATTTTGCTAATTGATATAACAACCAACTTTTTAAAAATAAGTTTATGAAATTTATATACATACAGATGTTTATTTTGCTATCACGCAACGACTTTTAGTGGTCAATTATGCTCAAAACTTAAATTTTTCATTTTATTTAAAGTATTAAGTTTTTTAAAGACTTTAAGGATTTTTTTAGCAAAAAAATTTTAAAAAAATTAAATTTTATAATACGGCGACCTCAAGATATTAACCAATTTTTTTGAAAATTTGGCCAAATGTTCATCCGATATTCTTTATTACATACAGGCAACGGCGACCTCTAGATGATATTTTAAAATTTTCAAAAATTTACAGACTTTTTTTTGGCCCATTATTTACCCCGTTATGCATGTAACGTAGCCATTTTCGAAAAATTGTCGGAAATGAAACACCCTAATATGTGGTGTACATATATATAAACTTGAGACACGTAAAAATTACTTTTTTGAAATATATAAAAATGATCGTTGTAAAAAAAAAAAAAGAAAAAAAAGTTATTTATTTGCGAGAAAAATATTTTTTAAACAAATCTTGCATCTTGAATGACATATCGGATGGACACGAAAAAATCCGGTCAACTTTAAATTGAGATTTCTCTAAATGATGAATTCTTTTTGTTTCAATTTTTTTTACATTAAATGTGTCATCAATTTGGATTCAACTTAATTTTAAGGGGTTTGATGGGCTGTTTGACATGAGATCGAATTTTTTAGCGGGTTGATGCCATTATTTCGCAGATTATTTCTTTTTTCATCTTATTGATCACATTAATCCACTTTTTTTGGAAATTTCTTTTTGTTTTTTGTTACTCCACCTGTCTTACGAAGAACTCCTTCAACTATTGCCCAAAAATCTTCAATCTTGAGCTCTTCAGGTCGGTTTGGAGGATTTGCATCTTTTAGGAACAATTTTCACATTAATATCTTTGCAACAATGTAGAACTTTTTAGAATTGTGAGAAGCAGCAAGATCTGACCTAAAAAGATATCAATTCGATGGATTTTGGAAAAAAAATTCACAACTTTGTTACGCATCTCAAATTATTTTCGAAACATTTTGAAAATCATTAATTTGTAGGCAAAAGTTTATCAACACAATTAAAGATAAGGAAGTAACACTTAATATTAAACATAGTATTAAAATTTTATATAAAATTTTAATACTAAAGCAGGGTTGTCCAACGCGTGGCCCGCGGGCCAGAAGGTGGCCCTCGTCAGCCTATGGCCCGCATATCACGGTCCATTAATTTTGAATTTTTATTTTAATAAAAATTTCAAATAACAATAATAAAATAAGTTCTACAGCAACAGCATATTATTTATATATTTATAATTTGAATTATACATTCGATTTCGATTATACTTTCACTATATAAATCCGCATTTGAAATAATAAAACGCGCGCTAAAGAAAAAACATTTTTATATATTTAATAAAGATGGCTTCAGCTAAAAGACGTAGATGTGATACTGAAAGCGGTCATGGGGGTCATGTATTTAATCCTTCTTGGACATCTGACTATTTTGTACATGAACAAAGTAATTCTATTATATGTCTAATTTGTTTGGAGAAAATTGCCGTGTGTAAAAGTTATAATGTGAACAGGCACTACACTACAAAACATGCTGTAAGTTATGACAAATTTAAAGGCCAATTTCGAATTGATAAGATTGAATTGTTGAAGAAAACTTTTCTTGCACAACAATCAGTGATGAAAACTAAAGTGATTAGCTCTTACAGTGCTACCAAAATAAGTTTTTTAATGGCAGAAGCTATTGCAAAAAGTGGTAAACCTTTTTGTACTGGAGATTTATTAAAAAACTGTTTAAAAATATTTTGTAAAGAGATATGTCCTGAAAAAACACCTACTGTTGAAGATCTTAGCCTCTCACACCAGACTATTGCTAGAAGAGTTGAAGATCTATCAAAAAATATTGAATTATCATTAAAAGAAAAATTAAATAAAGCCTATAGTCTGGCACTGGATGAATCAACAGACAGAGGTGATACTGCTCAGCTAGCCATTTTTATTAGAGGTATAACTAGTAACTTTGAAGTAATTGAAGAACTGTTAGATATTAATCATATGAAGGACACAACAAGAGGAGAAGATATTCTCTCTGAAGTGAAAAAAACATTGGTGAAATTTGAATTACCAGAAAAGAAACTCTGTGGTGTCACTACAGATGGAGCAAGTGCACTAACAGGAAAAAATATTGGATTTATTGCATTACTTAAGAAATCCATTAATCATGAAATTATTTTATATCACTGCATTATACACCAAGAGCAGTTATGTGCAAAAGTATTGGAGATGAAGAATGTTATGGAACTTGTTATTCATACTGTTAACTTTATAAGAAGTCGTGGCCTTAATCACAGACAGTTCAAACAATTACTTGAAGGTTGTGGTAGTGAGGCTGAAGATGTAATTTATTTCAGCCAGGTTAGATGGCTTAGTCGAGCTGCTACTCTGAAAAGATTTTGGATACTTTTACCTGAAATAGTGCTGTTTCTAAAAATTAAAGGGAAAGACACAAGCTTGCTTGAAAATATTGACTGTCTGAATGATTTGGCATTTTTGATTGACATGACTCAGATGTTAATGGAATTAAATCTTAAATTGCAGGGTAAAGATCAACTTATTAGTAAATTGTTTGAAAATGTAGAAACATTTGTTTTAAAATTAAAACTTCTGAAACAACAATTAAGTTCTAAAGTACTTGTCCATTTCAAGGTATTATCAGAAAGAAATATTAATACAATTGACTCTGAAATATATTGTACTCTTATTTTAAAATAAATTGATGAATTTGACACAAGATTCTGTGATTTTAAAAAGGAAAAAAATGAGTTAGACTTATTTGCGCATCCATTTTCCATCAAAGCTGAGACAGTTAGAAATGAATTTCAAATGGAATTAATAGAATTGCAAAACAATAAAGATCTTAAAGAAGCCTACAAAGAAGTAGAATTGTTAGAATTTTATAAAAAATACATGAGCATTGAAGTTTTTCCTCATTTATGCAGACATGCTATTAAATATTTTTCACTTTTTGGAAGCACATACAACTGCGAACAGTTATTCTCAAAAATGAAGCATGTAAAAACAGAACAGAGAAATAGATTGACAGATGAACACCTTACTAATACCCTTCGAATTGCATTATCAAATATAAAAGCAGACATAGATCATTTATGCAAAAAAAAACAGTGTCAAGTTTCACATTGATCGAACTTTTGTATAACTTCACTTTGAACCTTAACTATGAGTGTAACTGTTAATTTAAATTTAAATAAAAACTTCAAATTTAATAATTTTTATTTTGGGTATTGTATGTTTGTGGCCCTCAAGTTGATTTTGAAACGAATTAATGGCCCTTACTGTAAAAAGGTTGGACATCCCTGTACTAAAGCATAAAACTGTATATAAAAGCGTTATCAAACATAACTACAAAAAATAACGGGTGATGCGGAAGTTATCGGACAAAATAAAAACGTCAATAACTTATAAATAAAAAAACAAACTACTATTATATTTTTTTAAAAAATAGCATTTATCTTTTAATAAAAATATATTATTTTTAATATGAAAAAACACCACCATCTGCAATTGATCTCAATTTTGCTCTGACGCCTTTCATATAGAACTGTAAAAAGTTTTAATCAATTTCTTGTAGTTTTAGTTTAATGCGATCTATTAAAACTTGCTCTGTTGAAGCTTGCCAATCTCCCTCGTAAACCTTCTGTGCCAAATGTCCCCCAAAATTTTCAATTGGTCGTGCTTGAGGCACATTTTGGTGGTTGGATTCTTTATCAACGTAATAGACATATTGGTCTATCCAATTTAGAGAATCTTTAGAATAATGAGAACTTGTTAAATCTGCCCAAAATAAATAGTTAAAGTCTCCATGATACTTGTGAATAAATGGAAGAAGTTGTTTTTCTAAACATTCATTAATATAGATTGATGAATTGATCGCTACAGCCTTGGAAGTGCGAAACAATGGCTCAGACAAATATTCATTTTTTTTAACTGACGACCAATTGTCGATTGATTTACACCGAATTTAATACCTATTTTTCTCTGACTGACCCCTTTTCGATTGTTGACAAATCTCGTTAATTCGGCTTTCTTTTCTTTATTCCAGGATGTCAGACAACCAAGGTGCTTTCTATCAGAAAACGATTGAACAGTTTTAAGTCTTTTTAGGTTATCATATATTGTACTTCGAGCAAATTCTTCCTTTTCAAAATTCCTTTACAATTTTTTCTTTTATATTAGGTTTATTTACAAAAAACTTTTTTAGTCGCTTTCGAAAAGATTCTCGTTCAGCTGCATTCAACCTCATTTTAAATAATTGTGTTTCAAATAATAAAGTTTATATGTTATAGAACGTTTATGCCTACGCATAAAACCACAAAAACTAATTATTATGCTCAAATAATGAAATTAGGATTTGTCCGATAACTTCCGCATCACCCGTTATAAATAAAAAATCTGCAGAAAAATCCATTAGTTTTAGATATTCCTTGTGGAGCCCATAGCCTTAAATAAGCTTGAGTTCATGCAGTTTAATCTTGCGCTGAGATCAAGGCTAAAGAGGATCTTTACCTTATCACTAACATGTTTAATTAAGCTTAGTCCTTAATAAAGCTCGAAACTACTGTACTTTTAACTTTTTGGTACAAAACTCTTCAAGTTGTTGACAAAGTAAATTTTTAACTTCACTAATTGTTGATGACGACGTCATTCTCATTCAACAGCTATTTAATGATTTTGGCCGTATCCTCTCATCATGGATCAATTTTTTCGCTGAAGCATAAGCTATTGCAGGTTCTCTTAGCTTTGAAACTGAATTTTTGACAAAACAATAAAAGAGAACATAGCGATTTCAAGATTAACATGCAAATGCAGTTTTTAACTATAAGAGCCAGAGCAACAACTTGAGGTATATATCTTCAACGTTCAATCAAGATTTTTAAAGACTGTTTCTTCAAGATTCTCAATAAACTAGTTATAAAATTAGAAATTAGCTTCTTTAGATATAAAAGCTTGTGAATATATAAGTTAACGTTATAAGACAACTTTATGCATCTGATGAAATTATAACGTTATAAGACAACTTTATGCATCTGATGAAATTATGCATCTGATTTGTCTTTGCTTTTTACTCATGAAAACTCCTTGAATCTAATCAAGTATATTGAAAGGGTCTACAAAATGTCTACAGCCAAAAAAGCATATGCAATCAAACATATGCATGATTGCATATGCTTTTAACTTAAATTGTTTTTAAAATCAGGCGTGCTAAAAGAGGCGCCTCTTAGATGCTTTGCTCCGGGGGTCATGAAAGATCTCAGCGGCGCTGTCTTAAGAGGTAAATATAGTTGAAATTTAGTTGAAGAAGCTAGTAAACCCACAAAAATTAGAGACCAAAAATTGCTCAGTACTTTTAACAAATGTTGCTCTCCGTACTATTTGCAAAAGTATTTTTTTTTTTTTGCGTATAATATTTATTTGCAACAGTACTATTTGCAACTTTCACTCAGTAGACTTCAAATCTTTTATTTGCTAATATTTTCAAATGTTACTCTTGGTAAAATAAGGTTAAATGCAGCTGAACGAGAATCTTTTCGAAAGCGACTAAAAATGTTTTTTGTAAATAAACCTAATATATATAAAAAAAAAAAGTCGTACATCATTTTGAAAAGGAAGGATTTGCTCGAAGTACAATATATGATAACCTAAAAAGACTTGAAACTGTTCAATCGTTTTCTGATAGAAAGCACCCTGGTCGTCCGACATCCTGGACTAGAGAAAAGAAAGCCGAATTAACGAGACTTGTCAACAATCGAAAAGGGGTCAGTCAGTGAAAAATAGGTATTAAATTCGGTGTAAATCAATCGACAATTGGTCGTCAGTTTAAAAAAATGAATATTAAATTTAGAAACGTGAAAAGACTCCAAAATACACCATAGAACAACAAATAAAGGCAAAGAAAAGAAGCAGGAAACTAGTTAACCAACTCTATAACACAAAATCGCTTCTAGTCATCGATGACGAAAAATACTTTTGTTTTGCAGGGGACAACATGCCTCGAAATTCTGGATACTACACAAACAACAAAAAGACATGCCCAGAAAGTGTTCGTTTTATAGGAAAAGAGAAATTTCCAAAACAATTATTAATGTGGATAGCCATATCTGACGGTGGTATGTCCGAGCCATTGTTTCGCACTTCCAAGGCTGTAGCGATCTATTCATCAATCTTAATTAATGAATGTTTAGAAAAACAACTTCTTCCATTTATTCAAAAGTATCATGGAGACTTTAACTATTTATTTTGGGCAGATTTAGCAAGTTCTCATTATTCTAAAGATTCTCTAAATTGGATGGACCAATATGTCTATTACGTTGATAAAGAATCCAATCCCCCAAATGTGCCTCAAGCACGACCAATTGAAAATTTTTGGGTACATTTGGTACAGAAGGTTTACGAGGGAGATTGGCAAGCTTCAACAGAGCAAGTTTTGATTGATCGCATTAAACTAAAACTACAAGAAATTGATTAAAACTTTTTATAGTCGCATATGAAAGGCGTCAGAGCAAAATTGATATCAATTGCAGATGGTGGTGTTTTTTCATATAAAAAATTATATATTTTTATTAAAAGATAAATGCTTTATTTAAAAAAAATATAATAGTAGTTTGTTTTTATATTTATAAATAAGTTATTGACGTTTTTATTTTGTCCGATAACTTCCGCATCACCCGTTAAATAGCGATACCTACAAGCTATTGGCTTCAATAATATATTGCCCTTAATTTGTAACTTTCTAAATTTAAATAAATATAAAAGACTGATATCAATTATTTGATAGTCTAGTATTTGTTAGGCTATTTTTATTTATTTATTAAACATATTAAATTTATTATTGGCATATATTTAGAAGATGTCAAATATATTTATATTTGTATACAAAATTTGTATATGTGGTCCGTATCATTTGTACCAATAGTAACAACACTGGATTTCTGCATCTAGTGATCCGTGTTTTTAACAGATTTCACTTAAAAAGTGCATCCAAAAATGTTCTCAAAAATGCATGCAGAAAGTTTAAGTTGTTTATGTTCAAATGAGTAATCTATGTGTAAAAAGATTATACGAAAAAATTAAAAAAAAAACTGTTTTTTCTCTGATAATTTTAACTTTTATAATTTTTTATGCTTCAAAACCTGTTGAACAATTTTTACAACAAACAATAACTGTGCATCTTTTGGGAGAAAAGCATTTTTCTGTTAACTATTGTACGCATTCAAAAAATTTAAAAGAAAATAGAAAAATAAAAAATGAAGTTTCTAAATTTTCCAAAGCCTGGAGATTTCTACATGAAATAGCGACAACTCCTTCCACAATATATAACCAATGCGATATGAAATGGCTTCAAAAAGATGCTATTCCTTGGTTTAACAAATATGGAAGAACAGATGTTGAAACTAGCTATATAAGTATTTGGGAGATTCAACCCGCAGGTCAGTTTAGTAGAGTTGTACTTCAAACTCAATACCCAAATGGTTCTCATAAGCTATTTGGTGGTGATTTTTGGAGATGTTTTGTAAGAGGAAAAACATCTGTCCCTGTTGCAACAAAAGATTTTTTGAACGGGTCTTACGAGTTTCAGTTTTTGCTTATGGAAAGTGGAAATTACACATTAAGCTTATCGCTAGAATACACATTGTGTGATGGAATAAAAGAGCCACCTCCTGATTGGTTTATTAAAGGTAATTGGTTTTAAAACTTTTAAAACGTTCCATTAAAAGTCTAATAGGATCTTATGAAATTTGGAATAAGGTTATTGAAATGCCATGTTTGAAACTTATTTGAAACAAATAAGTAGTAAATAAATATTAATTCACAATTATAATAAGTAAGTAACAATTCACAAGTACAGTAATTAATAATTCACTACTAAATGTAGTTGCAAACTATTATTTACTGTAGTTGTGAATTGTAACATGCTTATTGCAGATGTGAATTGCTACTTACTAAAAGTGTGAATTATTACTTACTGAAGTTGTGAATAATTATTTACTGTCATCGTGAATTATTTCTTAGTTACTATAGTTATGAATTATTCCTACAGGTTTTTAGTCTCCGTTTTTCTACCACTTAGTAGATTTTTATTTATTTTTAAATGGTTTATTGCGAGCAGCAGTTTTTGGTAGCATGTAACAAGTATACGTAATAAACAAATAAGTTAAAAAAACAATGAAAGTTAAATCTCAATTTTGTTAATTCTACAACTGTTTTAAAAGTAATGTGGTTGATTGTTTAAAAGTAATGTGGTTGATTTTCAGTTCACTATTTTTAAGTTTTACCTACCTATGAGATGAAATTTTACCCATCTAGAAGGTGGAAATTTACCCTCCTAGAAGGTGGAGTTTTATCTACCTAGAAGGTGGAATTTTATCTTCCTAGAAGGCAGAGTGGTATAGCGGAATAGTGTTGCAAAATTTTGATTGACACATTTATATTGTCGCAAATTTGATTGTCGAAAATGTGAAAAAGGAATAGTGTTGCAAGTTGTCACATTATAGATTGTCTAATAACAAAATAAGGAATAATTTAGCAAATGAATTTAATGAATAGTGTCAAAAAAAAAAAAAATGTCGCAAAGAATTTTAATAAATAATGTCAAAAAAAAAACAAAAAAAGGAATAATGTCGCAAATAGTAAAATTGGATTAGTGTCTAAAACAAAAAAAAGGAGTAAAATGAATTTAATGAATAGTGTCGAAAATAGAAAAAAGAATGATGTCGTTAAGTTGCTATGTCTTGTTAGTAATATAATGTTTGTTTAGATAACATGTCTTATGTCATACTGAAATACCCGGCTGCCTGGAGCTTCAGTGCATACACCAACTATCTTACAGCCTACTGTCGCAAAGAAGAGCCGCTACATCGACTGAGGGTTTGGAATTGGGTAGCAATATTTTCTTTCATTATTCTTTGTTTTTTCTTTTTTTTCCTGTAAAAACTGTACGCTATAAAGATAAGCAAAACGAATAAGCATTTGCTTATCTATAAACGCTATAGAATATACATATATATATATATATATATATATATATATATATATATATATATATATATATATATATATATATATATATATGTATGTATGTATATATATATATATTCACATATATTCATATATTAGCTATTTGCAACATTATTCTGATTTTATTATTTGCGACACTGTTCTCTTTACTATTAACAACATTTTTCCTTCTTTTTGTTTTCAACACTATTCAGTAAATTCATTTGCGACACTATTCCTTTTTTTTTTAACATTAGGCTTTTTTAATATATTTGTCACTATTCCAAAGTTCATTTTTCAACACTATTCCTGTCACCCGGCGGAGTTTTACCCACCTAGAAGGATTCATTAGTTAATTTATTTTAATAACTTTTTCAAAGTTATTTTAATTTGTTTATTTTAATTGTTGTACAAAATTTTCTTTCTACAAATTATGTAAAAATAGCTCCTAATAACTATATTTACAATCGGGTTTCCGAAATAGACATAAGGATGCTGTCTTTACTGGAATCGCAGATTTTAAAATTGCAACTATTCCTGAAGTATCCACTAAAAAAATACCAATAGCATCAAGAAAAATATATGTTAAATTTTCTTTTTCTCCCTCAAAAACATAACTCTTATAGTTGAAATTTCTTTCAATTTATAGAATTGTTTTACTTTTACTTGAATATTTTATTATTACAAAATATTCGTTATGTATATCACAATTATTTTTATATGGACCCTCCATTAATTCAGGCAAACTATGACACCCACCATTGGGTTAATCTCATTATGAAGTTTTCTTTGGAAGTGCTTTGTTTCTAATTATTATTATTTTTTCACATTTTTTAAAATTAAAGTTCCTGAATTCATTTGATTTTTGGAGTATCAGCCTAAATCATGGGACTAATTTTTTCATGCTTTTTAAAAAAGATTTTTTTTGAGAAGATTTTCTTTAAAAAGCTTTAGGCAAGACTACACATATTCTAAAATTAGCTATATAGAAGGAAAGCGTTGCAGGGTTCTATCTTTAAAACAACGTATAAAATCTACTTCTGAAAAAGCAATTTCAAAGTGAACAATCAATTGTTTCAAAGGATTTAAATATATTACAAACAGTAAATGAGGCCAAAAGTGCAATTTTTTTCAATTGTGGAGTATATGTTAAAGTAGGGTAGAAAAAGTTGGTCCAACATGCCCCAAAAATTGAAATCTCAGTAATTAGTATAATTTTGATGCAAGAATCTTTTGAAGAACTCTCTTCTTAAATTAACATTTGGTGTGAGAAATGTCTACAATAATTTTGTTCTTTGTAGCGTTACTTTAGCTTTTCATATACTATTTTTTCATAGAAATAGGTTCATAGAAATAGGTTAAGGAGACCTAGACTAACAAAAACAAAACATTGTTAAAAGTTCCAAATTGATTTTTAATATATTTATATCTGTTTTTGTTAGGTCATGTTGGGTGGGCAAATGTACCAGCTATTGGGGTAGGTTTACCTAAGGGTTGGGAAAGGTTAGCTCACATAAAACTTATGACTAAATTTTATGTAGGAAAAGGTGAATCAAATGTTAAATATATAAGTTTAAGTGCTACATATGTAAAATAAACATATAAAGTATAAAATATTAAATTTATATATGTAAGCTTAATTATTATGTAAATGATCCGAATCCAAATATAAATGTTATATAAACTTACATAATATAAGCTTGGATAAGTTTAATTATAGTGTAAATAAGTATTAATTATTTGTTGATTGGTCTACTCAGAACACCTATAAATCTGCTTATGCATTTAATGCATAACAAATTGCTTATGCATAATGATTAGTTAGTTTGATATGACACGACACCACGCAATCTATTGTGATGTGTGATATATTAAACACTTTAATGTACAATATTGAGAAAATTCATTAAAATCCTATTTAAATATATTTATATATACTACACAAATTAATTAGCATAATATAATTTAGGAAATGTCCAAGGCAAAGAACAAAAGCATGGAATACTACTAAATGATATGCCATATATCAACAAACCTTTGTGGAATGGTACTACAATTAAATTTATGGTTCCTCCTGCAGACCAGTGTATTGAAGGTTAGAAAAAAAGTATTTTTGAAGTCTGTTTCATTTTTTATTTTTTTATTTATCAACTTAGCTTTAATTATAGTTGCATAGCTTTGCATTGTATTGCATAATAAAACTTCTATTGCATAACTTTAACAAACTTCAGATTATTTGGTTTAGTGTTGATTTGACACCATCAAAGAACCTTTACATTGTGCGTGTTACAGCCTTACTCAACTTGTTTTTCTGTCAAACTATTTTATCATGGTATTTTAAAGCAAAAAATGATGTAAAAAAATTAATGGCACCTTGTAAACAAGATAAGGTTGTAAAAGCGACATGATATTTTTAAATAGCAATTGTAAAAAAATACCATAAATTATTTAGTAGGAGTAAAAGAATACATTTTTTGGCATAAAAATCTTGGTGAAATTTGATATCAATAAACTTAAAATGTATCCTTGGTCTACACCGAATGCCGGTCAAGAGTCTTTTTTCGAAAACTAAGTTAGCTTTGTCCGGTAAAAAGTTATGAGTGTATACATAAACAGTGAACTATGGAGTAGAATATTATACACGAGGTAAATGGGACTTTGATTAATTAATGTTTGAGCAGTTACTGACTAAGGACCAGCAAAGTTGACTTTTTAGGACCCTAATTTAACTTATTCGAAATCCAAAATTGGATTTCTGATAAAAAAAAGCAAAATTCTGACTTTTATATTGAATTTAACTGAAGTCATGCATTTTGATAGGTAAAACATAGTATAACATAAACATAATATAAACATAAGTTATGTTTGCAATATTATTGATACAAATTTTCATACAACTATTAAAAATTAAAAAACTTTAAATAAAAACACATGAATATTTATATTTTAGTTGTAAATGGACCCTTGACACATGCTAATTATTGGGTTGTACTTATTAACTTCAAAAACAATATCTTGTTATTTTGCTTACCAACTCATTCTTTGCACATTCTGCAACCAATTAATTTGAATAAAAGATATTTTTTGAGGTGCCCCAAGACCCTAGAATATATATATATATATATATATATATATATATATATATATATATATATATATATATATATATATATATATATATATATATATATATATATATATATATATATATATAAATATATAAATATATAAATATATAAATATATATATATATATATATATATAAATATATATATATATATATATATATATATATATATATATATATATATATATATATATATATATATGTATACAATATATATATAACAAGTTATAGCAAGTTATCAAAAATGTATTCAACTGCAGACAAAACCTTTTAGCACTGGCCAAAACTGTTCAATCAAAATTATAATTTGTGGATACATTTGAAATTTATCATCTCAACTAGTACCAGTAACTACAACATCTCTGCCACCAGTTGATTGTATATAACAAAATCATCTTATGTTAAAATGTTCACATAAATCATGGATGCAATGCCTCCAATAATAGTGAGAAGATGTCATTTTGTTTAATTTCTGTAGTCACTAGTCACACAATAATTTTCTTATACCATTTGAACATGAAAATGGAGGTATACTTGTTAAATTAAAGTTTTAAAACTCTTTCCCATACTTTTTTTAATACTCTTTCTGTTCTTTAATGACGTAAGTAAAAGATTAGGAAAAATTAAATAGAAAGTGTCATAAAATATAAAAATATCTTTTTATACAATTATCTTGGACTTTAAAGCCTGGTTTAAAATTACTAATTTTGAAAATATATTTAACATACCGCAAAATTCTTTCTTACCTAATTTGTTTCTTTGCAATCGAAAGTGTTTTTACTTTATTGTGGTCATTAAGGTGCTCACAGAAGTCCTTACGGTCTTCTCATAGGGCACTGCAGAAGAGCATTAAACTAGAAAATTCACGCCTCTTTCATTATCGATATTGCTTATAGGCTAGAGCCGGCGTCAAACCTTTGACCTCTAGGTTCTGAGCCAGAACTCTAATCACTGCGCCGCGGATGCACTTAAGTTCAGTTTTATTTATTATTGAGTTTTTAAAGGGAACAAGGAACCAAAAATGGCTGATTACCATCGAAAATCCGATAAATTGGTAAAATATCATCACTTAAGTGATGTCATATAAAATTTTTTATAATCATCTAAGAAAAAAATCGCAATAATTTTATTTTTATTTTTTGGTCCAAAATAGAAAAAGTACTCGTGCATCTTACTCGACTGCACCGGCCATTCCCTATACTATCACATAAACCTGCTGTTATGGGTATTCCCTTAAAGATTTCTTATCAAATAATAATTCCCCAATATTCATAATATATATTTCTCTATATAATATATATAAACACAAAAAACTAACTGTTCTATTTGTGTTTAACTCTGGTTGAGCAGCGATGGCGCAGTGGTAGCGCACTTGCCTCAGAAACTAAGCATCCGTGGTTCAAACCACGGCGTGAGGCGTGAACCTTCCAAACGCTTTTCCGCGATGCTCTGTGATAAGACTGTAAGGACTTCTTGGACACCAAAAAAAAAAAAATTAAACAATTTAATTATATTTATTTGAAAACTTTTTTTTTAATTTTCAGAAAAACGATCTTTTCTTCAAGGGCAATGTAATAAAAGAACAAGTTGTAAGTTTTTATGGCATGGATATGGGAGTTGGATAAACAAGACAACATGGATACCATATTGCGGTAATTAAATGTTACTTTTGTACTAAAAAAAAAGAGTAAAATATTTTTATTTAGTATTCTTTGTATTGTTAGAAAATTTGAAAATACACTATCCACGTTACAAGGAAGGAGTTTTATGGATTTTTGGGGACTCCGTTTCATCACAGTTTTACCACAGTATAAAAAAAAACAGAATTTGTAAAAACATATTTAGAAACTGTTTGTACACTTATAACTGGATTTACAGTCTTGAAAATTACAATCTAACAATAAATAAATACATTAGACGTAACAATTCAATCGAAAAGACACTTTGGGATACCAACGACTTTCAAGTTAGCAAAGTAATTGATGAATTAAAGCAAGTATTATATCATCCTTCAATGGATGAAAAAAGTGTACTATTATTAAACTATGGTCTACACTACACGGAAGCAACAAATTATACAAATTTTCAAAATTTAATTCGTGAAATAATAAAACTCGGTAAAACTGTTCGTTGCAAACTTGTCTGGCGAACATCCACTAGTTTGAACAGACATAAATATTCAATGCCTAATTTGCATTCAAGAAGATTTATGACATCACAGGTAATTTCAAGTTTTTTAATAAAATGTTTAAAAAAATTTTAAAAGATTATTGTTTATTGTAATTATTTCTTAGAGAGTTCTACTTTATAACGCTTTTGCAACAAAAGAGTTTTGTGCAGCGGGCTATGATATTCTTGATGTTTACCCAATTACAGATTCTTACCCCGAAGGGACTGGAAGCACAATGTTTCCTCATGATCCTGTACACTATGAACAACACGTGATGAAGCCAGTTGAACAACTGTTAGAACGAGTTTTTAGCTCAAAACAGTAACACCAAAAATTCGATACTGTTTATTTATGCTTTTTTTCTTCACATTCTAACCTTTATTTAATACCTTATTAGTAAATAATACCCTATTAACAACTATAATTTAGTTAAATGTTAAAGTGATAAAAATTACATAAATTTGACAATTTATATCTATTTTCAGGTTTTTTAACGCGATTTTATACAAAATTTTAAATCAGATATTCTTCCGCGGATGGTGTAACCAGGTTTTTGAGTTTATACTCTTATACTAAAAAAATTATACTATCGAATTTATACTCTTTATACCATCAATGATCGTACTATTATTACCAACGAATTTTATGGAATCATGACATGAAGCGCTTTGGTAGACAAAAAAAATAAATTATTTTGGTGTCTACCGAAAACCAAAAACCTGTTAAGTATATCTTTGTATATATGTACTTGATGTATATGTACTTGACGTATATATACTTGACGCATATGTACTTGACGCATCTAAAAAAAATTTAACTCATTTTTTGTAAAGTAAAATTTTTAGAAATAGCTTTAGCTTTTATTGTAAAATAAATCTTTGCGTAGATCTGGTCTCAAAACAAATGCAAAAAAATGCCAAACAGCGCCAAAAAACACGAGGAGAACATGATGACACTGTTTACTTGCTACGCCTTTACAAGAACAGACTTGTTAATTAGTTTCATAATTTAAAAAGTTTAAAAAATACTGGAGTAACTAATCAACTTTAATAATACAAAAGTACCCAGTTAAATTTTCGAAACCAGACCCAGTTTAAAACCTTTTGACTCAACTATCGAAGTTTGTCTTGCTACAAAAAATTCCGTTTATGACTGTTTAATTTTGTCAGTTTGCAAAGTAAAGCAAAGCACAGTTCTTTGCGTCCAGTCTTATCTACTCAAAAACCTGAGAAAAACCAAAACATTTAACAAATATTTTTTTCAGAAAAATTATTTTTTCTATTTAAAAGCTGATTTGGATTTAAAAAAAAACTTTTTTTTTTGCTTGTTATTTAATGTTCATCTGAAATATTTATATATATTTATTATATATTTATTGCCAAGTAATGGTAGATGATATATAAGTAGCTTTTATATATACAAACTCATAACCTGATCTGAGAGATTCTTTTCATAATAAAAATATAGCTTAGACATAAACATTTTTCTTGTAGATGTCTCGAGATAACAAAAACATTTTACTTGTAGATGTCTCAAGATAACAAAAACCAAATGGAAATCAAGCACTTTTAAAATTTCTTTTTAATGAAATATAAGTCTTAAAAATAATTTCAGTATATATTTCGTTAGCAATTAAACGAATGTAACATTTTATGTTGCATTCGTTAGCAATTAAACGAAAATTGCATCGTTAGCAATTAAGCGAGTGTAACATGTATGTAACAATTAGCAATTAAACAAACATTTTTTACTTTTTATATACACTTAAGCTTCGCAGACACAACAACAACGTTGGCACCATACTTTTTCGTTTTGCCGGACAATCCAAAACCTCAAAAGTTTATTTGGTTATTTTTTAATAAAAATGTCTGTTAGCTCAATTAAAACAATTCAAATGTTTGATGTGACTATTTAAGGACACAATGCTGATTTTGATGACGATGGTTCCAAACTCATCCACTTATCAAAATCAAATTTTATGTACTACTTTAAGCTAGTATAATGATATCATCATTCGATAATAGTCATAACTATCAATTTTGATAATAGACATTACTATCATTTTTTGCAAGTTTCATCAGTTGTGGTGTCTATTTTTCAAATTTAATGACTTATAATAAAACTTGAAAAACTTGTAACTCACAAAGATTTATTTCGCAAGTTATACCAATTGCTTATTATTTTGTTATTTTATTTTTATATTTTTATGTATTTATATTTTTTTATGTTTATATTGATGCTTATTTTTTTGTGGTTATATTACATACCATACTGTTTTATATTTTGCAATAACATAAGTAAAACTATCATGTACTATTATAAATTTAATTAAATAAAATATCGACTCTGATAAAACATCAGCAACAAACTAAACATTTTTCATACAATTGTAGAAGTTATGTAAATTTTCTCTTATTTTCTTTTATTATTTATTTCTCTTCCATTAAACTCGCGAGAGTATTATATTACTGGTGACAGAGTATTTGCTCAACAATTTTTTTTCTGACATTGCATTATCTAAGTCAACAAGTTGCATGGTTTACATAAAGTCCTTATTTCCCTATATAATGGTTCACTAAGTAATCGATTAGCCAAACTACACTGGTCCGCTCAAAATGCCTAGTTCCACTGAAATTCCGCTATAGACTGTTTGTTGGGCATCTATTAGCTCTTTAGTTTCTTATACACAACCTTCAGAAAAATCTAATGTGTTTAGATGTATCGCAGTACAAACATATTTTTATTATATTCAACAAATAAAATTTCAGTAAATATATTTGACAAAAAATTTTTTTCAGTGATTATATTTGATAAATAAGATTCAGTGATATTTATCTAGAAAATTATGGACATTATTGATGGTATGAGCCTGCGGTTCAGAAGACTGATTGATGTTTGATTAGATGCAAGAAAGCACCATAACAAAAGAAAAGGAGAAGTTGACAGCTAAAAATTTTATTTATGTAAAAGGCTGTTCAGATATGGCGTGAAAAAGCTGATAAAAATTTTTAATTAAGTTGCTCAAAGTAGGATTGTTTGAAAAAAACTTTTGCTTGATTAACTAAGCAAAAAAATAGAAAACTATTAAAAAAATTTTGTTCAAATTACAAGTAGTAAGGGCATGTTGCTAAACCTGTTGTTTGCTGAGTTGCAATTGCGCTGTCGATAAGTACTTAAAACTGAAAATCTTTCTGATGACTATATTGATTGTCAACGGTGGTTTAATACATATTTTGAAAGATTATCAATTTAAAAAGATTCAATATTAATTTTCTTTTGTTCTGTTTTACGATATGAACCTAGATAATATTACTTACACATTCTATTTTTGATACTATATCAAACTCAAGGCGCGACAATGCATCAAAAGATCTTGCTAAGTGTTAATCTCTAAGAACTTTTGGATTAATCAGAGATTTTCAGACATTTTATTGAACACTCTCTTGTAATAATTATGGGTTGAACACTCTCTTGCAATAATTATGGATTGAACACTCTCTTGCAATAACTTAATTGGTTAAAAGTAAATGTGATAACAATTAAAGTCTTACATCAGGTTTTTAAATGTTTTATGAAAAATTTGTATCTAAATTTTCTTTCGCAAATGGTGTAACTATATTTTGGGATTTAATCTTAATGACCACCAATGATAGTTTATCACCCCATCACCAGGATCGCCGAGAGGGAGGGGTAAAAGAGGCAGTTATGTCCAGGGTGTCATGATAATAGGAGCGTCAGAAAGTTGAAAGACAAAAAGAAACTTGATAAGATTTTGATTACAAAAAAATAAAAAAAATGTTTTTATTATATATAAAAGGTATAAAATAAATTTACTTGGTGATGTACATAACAATTAACTTTGCTTTATTTATATTAACAAGGAAGTATGGTTTTAAATAATTTATTTTCTTTTGTTGGTTGGTGGGGACCAACCAAAAAAAATAAACGTTGACTTGTTTTTTATATTGACAACATTATAGTAGACACTAAATCTTGTCAAAGCAAAACAATTTATTGTTAAAGATAAGCTTGTCAGGTTATTTGAGAAAGAAATCTCATAAGTACTTTTATGATTATTCTGAAAGAAAATTTAATCACGGTTTTAAATTGTAAAATAAAAAAAATTAAATTAAATTAATAAATTTTATTTGCTAAGATTGAACAACTCCCTAAAGAGTGTTAAAATCTCAAAGCAAATCAAATGTCACGCCAACTCTCAAAAAAAAGTAATAAAGCCAAGACTTATAAGGTGACGGAGAGAGCTTAGTTAGAAGTCTCAAGAAGTCGTTGAGTGACACAACCAGTGTCACACAACGACTTCTTCATAAGATTCATGCCTATAAGTATGAATCTTATGAAGACACTTTGTGAAATTATAGGACACTGAGTTGAATGCTTTAACAAAGTCGGTAAAATTTATGTAAACCAGGCTTTCACGGTAAATTGCTTCCTTTAAAATGTTACGGAAATTAATCAAGTTTGTAAGGCAGCTTTTATGTGCCATACATGGCATTTAAGGTTAGTTATTAAACTGGATCACTGGTTTGCTAGCTAATAAACAACAATGAGTAATAGTTGAAGAATAAACGTCCGAGTGGGAACAGTGACTTACATCACTGCTATTTGTGTTCTTCATCAATGACTCACTAGACTGGATATAAATGTAGTCATATATATATATATATATATATATATATATATATATATATATATATATATATATATATATATATATATATATATATATATATATATATATATATATATGTATATATATATATATAATAACCATACCAAATTGTACGCCGATGATGTCAACATCATATGAGTTATAGATGTCATTTAATTTTCTCTGATTATCAAAAACTGCAAGCCAACATCAACAGTAAACTTTAACGCCAAGAGGTGCAAAGTAAAACTAGTTGGTTGTAGGAAAAACTAATTAATAATCCAATAGCTGACATTGAAAGTGACGGACGGAATCTTATTTTAGCATGCATTGAGCAAGACCTTGGAGAACAAATACCCAACAACCTCAAAGTCAAAGTGCAAGTAGAAGCAGCAGCTTGGGTAGGCAATCAAATGCTGAGTTGTCTCAAAAAGTCATTTCGGTGTCGGAGCTCTCCAGCTATGGAAAAAACTCTACCAACTGCACATTAGGTGCCGGATCTAAAGTCAATCTTATCTCATAAAGACATCCCTTCTCAAAAATTGTTTTTTACAAACTTTCGGATACCAAACATTCAGCTCAGATTGCCGCAATAAAACTAATAGCTAAAAGACCATAGAAACTACCGTTGCCCTAAAGCCGTTAATTTATTTTAACCAAATTATTAACCCATAATGAGCGGATCACTCGACTTGGCAATGAAACAGAATTTTTGGCAAAGCAAAAGATGATGGCAAGATCGCGATGAACCTGGAAATACAGTTTTTTTCTCCATAACTTCCCCGAACATAAGTTTGAAGTGAATATCTTTAACATTGCGCTCTGTCATTTCATTCAACAAATTCAATTTAAAATTAGGATTGTAAAAATTGTTTACTAAAGATTCTTATTCATCTAGTTAAAAGATTTAGAGTTGGTAAAAGTTAAAGCTTGTGAAATAGAAAACAACTTTATGGAAGGTATTTTGAATCCTAATAGTTTGAAGAAGTCTTTATTTTTCACCTATGGAAACACTTTAGGCTTTCTCAACCAAATATGCTAAAAGGGTATATAGCTTATTTTCCAATCTATATGCATTCAAATTTGAAGTTTTTAACGCAATGCCAAATCCTGTGGCAGAAGGTGAACGACCTTTAAGTAAGCTAAAATTGATTTTAAAAAAAGATTGCAGGGCCACTATAGAACAGCAGTGTCTATCGGACATACATGTTGGAAATGAATACAACTCTGTATAAAACTCTAAAAACAACCAACTCTGTCGTAAGATGACATAATAATAACTTTTGCTAATAAAAAAGCAAAAAAATATTGTTTTCTATATAAATTACAAAGAACTTGTTTAGCAATCCTAATCAGTAAATGTGTTGCGTAAGTGTTGTTTAATTCAGATGCGTTTCATGAAAATATGGATGTAAGGTAACGGTGTTAGAAATAAAAAAACAGTAATTAGTTTTTATATTTTACATGCTTTTTATTTAAGAATGTGCATGCTTAGAGGGGCGCCTAATTACTGCTAGGCCTCGGGCGTCATAAAAGCTCTCGGTCCTGCCCCTCTCTCTCTATAATTTTTTTCTGGATTTATGACAGACATTTTTTCAATTTTTTTCAAGTAGTGCACACAGAATTTTCATTTTTAAAATCGTCATATCGTAAAAAAATATAAAAACAATTATCAGACAAGATTGCATTTTTGCCAATATTTGTAAAACCTTTTGGGCACCGAACGGTTTAAAAAGAAGACTAATTTTACTTACGGAAAGAGTGGTTTAAAAAAAAATCCATTGTTAGCTAAACTTTTTTTCCGGCATATGACCATGTGAAATCGTCATATGCAGAGGCCTGCGTAAAAAAAAGATTACCTTTGTACTAAATAAAATCGATAAACAAGTTTATAGTGACGTCATTTTTGGTCTAGTATAACAATAATAACAACTTTTCTGCAATACTAGTCTCTTGGATTTGGGTACTATTCTATTATTAATAAAAAATATAGCTTCTATTTCATACTAGCATTTCGGACCCGTAAAATACGGGTCTTGGTAAGTCATACGCCGATCATTTCTATACTTATACCTTATAAGTATAGAAATGATAGGTATTAAAATAATACATATCTACCTTTTAAAGTTATGAATAAAAAAACAATTTATAACTAACTTTAAAAAATTTTAAACACTTCGGTAGTCGTTGACAAACCACATGTTGCCGCAAATCAATTTTAAAGTAAAAGCAAAACTGTAAACTTGATATATATTTTAACATTACATAATTTGAAGTTTACATAAATTAGATATTTGCATACTCTTTTGTTCACATTTTCTGATACAAAAAGTGCTGCGGCTCTTTCTCGCTATTAACTTGAGTGTAATGGCTGCCGTGAGTACCGCGTCAAACACGCTCGAGTGAGCTATTAAGTTCCTTATTTTATTATGATATGATAAAAAAAATAGTCTTTATTTCATTGGTGAAATCAAAACACATTTATCTGAGAAGTGATATTAATAAAATGGATTTGAAGTAGCAACTAAATATTTGAACTTAAAGCAAGTGATATTAATAAAATGGATTTGAAGTATCAACTAAATATTTGAACTTAAAGCAAGTAAATACAATTTAAATTAACATCGTTAAATTAAATATTTTATAAAACAATTTCTAAATAGTTTTTAACTTCTTAAAATTAAAAACAATTTAGCAAAACTTAATAGTCGTTAATATAAACCTCATTTGATTAATATACACCTTTTAAATAAAATGTCCATGATAAATTAGTACCAGAGCCTGCACCTCTTGCGCATGTCACTAAAAGTCTTGCTAAAGACACGGATTTAGAGTCACTTTGATTTCCGTTGAACGAAACAACAATGTTATAACTTTTCTTTGGCTTGATAACTTCTCCTGATTTTGTTGAAAACAAAGGATTATCAAGGTAAAATGTGAAACTTATTGTTTGTGAAAAAATATTTTTAAATGGAATTTGCGTTGATCCGTTGGCTTTCACTGTAAAAGGGCCCTGAGGCTTAGGTAGCAAGCAATGTCCAAATAAGGGAAATACATATTCTCCTCCTACAGTTGATGTCAAAATTAAAGTAGTTTCCGAATTACCGAGACGTGATGGTTCATACGTGACATCAAGACTAACCTCTGTACCACCACCTAAAGATGACGGCGCGTTGACTGTTTTATCAACTATAAAATCTGATGAATCCACCTAAATGAAAAAAACTAGGATTAGATTGTAAATTTGTTTAAACTTTTGATTGTTGATTTAAAGGGCACTTGCTTTTGCAATACTATTGCAATGTTTATTGGTATCTGAAGTGTTGTTTTTCATTATATGATGGTTATGAGAATTAAGGATTGATTTGATGTTTGGCATACAGCTGTAACTCACCTTTAGAGTATTTCTATTAAAAATCTTGTGGTATTTATGGCCAACTGGGAAGTGTTTACAAAAACTAATATCGAGCGTTAAACTTTTATTAAGCCTTAGTTCCTCTCAAATAAGCACATACAACTTTCTACACAATTAGGTGAACTTTTGTTCATGAGCCATATGAATAGAGCCCCTCTAAAACCTTTTAGATAAAATTATCATTATGTTAAAGTTTTATATCAAAAAAACCGCAAAAACGGTTTAAATACAAATCATCGTCAAGATAAGAATGATTATCTCGTACATAATTTTGCTCACTGCAATTAACATTTTATCATGGTTTTCTTGGAATCAGAAAAAACCACGTTGTAAACGTATTTTTCTTAAAAAGAGAAAAAAACACATTTCTAAACACTTTATTTTGTTTTAAATAACTCCTTGTATTTTAGAACATAATAATAAAATATTAACTGTACAAAAGAACTTATATTATTTTAAACTACTAATACTGTTATCTTTAACTAAACCGTTATTTTTAACTATCAATAAAAAAAGAAATACCTTAACAGAATATTCAGTTCGAGTACGTGCATAATTAATAAATTTACATGTTTGCACCTGACTAACTCCAAGCGCAGCTGTAAAATGTACAGCTCGTTCAGGAAGAGCAGAATTTGCAATTAGATTTAGATCGTAAATGTAAACTCCCAAATCAAAACTTTGAAGATTCAATCTACCTGTAGTGGTCCCAGACTTTAGCGGAAGATACTCAAAGGTAAAAGATCCCTATAATCAATACATACATATATATATATACAAATTATATACAAATTATATACAAATTATATACAATATATATATATATATATATATATATATATATATATATATATATATATATATATATATATATATATATATATATATATATATATATACACACGTAAGTTTATAAACAAAGAAAATACAACTTTTTACGGTACTAATAGTTTCATGCCTAAAGGCAATCATCAGCCATGTAATACAAATCAAGAAAAAAAACCCCGTTAAAATACAACAAACAACAAAAGCAAAAAAAAAACAACCTAAAAACGGCTACCTAATCATCCAAATTTTAAAAAAAGAAATTTGCTTTTATGTCTACATTTAGGCAGTAAATCATTCCTCTTATTTAATAAATTATCATTGGTGTAAGATATTATGACTTTTCATATTGACATAGGTTGCATCGTTTTACTGTGGGACTGTAAGATCCAACGTTTTATAATTTTCCATTCAAATGTCGGGCTTCCTCCACTTTCTTTTAACCTCCATACTTCCTAAGATAATTCAGTATCGTTTTTATATTTTTTTGATAATAAAAGATTTTAAATGGTCAGCGTATTTAAGTTTGAATGCGGTTTCACTAACTCCAAAATACACTTTTTCATTCCCGTCCTGAGTGCCTGGGTATAGAGTGGCTTGATACAGTATGTTATTTACAATTCACTGTTGATTTAAAAGGCACTTACTTTTATTACTATTGCAAAGTTTATTGGTATCTGAAGTGTTGTTTTTCATTATATGATGGTTATGAGAATTAAGGATTGATTTGATGTTTGGCACACAGCTGTAACTCACCTTTAGAGTATTTCTATTAAAAATCTTGTGGTGTTTATGGCCAACTGGGAAGTGTTTGTCTATTAAATCCGTAAAGAGTTTACCAATTCTGGTAGAAACATTTTTACTATATGGGGAATTAAACTAGATTGTATTGCGCTTACGGTTTTTTGATAGAGGTTGGATAATTTTTGGAATATAATTAAGTTTAAATTTGTAACCATACTTTTTTCATGCATCCTGATACAAATTGGCAAAGTTTCTAAAAATACTTTCATTAGATGAATTAGTTGACAGCCTTAACTTTATAGAACAAGGAAGTTGCTTTAAAATGCTAGAAGGGTGATTGGAATCAATACACACACACACACACACACACACACACACACACACACACACACACACACACACAACCTTAACTCTATAGAACAAGGAAGTTGCTTTAAAATGCTAGAAGGGTGATTGGAATCAACACACACACACACACGCACACACATATATATATACAGCAAGAAAAAAATTTATTTTTTCAAAACTAACATAAAATATAAAATATTATATATATATATATATATATATATATATATATATATATATATATATATATATATATATATATATACATATATATCGTACACCCAGATCAAGGGTGCCACAAGTCAAAAAGGGTCAAACTGTGAAAATCAGGGTTGAAGTTTGTAGTTTTTAATATTTTTTCCAACTAAGAGTTCCCTGTGTATCTGTCATTTTGTAAACATTCGTTTTAGACTTGTAGTATTTTGTCACCATGAACAACACATAAAATACAATCAAATTACATACATAACTCAATACACATAATTCTTGACGGGGGCCACCCTTGATCTGGGTGTGTGATATGCATATATATATATATATATATATATATATATATATATATATATATATATATATATATATATATATATATATGTATGCATATGTATATATATATGTATATACATATATATATATATATATATATATATATATATATATATATATATATATATATATATATATATATATATATATATATATATATATATATATATATATATATATTATATAACATAAAATATTAAATCTTGCACTAACTATAAAAAACTTTTTTGTTTTTTTATTTTTCATTTGGTAAAAAACATTAAAAATAATAGTAAATATTGTTTAAATTTTCAAATTATCTAATTAATAATGTAAAACTAAATAATTGCACATAAAATAGTTGTACAAGAAAAGCCTTAAAGGTTAAACCTTAGGAAAAATACTAGCTTATTAAAATAACTGACAAATTAATTTTTATATTTTATTGATAAACTTTAATATTTAGTTGGTCCTCCTTTAGCATTGACTCCACTTGACAAGCATTTTAGCATTGACTCTACAAGACATTTGACTATTGTCAATGTCAGAGTACAATAAAACAACAGCTTTCTTCAAATCTTTTTTCCTAAATGATTTGTTACCTATTTTTTTTATCTAATAAAGTTCATAAAGGCTTTATTGGATTCAAATCTGGGTTCTATGAAGGCCATTTTAAAACCTGTATGTGCATTTTCATCATAAAAGGTTTTAGAGGCATGTTTGGTCTTGTTGAAATGCAAATTTTTTTCCCAATCTAAGTTTTTTAGCAGAACAAATTGACATTCATAGTTTTAATAATAAATTTATATTTACCAACGCCATTCCATGCCTAACAACCCTATAACATTACACTTTCACGACCATGTTTAACTGTTTCTTTCATGCAACTCAAATGAAAAACTTAACTCCTTTTTTGTTAAACTCTTTGTGCACCATTTTTTTAAGTTAAACTTGGATTCATCAAACCAAAAAACGTTTTTCCAAAATGATGCTGGTATTAAAAATACTTCTTTGCAAAATTTTTTAATGTTAGTGAAATTGTATTTCCTGTTAAATTTTTCAAATGTTATATTTTTTGCGCTTTTAATTCAAATTTTTTTCATCTTTTAAAGTTGTTTTCCGCTTTTGTCCTCGTTCGGTACAGATTTCAAATGTTTCATATTATTTGTTTTTCTTTACAATGGCTCTTACTGTTGTAAATGCAAGATTTGTAAGTTCTTGGAATTTTCTTAAAGTATTTCCTTGTTTAACCAAGTTTATAACAAGTTTTTTTTGAATAATATTTAAATACTTACTTTTGGACAGTTGCATCACTAGGGGGGTGCAAAGGGGGGGGGGGAGGGAATCTGTTAATCTAGAGGGATGACAATAAAACTTTATCACACTGGGTGACACCAACCTCAGCAATCCAACTACTTTTGGATGCCATACTACTCGAAGAACAAAGTTTTTAATGTCTTTTTTTCAAAAATGTTATTAATTGAAATTATGTTATTAATTGTAATTATGCTATTAATTGTAATTATGTTATTAATTGATAAATGTTAATTGCTGAGAATAATATTCTAGAGATATAAATTCAATAGAGCGCTCTCTTCATAAGCAAGAGGTTCCGAGTTTGATCGCCACCACATCCCTGGTAGAACCTCGCTCAACTCATTTCTCTGCGCAGCGGCCTTGTTTATCAAGGTTCGTGTTTCGGAGTTATAGAGTTGAGAGAGGATTATACCACAAAGAAGTAGCCTCTTCGCCTGTAGTGGCCTTCTTGGCCTTGAGGAGGTGAATTAACAAGAAAAAAAAAAAAAAATTATCAAAAAACAGTTTTGTACAACTAATTTATGTGCATGTAAATTCATTCCTGTCTATAGAAAAAAGCTTTCTTTTAATATTAAAGTTTTTGTTTCAGTTATTTTCATTATTAATCAAGTTTAAAACAAATTTTAGCAAAATAAAATACAGAATATAGAAAAAAGCTTTCTTTTAATATTAAAGTTTTTGTTTCAGTTATTTTCATTATTAATCAAGTTTAAAACAAATTTTAGCAAAATAAAATACAAAAATTACTTTGTACAATCAAATTCTGTTCTCACTGTATGTGTGTGTGTGTGTGTGTATATATATATATATATATATATATATATATATATATATATATTGGGTTGTCTGATAAAATCTTGCTGTTGTTATAAATTAAAAAATTCTCAATCGAAATGAAATATTTTGTTATATTGTAAGGTAGTCTATTTATTTTCTTTGTTTGTATTTTTTTTTTTTTTTTGAGAGCATTTAAATGACACCACTTTCTCTTTGCACTTAACCGAGGTGCCAAAACCACAGAAGCTGTTGTAGAGACTTGTGCCATATACAGAGAGGGCACCATAACTGAAAGAACTGCTTGATATTGGTTTGCAAAGTTCAAAAGTGGCTATTTCAACCTCAAGGACACATCTTGTTTGGAGAGACCAATTGAGTTTGATGAAGAACATTTAAATCAACTTCTGCATGAAGACATATGTCAAAAACTAGAGAATTGGCAGAGAATATAGGATCCAATAAATTAACAGTAGCAGAACATCTCCACTCAATGGAAAACGTTCGAAAACTCAAAGCTTGGGTGCCATATGTATTGAGCAAAAAAAATAAAAATCAACAGTCCACCATTGCTGCCAGTTTGCTTGCTTGTCATCTCTTTACTCATGAACATAATAGCAAAGATTTCTTTATTGAATTATCACTGATGACAAAAATAGTGTCTCTATGTCAACATGAAGCAGCATAAAGAATGGTTAAGCCCGAAAGAACAAGTGACCCTGCAAGCAAAGTAAGATCTCCATCCACAGAAGATAATGTTGTCTGAATGGTGGGACTGGGAAGGCATTATCCATTGGGAATAACTTGATGGCAAACAAACAGTCAATGCAGAGCATTATGTTCAACAGATGCAATAATTAAACAATGCCATCCAGAAAAAACAATCTGATAGGCGATATGGCGTTTTTCTGCAACACGACAATGCCCATCTCCACATTATCATTATGACCAAAGAGGCAATTCAAATGCTTGGTTGGGAAGCGCTGCAATACCCTTCATACTCTCCAGACTTAGCACCATCAGATTTCCCACCTCTTCTGATCTCTTTCAAACGCTTTGTGCAGTGTTTCATTCAATAATGATGCCAAATTACGTGTGTTGGCTAGACAACACTTGTTTTTTTCAAATCAAGGCCGGGCAATTATTACCGAAGAGGTATTGAAAAACTTGTTGGGAGCAAGTCATAACCAACAACATAGAATACATTATTGATTAAATTGTTGTTATTTTATGTTATTTAAAATAAAAAAACTGGCAAGAATTTATCAGACAACCCAATGTATATATATATATCTATATATATATATCTATATATATATATATATATATATATATATATATATATATATATATATATATATATATATATATCTATATATATATATATATATATATATATATATATATATATATACACACACAAATAAATATATACACACACACATATATTTATATAAATATAAATATATATATATATACACACTTACACACACACATATATAAATATATACACACAAACATATATTAAACATAAAAAGAACCTCTGACTGTGCTGGAATTACAAACTGTGGTGGTAAATTCACTTCTTGAAGATTGCAGCTGGTTTGAAAGTTTACTATACTTAGGAGAGGATTATTGATTGTTATTACATGAGTAACACTTTGTCTCACTGTTGTGGTTAAATCAATGCAGCAAACTGCTCCTGGGGCCAGTACTTTAAATGTAAGGCAATAAAATAAATATTCTCCAGAAGCTTCATTTTTGAATGTTACCTAAAACAGTATATAGAAAAGAATAATACAAAAGTTTACAACAACAACATAAAATAGAATAGACTCAATTACACAATAAAAATTTTTAATGAAAAGAAGAACAAAAAAGATTTAAAACTAAAAATTGAAGTAAAAAAGAATAAATCAAAATTAAAATATCATTAAAAAAAAATTTGTTAAAATATTTTTCTTTTATCTGCAATTTATTTGGGTAAGAAACAAAGCTGAGATATCAAAAAACAATTGCAACTTTTAAACCTTTTTTTTTATTCATATAAGAAAAGGAATCATAAAATTGACTAAGGCATAAAATATTAATGTTATAGATGAATGCTCCCTTAAATTATAAATTTAAAAAACATGTAAAAATTATAAATGTTAACCTTAGTACTCCAAATTCCTTCTTTATGCGCAAAAAAATTGACTTTGTATTCTTTTTTAGACAAACCGGGTACATCAATATGTTCTGCACCACCAATTTTTGTAGCTGGATCTGATTTTTCTGGTTTAATCATTTCAAATATGACATGGAATCTGAAATATTTTTTTTTAATGAAAGTATTTTTAAAGTACTCAAATAAAACATAAAAAATTTATTCTACAAATAAACACAGAACACAACGAAACAGCATTTAATAAAGAAGTTTATGATTCCCCCTCTAAAAAATTTTACTCGTAAAGCTAAAGCAGGCTTCAAACATTGGACCTCTTGATTTTCTAACTGCTGCACACGGAGTGCTTATCATGTAATAGTATAATTAAACACAATTTCCTTTGGGTTACAATCAATTTAAACTTTAACAGTTTGACAAATTTTCTTCACAACAAGATTATAAAGCTACTTTTAAGCCTTTTTTCTACATGATTTGATATGCAATTGTACATGGAGCTTTCTACATGATTTGATATGCAATTGTACATGGAGCTTTCTACATGATTTGATATGCAATTGTACATGGAGCTTTCTACATGATTTGATATGCAATTGTACATGGAGCTTTCTACACGATTTGATATGCAATTGTACATGGAGCTTTCTACATGATTTGATATGCAATTGTACATGGAGCTTTATATATTAAAACTAGAAAATCCAAATAACTATTAAAAAAAGAAAATAAAAACAAAAATTTACAAATATTTGTCAAGCATTTTTATTCACTGGGATAAATGGTTCAGTCTTTTAAACCCATAAAGTTTTAAGATATAAAACAACAATTCTTTTTATTTTTATGTATGACTCATTTAAAACAAATAAAGTTCTCTAAACTAGGCCCAAACAAATCTTACATTAGCTCTTAAAGTCACCTCACCTCACCCTTGCTATCACATTATGAAAATAATTCCAACATCTTTAAACAAACTTAACATATAATATCTTTAAAGAAATTAATAATGAGCTTATATTTGCAACATTTGCTGCAAACTATAAACTTATTATGTCCATTTTATCTGTCATTTTTTCAAGAAAAAGACATCATTGTTTCTTTCTTGAAAAATTCAACATTTTCCATAATTTCATTGAGCCCAATAACATATCTTGCTAAAAACTTTACTAAAAAATAGAATATCCACTCACTTTGTGAACATGTATTTTAGAAATAATTATAAAAGTAAACATAAAAAAAAAAAATTTAAATAAATAATAAACCCAATTTATTACCAAGTTACTTATTTCTATTCAATCACTAAATCTTTTTTATTATTTTAGATTTTGATAAGAATTGATGACCACAACCAGAAACAACAAAAAATTTTTCAGTGTGTTTGACATATAAAAATGAGATAAAAAATACCTTTGCGGCTTTTTCAGCCAGTTGCTCACATTAAGTAGTTCAGTGCATGGAATCTTACATGGGACCTCTCTCACTATATTATTTATTGGTTTAGGAGCTTCAGAAGTGCCAACCAAGTTATATAATAAACCAGATCCATCAGGTAGAGGAAAGAAAATTGAGCCCTATGTTTTTGTAAATAAAAGAACTCTTTTTAAAAAAAATAGTGCAGCTTATTATTTTAAGAATAAACATAAAAATTTCAAGTAAGTTAACTTGTTAGTAAGTAAATCAATAAAAATTTCTTACATTATGTTTCTTAGTAAGTAAATCAATAAAAATTGCATTATGTTTCTTGTAAGTAAATTGATAAAACTTACATTATGTTTCTTTGTTTCTTGGGTCATTGTAAGAGGTCGATAAACAATCTCATAAGGTTTATTTTCTTGAGGTTCCACAACAAAGGTTTCTGCACCTGACCAATACTCCCCATCAATAACTGGTTTTAATGTCCATAAATGATTAGTTTTGTTATGAATGAAAACAGCTTTTGCATCTCGATTCCGAACATGACTTATAAAATATATGGACTGTAAAAAATAAAAATAAATAACATTTTCAAAAGTCAACATATATACACAACAAATAAAAACAAGGTCTAGAATAAAAAAAATATTAGACGAATACTTTATATTGTTTGTTTCATAAAGTAATGTTAGTCAAAATATATAACCCATTCACATTGATGATAAAACATCTTTTATTTTAAAAGAATACTAAGTTGTTATTGTAAAAAACTGCATAAAACAACAATAAAACAGTACTGCAAGGTTTTGTCAATATAAAAAGCTTGTGTTAATTTAAAGCAAATTCAACATGTTAATTTATTGCAGTTTTATACAGTTTATAACATTAAAAACATACAATGTGTTTTATTGTCAAAATATAATATAAAGTATCTTGCATAAAATAATGTCAGTCAAAACTTACATCCTTCATAGGAATCCTGGGAATGCATGAACCAACAAGATTTAATAATAAAAAATTTCCATCTTCCAAATTGCATCGAAAGTCCTAAGATAACAATCCAATATATATATAAAAATTGTATTAGCTGTTAGTTAAGATTGATTTGTAATGTTTTATAAGTCTTAAGTATTCATTTTATATAAATAATTTTAATCACTTTGGCTGATTCTGTATGTTTTAAACATAGAAAAATGGTAAAATTTCTATGTTTAATTCTTATTCGCACAACTTGTTTATAAATTTTATGCACATACTTTGGTATCAGTTTTAGCTTAAAGCTTCACTTTACTTCTAGCAAATTTTGTTGACATATATAAAAAAAAGTGAAAACCTTTTTAACACATTTAATAGTTTTTTATACAGTCTGTTGTTAAGCATCATAACAAGCAATCATAAACATATATTTATGATTAGTCAACTTACAACAAAAATGTGAAAGATGCCCATAACTGAAAAACTTGGAAATTTGCTTTTTGAGTCTCATGGTTTGCTTTCAGCCTTTATTAGATGTTTTTAGATATGGGTAACCTTTTTAGATATGGGTAACCTTTTACTTACTTTTTCTTTGTGAAACTTTTGTCAAACCAAAATTTTTGCTTTTGTAAAATTAAAATTCAAACCTTTTAAAATGCATAATGTTTAATAATTTAAAAACTTTAATATTTGTTGAGATAAAATTAACTTATTATTGTCTTTCAAAAAGTTTATTTCAAGTAAACTATTTAAATTTAATTTAAGCGTTTAAACAAATATATAAACTTAAAAGACAAGCAGTAATTTTAAAAGGTTTTCTGATTAGACCTGAAGACAGTTAGTCAGAACTGGACCCAACGCCAGATGCTCTTATTCTAGAAACAGGCAAACTGGATCTGGCACATCTAAAATTTATTTTGATCCATTACTCTGTGTAAATATTAGATAATATGTATTATTCTCTATTAAACTGGGTAAATATTAAATAAAATCAATCAAATTTACATCTGATCTGATCTCTTGACTTTCTTTAGAAGGATTAAAAGTAATCTCAAATCGAACTTCCATTCCAGACGATATGTAACCATTGGTTGGAAAAATACTAAAACCAGACTTGAGCTTTTTGGTATCCCAAGAAAAGTTACTGCCAATATCCCCATCATTTGTCATAACAAGCTTCCTAATACTAAAGCTGCCCAATGTCACAGAACCAAACGAAATAGATTCACTGTCCAGTTTAACATCAGTTCCATGACAACCACCAACAATACTGAACAATGGCTGAGATGTACCAGCACAATCCATGATTACCTATTGAAGAATAACCTTTATCAGTAAAAATTTAAAATTACACTTTTGAAATGTAAAACTTTTTAGGAAACACCATCAATCACAATAGTTGAGAATTTAAAAAAAAATGTTTTCATTTTCAGTTACAATTGTGATGAAAATGATGGTAATTTACGGGAGTCAATGGTAACTTAAGTTGACTATAACGCTCCAAGACAACACACAGATAAGATTCTGACACACTCAGACAAGATAATATAAGCAAAATCATATATACTTCAACTAAAATAACTTTAAAATAAAAAGTTTCAAATATAAAAGTATAAGAAGTTTTTTAATTCAATACCTCTTCATAAAACTGAGAGATACGAAACTTTGGATGAAAATAAATTGTGATGTCAAATGTAGCTTTGGATTGCAAGTTTACTGAAGACTTTGGTGAAAGTCCTATAATATTTTGACTTTGCAGCGTTAAAGTTGCAGCTGTTAAGGCAAACGTGCAATCTACTGCTGCTAAACTGTTGTTCACAATGCGAACTGATTTTGATACTTTTTCATTAACTCTAAGAAAACCTAAATTAACCTTACGATCAACTGGATTTAAAACTTCCACCTAAAACGCAATATACAATAAATAAAGCTAATAAAATAAATTATAAACCATAATATATATATATATATATATATATATATATATATATATATATATATATATATATATAAATTATATAAAAATATAAATAAATTAAAAACCATAATATATATATATATATATATATATATATATATATATATATATTTATATATGTATAAAAAAAGAAAAATACCATCATTTCAATTCCTTGCCCACACACACTTAAATAAATAGGAGATAAACTATTAATTTCAAAAACCACTTGTTCATTGTAGTATTTTACATCTCTTGGGTAAAAACAGATTTCTGATTCTTTTGTTTCACCAGGAAAAATTATAACTGGGGGAAAATGAATTTCAAGATGACTTGTGTTAGAATATAAACATTCCACGCTAAAATATCACAACTTATTTTTTTAGTAACACATAAATAATAAATAAAATATTGTTTATGTTTAACTATAATGTAACCAGGTACATTTAACGATTTCATGACATAAAACACTGACAATTAACACACTTAAACTATAAAATAATATTAAATATCAAACAAAAAAATACAATTGAAAATACCTGATTTCTTTGGTATCTTCATTTGTAATATGCAATATCTTTTTCATGATTGTGGCACCAGACCGATATAAAAAACATGGACCAAAGTTATAAGAAGTAAATGAAAACTTTATTGCAGGTAAAACACCATTTCCAGTTAAAGATAATTGATATGTTGGGCCGTTTGATATCTAATTTGAAAAAATAGCCTTAAACAACTTTTCTTCCAATTGTCTTAACTTTAGATTACATTTTTATATATTTAGATTACATTGTATTATAACAATGCAATGTGCTGCAATATGTCAACAAACACTTACCTTTAAAAAGGCTTTGCAATCTTCTAAAGTCATAACATAACTTGGTGTAAAAGAAACTTGACACAACTGTTTTGTATTTTTTAGCACAGTGCCAGTATCGGGAATAACTTTTACACACGAAATTGATTTCTTTTTTTTGAATGTTTTGGATTTAACAATCCATAAAAAGTCCAAGTTAAACTTACTGCTGTTTTCAATATGAATGTGTCTGATAGCTTTGTCATTTATTTCAACCTTTCAAAAAAAAAAAAACTCTTTTTATTAATAAAAAAACTGTATAAATTCTACTAATATTAAAAAATTTAGTAAAAAAAGTAACTAACTAGAACTGAAAACTGAAAAAGTAACAAGCTAGAATAAAAACATGGATTTGTAACAAATGTGAATAAAAAGATATTTAATCTGGTATTTTAAAAGATACTTAAAAAGCTTACATTTAAAAAATTTATAAGATTTAAACCGTTAGAAGATAGCTTTATTTTGTTACCAGATGAATCTTCACAGTAAATATCAACATTAAAAGAAACTCCTTCTGCTTTCACATTTAAGATAAGAGGATTTGTTTTTTGACCAATTTTGCACTTGACATTAAGGTTTAATTCACCTTCACTTTCAGTTTTGTAGGTCAGAGTTATAGGAATTCTAAAATAGAAATATTTATATTTTTTAAATTTTGTGCACATTAACCACAAATAATTTGTGTGCACATCAGCCAGCTATAATAAACTATAAAAAAGAAACAAAAAAAAAAAAAAATTATATTGAAAAAATATCAAAAATGTTACATAATACTAAATTTATTTTTATTAGTATTTAGTCTTGTTTAAAACTTTTCAAGTATCTACTTTGTGTTTTTTGCAATAAACACTATGGGTCAAAAGTTTGGGTTCACTTGCTTTATTTTTAAATTACATCACATTAATTTGATGTATTTTATTTTTACATTTTGTTTATAGAGATTACACACCTATTTGTGTATGTAGAGTGTAGGTTTATCATCATTACAATGTGGAATGAATACTATGAATTAAAAAAAAATGGGTAAAAAAGTAGTGCTGAGTGTACAAAAAAAAAAAATAAAAAGGGAGATTTTTATTTTTCTCAAAATGCACTCATTAGAGTGTTGTAAAGCAAACATAAAACTGGATGTAATCGGAGTTGCCATTGTTCAGGGAGACCTACAGCAACGCTGAATCACAAAGACAAATTTATCAATATTCAAAAAAGAAATTGTACTCGAACTGCTACTGAAATTTTCCAAGAACTTAATTCCATGCAAAAAACACTATTATCTGTTTTAATTGTAAAACAGTGTCTAGCAATTACTGTTTGAAAGGAAGCGTTGCTGCCAAAAAATCGTTACTATTGCAAGCTAAGTAAAATTATTTGGTAAATGTGTGATAAAACAATGTGTGATCCCAAAAGTCAAGCATGCTGAGGGTCAGTCATTGTCTGGTGATGGAAAAAAAGTTGGTGATCTTTTGTGAACTGAGGGTACCATGAATAAAAATAATTTTAAAAAAATACTGAAATACTTTTAAAAATGTCATCTCATTCTTTCATTTTCTTGAAAGAATGATTATTTTATTGAAAACAATAAGTAATTGAAAGTTATAAGCAAAATCTTTTTTTTTTTTAAAATGAAAATATATTGCATGATATTCAAAATAATCTCATATTTTGCTGAAAGTATGATTATTTTATTATAAACAGTATAAATAAATACTTATGATGAGAAAAATTTTTATTTTTTTTGTTTATTATTAAATTTAAAAAGTGAACCCAAACATATAATTATAATTTATAATTTATAAAAACATATTTTTTTTTTTTGCAATTTATAAATGTGTTTGCAATATATGACTTTTTTTTGCAATTTATAAATGTGTTTGCAATATATAATTTTTTTTTGCAATATATAAATTTTGTATGCAATATATAAATGTTTTTACAATATATAAAAATGTCTTAATCATATTTCTTTATGTTGTTGTTTGAAGTGATACTATTTATTTCTGTTTTTAAGGAAGCTTTTTCAATATTATATACTAACAAATTTATTTTAGCAACTCTGTCTATAGTACCTTAAAACTTTTATTTTGCTCCAAGCATTTTGCTGTTTAGAATAACTTTTCAATTTGACTTGTGAAATTTATTCTAAAGAGCTATCAAGCTTTTACTTTTTTATTCTGATTCTTGTTCTACCTGGGTACTAAAATCATTATCAGTTTTTTTTTGGAAAATTTGCTTCAAAATTTTTAACCTAGTGTAATAAATAAATAATTTCTGTAAATAAGTTTTAACAATTATCATGAATTTCAATAAAATATTTTTATTTCCAGTTCTAATTTAACAAATGTAAGATTATCTTTAACACTGCATTTTTAAAATTTTTTTTTGTGTTCCAAATGGATTACTTATAATTTGCCGTAGAAATGCTCACAATAACAACATATATTTCATATGGAACTTCTAATTCTTTTTTTAAATTTGCTTGCCACATTATTGAAAATTGCTTGTTACATTATTGAAAGTTGCTTGCCACATTATTTCTTCTTCCTGTTTACAAGATAGATCTTTGAGTTGAATAAAACCTTGTTTTCTAAAAAATCTAGTTTTGTGGCAATTAATGTTGAGTATATAAAAATTTAGTTGTGGAAAGCTCTAGAATTTTTGATGATGTTTCTGTAACTTATGATTTTAGAAGTCTGAATCATACAATTGTGATAATTATTAGGGAAGTTTTTTAATGACAACTTTGAGGCAGATTTAATTAAAAGTTGCTTTTGATGTGAGAAAATTAAATATATATTAATTATCAGCTAAAAAAAGATGACGCAAAAAAAGTTCTAAATACTAGTGTCCGGACTTTGTCGAATAAAATTCAGGTTTACAAGAAATTTCAAGAAATTTTCGATAAAAACTAAAAAATTTGGAAACGATAAATTATTATTTCTCGTTTCAGAGTTTTTCTGTAACGTCGAAATTAGTATCTGGACTTTGTCGAATAAAATTCGGGTTTCCAAAAATTTCGAGAAATTTTTGATAAAAATTATCATTTCTCGTTTCCGAGTTTTTTCGTAATGTCGGAATGAACAAAATATTTATAAATTTCTGTTCGAGTATTTTCAAAAAAAATCATTGTTTAAAATAATTTTCATTTTCGACGACTATGTTTTTAAATACATTTTACTTTTTTTTACCTTTAAATTTTACAACAAATTTTTTATTGTTCTTTGTATATTTTTATGATTTATTTTAATTTTATTTTAATTAATAACTTTAGTTGAATTCACTTCTTAATTTTTTTGTGGTAAAAATTAAAATTTGATGTAATCTTTGTTTAATAATTTCTAGACAATTATTAATTCTAATTTAATTTTCTATAATCAGACAGTGCAGAGACTTTCGGAATGGCGGATAACTTTTTATAACGAATTTTATAAATAAATTAAAAAAAAAAGAAAGATAAAGAAAAAAGAATAAAATATGAAAAATAAATGAAATAAAAATAAAGTAAATGAAGAGAAGAAAAAAAAGATATAAAAAAACAAAAACTAAAAAAAAATTAAAAACCAAATCAAACAAATTAAAAAAAGAAAAAAATTAGATAAGAAAAAGACAAAAAAACAAAGTTAAAAGAAAAAAAACATTCGAAAATGGAAAGTAATTAAAAAGAATTTTAAAAATATATAAAAATTGCTCCGTTTATGAAGAAAGGAAAAAGAGTATTTTTTAAATTTTATCATTTTTGAAAGACTATATGAATTTGCTTGATATGATTTACTTTTTTATTTTATTATTGTCATTTATTGAGAAAACTATACTTTTCGTGACTAAATGTTTGTGTGTAAGTGGGTGACACCTTTTTATTTGTGAGTATTATTGAAAATTTATTGTTATTTTTTAATGAAATATTTATACAACTTTTATTCATATGATTATTGATATCAAGATTATTATATTTATTTAAACATTGTTACTTTTTTTTTGCAGTAATTGTTTAAGTTACATGGTAGACTGTTACGTTTTGTCAGTACATAACTGTTTGTAACTTTCCTATCTGTGCATTATATTCAATTGTTGTTTTAAAGTTGATATTGATTTATTATCATATAATTTTCTTATTATTCTTATAATTTATCATCATCATTATTATCATTGTTATTTGTATTATTAATGCTATTTCATGGTACTTACTTATGATTAGTTTTTAACTATTTGTAAATGACCTCGATTGTATCTTTTATCTCGATTGATCTTTTATCGAAAAAAAAAAAAAAAAATACTGTTATTGATAATAATTTCTAGTCAGTTAATAATTTTTAATTTAAATTTAATTTTATTAAAATTAAAATATTTTTAAGTTTGTTGAATATAAAGGATGAAGAAAATTTTCTTCAGTCTACTTTTGTTTTGATAAAGGCAAGAAGCCAAAAATTTGAAGAAAATATTGAATAAAAAAAACTTTTTGCTGTTCGTTAAAACTTTTGTGATAAAGTTTAAAAAATTATTAGTGAACTCAAATAAAAATGCCAAAATCAAATAACACTGGAATTTCTTTGACAAGGAAATTGACTACCTAAATTAGACTACCCCCTTGCTGTATGTAAAATGTGTGGACAAAACTTAAAAATGCAGCAATCTTCAACCTCCAGTGCCAGGTACCACCTTAAGTCAAAGCACCCACAAGACTTTGCAAAGTTGACCAAACTGATGGCTGAACCGGAGGAGAAAAGGGCTGAGGACCTCAAAGAAATCCATGAGGCAACTGTTGGCCTTGATGAGGCTCAAGACAAGGTAGCCCACTATACCCTTTCTCAGAATGAAAAAATGAAAACCATGGGGTCTTAGAAAACTCTTGCAGAATATGGCCTTGGAAAGTACTCCTCTCAACACAAGAAACAGTTGGAGGCTGACATGGAAATTGTGAAGTTCATTGCCAGAACAGGTAAAAAATTTGTAAGTTGTATTTTAAACAAAAGTACAATTTAAATTGCGCTAGATTGAGATAAAAATTACCAGTAATTTTTAAAGAGATATATAATTTTTTAACAAGCGCAATTAAAAATCCTTTTAATGAGAACATTATAAATCATATATTTTTAAAAAGTTCCAAAAGCATTTCATATTCATTTCAAATTAATTTAAAATGTTTTAATAACTTGGGTAGCATAAATCCAGAAAATGCCTCAGGTTTTGTAATATGGTTAGCATTTTTCTTTTTTAAGGATCGGCCTTTGAAGTTGCAAGTAACCCAGCCTTAAGAGACTTTGTCAAGTACTTCAATCCTAGGGTGTCAATCAAGGACCCAACCACTTTTATGAAGTACAAGTTGCCACTTTTGTATTCAGCTGTCATGGGTGTAATTAAGTCTGAATTGGAAATGGATCTTCCAGATTGCAGAGGTGTGGCACTGACTACTGAATGTTGGACCTCCAAAGCTGAAGATCCATTTATTTCACTTACCCTTCACTACATCATTCAAAATAAATTTTTTCATTAAGTTGAAAAAATTTATTTTGAATTTTGACAACTTTACTGGCTGCCATACATCCTACATGATTGCCAAGGTAATTATAATTTTTTTTTTTTTCCAAAAATTTTAACGCTTTTTAAAAATATTTTATCTATTTTCAAAAATATAACATGATGTTTAAAAACTAAAATGATCAACTTATCGTTCAATTCATGTTATTCAAAAATATCTTGAACAAATTAAAAATTTCTAAAAAAATATAGGGTCTTGATGAAATGATGGCAGAATACCCTGTTTTGGAAGATGTCAATCGAAAAATAATTGTTCATGATGCAACAGCACCAATGAAAGCTGCAATCCCATTAGTGACTGTTGGTGGCTATTCTTCATTGCCGTGTGGTAACCACCTGTTGAACACAGCCCTCAGCAGGTCCATCAACAACATCAAAGAGCTCAAGAAATGCTTGAAAATGTGACCAAATTGTCAAACAAAGTCCACAGATCATCACTGGCATGTCAAGCTATTATGAAAGAATGTAGAGAAATTGATTGTGATTATGTCAAAATAATCTCTCCTGCTGCAACAAGGTGGAACTCCAACTACATGATGTTGGAGTCAATTGTGAGGATGAAGAGGGCATTGATCCAACTTAGAGAGAAAGGAAACCAACTTCTTGAGGTGCGTGATAATTTTTTCATGCTTTCAAGAAGAAGAAAAAAGAAAAAAACATTTTTGGAAAATTATTTTATGACAAATAGGAATACTTTTTACGAACACCTACTTTTGAAAATAGGTTTATATTTTAATAGAAATATTGAACGTAAATAAATAAAAGCCAATAATTTTATTAAAGTATTTTTTACTTTAGTTTCAATTTTTTTCAGGATGTTATTCCATCAAATAATGACTTTGAATTGATGCAAGGATTACTCCCAGCTCTTAAGTCAATGAAACTCGTTAGTGAAAAGTTCTCAACAGACAGCGAACCTCTCACGCATATTGTCATGATCACCATCTACAAAATGACAAAGTACTTTGAGTCATTCAAGACTGAGCCAGAAACGTACTTTGTTGCTGCAGTTGTTAGAAGATTTTGCAAAGAACTGGTGGAACGGATCAATCAACAGTCAAGATTTAATGACCCTGGAAAGCACACCACTGCCTACATTATGGGAAACCTGTTTCACCCTCACTACGGGGGTCTTCTTCTGAAAGAGTACAAGCTGTATGAGGAAGTTGTCAGCAAGTTAGTAGATGAACATCCTTCTACCCAAGCTTTTTATGAGCAAAGACAGGAATCAACTAATTCGAGTGACATTGATATTGTGGTGGATGACAATGAATTTATGGAGGAAGTGGAAGCATTGTGGCAAAATCAAGAACCACACAATATTAGGTAAATCTATTTTACAATTAAATATACCCCAGATCGGAAAAATTTTGAGTGATAAAGTTAAGTCATTTTTTCTAATAAAATATACATCGTATCTAAAAAAATTGTTTATTGCATGAAGTAAAAAGTTTTACTATTTTTTAAGATATATGAAAATAAACTTTTTTCTGATATAATATAACCAGAGAAAAAACCATTGTTTAGATCTAGTTAAAACAAATTCAATTTTAAAATAAATATTTTCTTTCAGCCAACAAAAGCCATCTCTGCAGAGAGAGTTTGATGCTTACCAAGCAATGCCTCAAGCACCAGACAGACATAAGGTGGACCCATTACAATGGTGGTAAGCAAACAAAGGACATCTGCCTCTACTGGCAGAATTGGCAAGAGAATGGCTTTGTGTCCCAGCAGCTTCAAGCAGTAGTGAAAGGCTCTTTTCACAGAGTGGAAACATCATCAGTTCAAAAAGGCAGAACTTGGATCCTTCCATCTTCAAGAAATTAACCCTCATCAAGGTCAACTACGAATTGGTGGTTAAAAAAATTAAGGTCAAACTGTTGAATGATGAGGAGAGAGAAGAGGCCAACGCAATGATGGAAGAGGAAGTCGAAGAGAAGGAGGATAGCCCCAAACCACCAGAAGCATCATCAACCCCAAAACCTCTAAAGAGAAATAAAATATCAGAACAAGGTTCACAACAGAAAAAAAGAAGTGTCCATTAGACCAGAGGATTTGTTCCAAACCCAGTCAAAAGCCAGAGAAGGTCAAAGCTCAAATGCGGAGTTCCTCTAAGTGATATAAAAGATTAAAAAAGTGATTAAAAAGTTGAATTTTAGGTCCACTGATTAATTATTACAATAAATAAAGTTTATTTTATCATAAAATACTTTTTTTATTTCTGTAAAAAGCTGTGGAATTAAAAACTAACAATTAGAACTGTTAATTTATACCTTAGACTTTTTATATCCTATAAGCTAATTACTTCAAAAATATTGTGGATTAAAGTAAAAAAAATTCGACAAAAAATAATAAACTTACAATTTTTTGACAAAGTATGATTGCCAAAACATTACGAAACATTCTCGAAAAATTCGATAAATGTCCAACTTTCGAGAAAGTTTTTTTTCTCGAAACAGATTTTTACCGTAAGTCGGAATAAAATTTTTATTCCGTTCTGTTTCGAACTAGTTTTTATTGAATCGAGAGTCCGGACACTACTAAATACCATTAATTTTCATTAATTATTTTATAAAATACCATTAATTTTCATCAAAAATTTTTTTGTTGAAAAACATTTCAAAAAAACTAAAATAAAAAAGAAGTTCTAAAAACTTTTGAAAGTTCTGAATCTGAGGTGCATGTGAGGTGCATCTGAATCTGAGGTGCATGAATCTGAGGTGCATCTGAATCTGAGGTGCATGCTTTTAATAAATCACAACTAACTTATATGACTTCAAAATGTAATAAACTAAAGTACTGAATATTTTTTTAGTTTTTCACATTTTGATAAATCCAGATTTTGAGAAGTTTAATAAAGATACTTAAAGAACACATAAGCTTGCAAAAGAACACATAAGCTTGCAAAAAAACACTTAAGCTTGCAAAAGAAACAGGTAACAAGACAGCAAATGCAGTTTGACAGCTTTTAAACAGGTCACCACCACCACACACCACCACCACCACAGCAAATTTTCTAGGCAGAACTATCAAAGCAATTATAATGTCTTATTAGAACAATAATAAAAAGATCAATTTTTAAAGAAAAACTATAAAGATAATTTTTCAAGTACCAAGAAACAATAATAATACCTTGTTGATTCTAAAAAAAAAACATTTTTTAACTTTAGATTAAGATGCATTCCAGTAAAGTATTATTCCTAATTTAAATATTAAAAATTTGTAATATGCATGAAATAATGACCATCATACTTGATCCTGGTTTTTTAACATATAATAAAAGGCTCCCCTTGGGCTTAAGCAATTTAAATTAATAACTAAAGAATACAATAAAAAATGACTATAAGAGAATATAAAAGAACAAAATAAAAAATAACTGAAGAAAACAATAAAAAATATAATTTTGAAATTTTCCAGACTATTGTTCAGATTAAAGTATTGAGTATTTTTTTTTACTTAAAAGAAATAAATATTTCATTTATTTTTACTTTAAAATATCTTTTTTGTTTCTTGTTTTGAATTATAAAATCCAAATTTTTATTTCATTTTCTAATAACTTTATTACTAAATACAAAACACTATAAAACACTAAAAAAAAATAAATAATCTTATTGTAAAAATTAGGAAGTTATGTATCTGTCATTATCCTATTAGGGCAAAGTGATCAATTAATGGCCACAAGTTTCTTAAAGATAGCCGTGAAAAATGGCTTAATGTAACAGTGAATTTTTTTTTTTACTGTTTTATTAATGACCAACGCCTACATCTTATAAGATCCTTTTTTAGTTTTAAAACATGTTCAATTCAGAGAAAAATGTATTTAAACAGAGATTTTAATTGTGTACCAATTAATGATCGGGTAGACCAAATAGTATCCAGTAAATTAGGAAACGGTACCTATTATAAGCTACTTATATTACCTAAAATCAACATATTTAAGAATGCTTATACATTGAAATGTATTATCCAGACAAACGATTAAAGCCTAATAATGAACTAAGTTCTACTTCATAGTACTATAAACCAAAATTTTTTTTAAAAGTAAAATATTTACTTTTTTTCTAATAAATTAGTTAAAAATATTATTTTTAACCAAAATAATTTTTTAACTAATTTTTAATAACATTAGTTAAAAATATTATTTTGGTTGATATTAAACTTAAGTTAACAAACTTAAAAAGTATAATTCGCATAACAATTCAAATTAAGACAGTCTAACAAATAGAAACTTTTTAATTACTTCTATATAAAATCAAGCAATGAAAAAATTTTAAATAAAAAATAGCTTTAGCACATAGCTATTACAAGATTTTAACTTGCATATAATAATGCAATTTTCAATATATGGACAACAAACTTTACAATAATGAGAAGTTTTAATGATGATATAATAACTATTGATAACTTATTTATATGAGTTCACTAATATTATTATCAGTGAACAGAATTGTATTCTCGGGTACTTCAGTACAGATTTTTTGATTATCTGAAGAGATATTGACTTTCAATATCTTTGGAATTGAACTTATTTTCTCATTTTAACTGAGTTAGCTTTTTTAGATAACTTTTGAATCTCTTTCTCTTGTTTTTGTTGTACTTTATTTTCTTTTTCTTTTTGCTTTTTTAATTTTTTCTCTTCAGCTGCTGTGGCTTTCTCTTCTTTCTTTCCTTATCATTTAATTTAGACTGCAATGCTTATTGAGAGGTTAAAACAAAATATTTTTGAATTTTTTTTGATTTTCTTTTGAGTTGATACCATATATCTGTGTATAAGACAAAATATTATTGTCACAATCATTAGTTGAATGCTTTGTACATGAAATAATTGGTGTTGAACAATGGTTTCAATTGGCATCTATTACAATCAGTAGTTTTAATGGAAAAAAAAATAGACTGTCGAGTCGTTTCATTTGGGACAGAAATTAGCTGAACAATGGTTTCATTTAGAATTGGAATAGAAACTATGGATTCATTTGGCATTAGAACAGAGTCATCTATTTCTAAAATGAAATTTGTACATGAAATCTGTTTCAGATTGAATTCTTTATATAATTTATACAAAAGATCTGGGATGTGTAGCCATTTTGAATACAGAAATTAAAAGTTATTAACTGCTCATGAGTTAAATGGGTATCCCATATCAAAGAAGCACTATTATAGTCAAGATCAAATTTATTTAATCAAATTAGTATCTCTTTTACATTTAGACATATTTTCAGGTTTATTTGTGTCTAATTCTACTTCAAAATCAACTTCCTCTTCTATTGCATTTTCGAATCTTGTTATTTTAATGTCAGTTTTGATTGGGTGCAGACTTGATTCAAGCATATCATTTTTCTTAACTAGCTGTTTTATGGAATAGACAGAATTAGGGAAGTAAGCTATATTTAGAACAGCAGATTGATTGTATGGATAAATACCACATGATCAAATCCCTGAAATAATATTGCCAGTTGTGAGGGCTTGATCCCAGACTTTCTTAAAAAGCCCACAAAAATTTGACTTGTTAACAGTAACTCAAGGAAACTCATTAATTCATGACATGTTTGATTATAATATATTTTATGAGGGCCAAATACTATGCATCTGGAGGCTGGAGCCAATGTGAATAATGTGCTGGCATTTCCACAATATGAATGTTATTTTCGATTGCAACAGACTTGCAACAATAACTCAAATAACAGAACTGCAACAATAACTCAACTGAGTTGTAAGAATCATGACCATTGACTATGAGAATTTGAAGCCTATCTCTACCTATATTAGGCAAGAAAGTATTGTTGAACCAAAGAAATGCAATTCCTTGCTTTTTCCAACCTGTCTCACTAAAAATCTTATTCAAGCATGATGGTGCATCTGCAGTATTAAAAGAATGAAGAGATATTGTTGTATTACCTTTTGCTATAAAATGTGGAGGTACTAAACCATCTGTAGCATTTACAGCAGCAATAATGGTTATGGTTTCAGGTTTTCCAGATGTGCGAGATTGAAGGTGTTTTGTACCTCTTTTTGCAATTATTTTTGGAGATTTTAAATCCATCTTTAGTCAAGACTCATCCATATTCCAAATCAATGAAGACTTTATAAAAGCACATGTGTCCCTCAAAACTTCATGTAGCAAATAGAAATATTTAGCTCCTTTTGGTAAAGACATTGATGGCAAACTGATAAAGTACCTTCAGGCTTTAGCAAAACTAAATTTGTATGTTGCTGATTAAATGAGCGTCACCATTTTTCTGAAGGAGTTGAATGTTTAAATTTTAAATTTTGCTTTATGGCTAAATCTGAAGCATATTTTAAAAATTTTTCCAAATCCAAATCCAAATCCATAGGCAGCTCTTATTGCTGCATATTCAACTAATTTTAACTCTAAATTTTTAAAGTATAAATATTGGACTAGGTCTGGGTTTGATGCCAAGAACTGAATCTTCCTTAAGATATTTACCAAGGGTTGACCAAGAAATACTAAATTGTACTGCAGCTTCTCGTTGCGACATTATACTATTTTGAATAGCTGCAATTGCATTTTTCGTGTTGCTGTTGGACCATTTTCTGGTTCAACTTTGAATTAAAATTTGAGGCAGGTTTCTTTTTAATTTTCTTATTCTTTTTTGCGATTTTTGTGATTTTTCCCATAATTACTCAAATTAAATAAAAGATAGAGTATACTAACTACAATAGTTGACCTTACATACATCAAATGTAAATATATTATCATAACATACACAGATGTCACAAACAAATACATATACAAGCATAAAGTATGCTTATCATACATTTCTATGCATCAATATAACAGACAAATAATAAAAAATTACATATTTACAAACATCACAAGATACACATATACTATGTTATATTTTATATTCACATAGTATGTATATATGTATGCAAGCAACCACTATTTAGAGTCAGAAGTTACTGGAAGAAAAAAGATAAAGATTGTAGAGCAAGATAATGATTGACAGACGACTTAAAAGATTGCAAACTATATGAATCAGGAAAGCAAGATGAAGGGTAGCAAATTCCAAAGAACTGATGTTTGAAGAAAAAAATTACGAATAAGAGTTTTTGGAGCACTTAGGAACAGTCACAAAAAAAGGATGAGACTTAATTGAATGACAAGCAACACGAGAATAAATTTTAGTAGATGGCACAAGAGATGCTAGCTAAAATCCATTATAGTATTTGTAGAGAAAGAGAAGCAACATTATGACAATGTGATAATGGTTGGAGGTTGGATACAAGAGCAGGTCCAACTATGTTTACAATGCGTTTTTGCACCCTATATAAAAGAGAAAGGGCATCATTAGAATATCCGCCTCATATATGGCAACAATATTCCATACAAAGTCGGATTTGAGATTTATAGAGATAGAGAATAGAATCAGGAGTAAGAAAGTGTTGAGCTCGATAAAAAGATGCAACCTTAGCAAATGCTAATTTTGCAACCGATTTGATATATGGTTTCCAAGAAAGATTGGAAGTAAGAGTTAATCCTAGAAGATGAAGAGTAGGTGACTCATCGAGTACATCACCGTTCATAAATATAGGAAGATCTAAATTATTGCGATAACGATTGGCTGAAAAAAATTGAGTTTTATCTGAATTAAAGTTCACCAGCCACTGTGAGCCCCATGCTGTAGCAATAATGAGACCCTTTTCAAGCTCAAATGCCCCCTCCAAGCAATCAAAGAGTGTTGGCTTCTTATCATGACAAAAACAAATGGTAGTATCATCAGCAAACATTGCCACCTTAGATGTGAGAATATCTGTGATGTGAGAAGATATGAGTCTTCTCACATCTCACCTTAGATGAACACCTTAGATAGACCTTAGATCTCACCTTAGAGAATATGATTACCTTAGATGTGAGAATATCGTTTATGTAAATTAAAGAGTATAGGGCCAAGGTAAAACCTTGAGGAACCCCTGAAGTTACAGAATAAGAAGAAGAGTGCTGTCCAACAAGGACAACTTTTATACTACAATTAAAGAGGAAGGATTCAATAACCTCAAAGATTTTACCAGATCCATCCTAAGAAGAAAGCTTATAGAAAAGACCAGCATGCCAAACTTTATCAAAAGCTTTAGAAATGTCAAAAGCGATGTCCTTAACCTCTCCACCTTTATCTAATGCACGATAAAACCTATCGGTTATTACTGATAGCAAATCAGCTGTTGAACAAGAAGATCAAAATCCATATTGATGATCAGAAAGTAAATTATTAGATTCAAGATAAGAGATTAAGTGTTTGTTAATTAAAGATTCAAAAACCTTGCTTATGATAGGAAGAAGACTAATGGGACGGTAATTAGATGAATCAGATCGCTCTCCAGAATTTTTGAAAATAGGGATAACAAATGCCGCTTTCCAGCAGGCTGGAAAACAAGACTCTGATAGGCACTTGTTAAATAGTTTTGAAAGTATAGATGACAGCTCCACAGACTATAACCGGTATGTTGTCTGGGCCACAAGCTGTAGAAGAATCTAAGCAGAAAATTACTTTAGATACAGAAACTGGAGTGGTACGAATGTCAAGCAATGGATCAACCTGTTTGACAGCTATATCAGGTAGAACGCAACTTGTGGAATCAAGAAATAATATTGATGAAAAGTACTTAGCAAACAATTCATCTTTGTCTTGGTGAAAAAGTCTGAACCATACAAGAGAGGCAGAATTACAGATTTGCCCTTATTATTGATATTATTAAAGATTCTCCAGAAGTAACAAGAGCCTAATTTTTGTGATGAAATATGAGATTTCATGACCTGAGAGTAAAGGGCTTTGGTGTTAGACAAAACCTTTTTACAATGGTTTCTAGCAGTAATAAACAGATGTCTGTTTTCTGGAGAACTGTTTGCTGATAGATATGGAAGTAACCGTTTTGATTGGAAATTGCAGCAGCACAATGTGAGGAAAACCATGGAGAAGAGTGAGGCTTGACCTTGAAAGATTCCATGCCTGCTTGAATCCACGAAGTTATGTCAGAAGCACATTTGTCAACAGGAAGACAAAAGATTTCTATCCAAGGGCCATCATAAAGAAAATCACGGAATGAGTCCCAGCCAGCTTTAAGGTAGTTGTAAGAGGTAAGATGATAAGGGATTCAAATGATGAAGAAAAATGAGATAATAGTTTTAGAGAGATCAAACAGTGATCAGAAGCACTTAAGGGTGAATGTGGAGCAATTGAGCACTGACTAGGATCAGAAACAAGACATAAGTCGAGTAGAGAAGGTAAATGATTCAGGTTGTCTGGAAAGTGAGTTGGAAAGTTGACTATTTGAGTTAGGGATTGAGAAAGGCAAAAGTTATGGGCTTTAAAATCTGCAGAGTCACTGACACTAGAGCCAAGTCATTCTGTGTGATGAGCATTAAAGTCACCAAAAACAACGATATTGGCTGATGGATAAAGAGAGATGGCCTGGTTAATTTGATCAGAAATAACATCAAAAAGAGTGCAGTCTTGAGATGAAGGAGAATGACATAGAACAAAGAGAAAGGCGATAGAGTGAAGTGGTGCTAAACGAAAGCACATAAAAGAATAGTCTGTGGGTTCAAACCTAGTTTTCCGACAAATGGGTGAGTTCTTATGAATATTAATGCCCAGGTCAAGCATGTGAATATTGGAGTCTTTACAAATTAAAGAAAGATAACCATCAACACTAAGATTACAAGATGAGACAGCTGAACTCAAATTAGTCTCACAAAGAGCAAGTAGGTCTGGCGAACTTTTCAAGAGATAAGACTCAATAGAAGTTACTTTGAAGACCACAAACATTAGTGAATGATAGGTTTAGAGAACTTGGTGATAACGATGGTTTTTTGTGTTTTATAGTTTTTGGTACTTTATTCATTTTTAAATATATTAAAGAACTTGACTCAAAGCATAGATAGTACTCAGTGCACTGTATAATCGCCCAAGCAATTGCCTCATTACTATTAATAAACCCTAAGCCATAACATAGGGCTCCAAATGTGACAATGCACACCAAAAGTACAAACAGGGACACCATCCATGTGCAACATGGCACTGTTAATACTTTGATATTTTTCAGCTGTTGAAGGAATCAGCCTCTCTGAGAGCTACTGCAGAGTTCGGGAAACCTGACTACTAGCCGGCCTCAGAACCATAAAACTGAGTTCTAGAGCTGTACCCTCGTTAGGAGATAATAGAATGAGTTACCTAGTCATAAAAATGTATTATGTAATGTTGTAAGTATGTAATAGCATTTTTGTTTTTAAAGTTTTTATGCAGCTAGTAAATATTAAAAATAATAATTTGTTTTTTTGGGTATAAACTATATAAATTATATAATACATATCGAAACCATCATTTTAAATATTGACAAACATATAATATAAAATTACATACTTACAAATATTACAAACATAACAAACCTTTATAATAAACAAAGTAAAGTAAAAACTAATTATACTTAATAACTATACATGGTAAAGTAAATACTAATTATAAGTAATATTAGGACAATAGTTTAATTTATTGTGCATAAATTATAATATAGTTTATAATATAGTCTATATACACAACAGTTTATATTATAATATTAAAGTAACACAACACATCAAAATATACCAAAAACCTGTAACTGAAAGAATATGTGTTAAATGCGTCTCAAAATTGCTTGAAAAAACCAAATATGCCTACTGATGGTATAAAATATTTACTTAAATTAACTTTGACAAAAATAAGGTTTCTTAAAAATCAAGACTGAAAGAAACATTTATAAAAGTTAGAATAAAACATAGATATATTAAAGAAACACAAAACTATATTCATCAACCAGATAAATGTTCCGCAAAATAAGTAAATGCAATAAAATTTGTCTCTCAATAAGACTCAAATTTGGCTCTTAATAAGACCCAGCAATTATTAGGGCACTTTGCTCTATTCATTTTATTTTTCAATCAATGAAAATAATTACTTGTTTTTAGGTTCTATTTTCCCTTTATTTGGTTCAATTAAAAAAGTAGCCATTGGCAATGTTGGTTGTAGTGAAGATTTCTCAAATTTAAATGAAAAGGCTTGGTCTTCATTGTTGTGTAAAAACACTTGCTGTGAAACAGATAAACCTGATAAAATTAAGAAAATAATTTTCTCTTTCATTTCTCAAACTTTAATCAGTTTTTAAAAAAAATAATATTTTACAAAACTTTTCATCTACTCCAGCAAAAATTAAAATAATATAGTGAAACAAAAAATTTATAATAAATATTGTACATATAAAACATTTATACCTGTCAAAACTTGTTTAAAGTTTACATTTGATCTGTCAAATGTTACAGAAGGCTCTCTCCCATAAGCAACTAAGAGAAATGGTACGGAGACACCATGTTCTTTAATAATAAATTGCCACAATGACTCTTTTAATTCAAACACATCCATTTTATACTCAAACACTATTTCAGTTTTCATTCCAGGTTGAATGCATCCAGTCATTGTTTTACAAACAAAATTTGATAAAGAATTTCCTGGATGTTGTTCTAAAAGCCATGTATAATTGTAAGATGTATCGGTAGGATTCATTATGAAAAACTTTCTGAAAAAATAAAAAGATTAAACTTTACTTTTAGTGTATAAAAATTGCAACTATCTATAAAAAAATTACAATCTATTATTTATAAAAAAATTGCAACTAATTATTTATAAAAAAAAAAAGTACCTTATAATGTTACTCACACCACAAGATTCAAACTCAATAACTTTTGTGTTATGATCAAGTATCAATCCAACTGTACCTTTTTGTTCAGGATTACGTCGCTCTATTATGTAATTAGATTCTTTCAACTCAAAATGACACCAAGGTAAAGCACTTTGTCCGTGCAGTGAAATAATTGGTTTTTTCAAAGATGGATCCAAATTATCAATGCTAAAAATATATAAATTAAAAATTTAAAATAAATGAGCTAAATTACTTACTAATTTTATTTTTTAGTAATTACTTCTAACATTATTTATTTGTAATATAACTATTTATAAACTAAATTATTAAACTAATAAATAAATACACATCCTAATTATATTACTAATACCTCATAAAAAGAATTGCATTAAAATCTCCAATTTCTACAGGAGAAAAGCGAACTGTAAAAGAAACTTCCTCTCCAGCTAAAATAGTTCCAAACAATGGTTCTATAGTAAAAGGAATATTAGCAGTTGAAATACTTTGAAACCGCTTAAGTAACTCTGCTTCATACACAGAAGTTATTTTATTAACAGGTCTTTCATCTGCACTAAGGCCACTTAAAATTTGTGTTGAAGCCAAAGATTTTATGCATTCAAACAAAGTATTTGTTTCATTTGTGTTTGAAGTCAATACACTTTTAGCTTGTTCAGGTTGGTTACTAATGTTTAAAAAACATCAAATAAATGTTATCATAATACACATTAAACAAATTTTTTTTTTAATAATTTAGTTTATGTGAATTGATTAGAATAATAAATACTTAAAATGTAAAATAAAATAATGCCCCATAACAGCCAAAAAAATTTTTAATTAGCTTGTTTATACAATTACACAATGTATATTAAAATATTTTTATGTCATAATAATTTTTACCTTTGCCAACTTATTTGTGAATTATTAGAGTTTGTTGCTATAGTTACTTTATGAGATGATTTCATGCCTTTTTTTTGTTCAACAGTTAAATCAGACAAAGTATCAGATTGAATAGAACTAATTAGGGGTTCATATATCCCTTGTACAATATTCCAATTGTATTCAAATGACACTAATCCTACATTTGCAAGCTTAAAACTAAAATAGGAAACATCACATTAATTTTAATTCAATTGAAAATTTTGAATTGAGTTTTAGAATGGATTTTTTGAGTAATGTAAATCACATATAATATACTTAAAGGAATTCCAAACCTCGAGACATTTTGTTTTCATATTAAAGAGAATGATAAAAAAATGTTTGGGCTAAATTTTTTTGATTAAAAAAAAATTTGATTTAAAAGGCCAAAAAGTTTACAGACTTGATAACTTATTCAAGCACATTTTATTCCTAGGAGTTTCAGCACATGATCTCATTGACTTTTGTGTTTGTTTGCATAATTGATATTTTACGCAAACAAAAAAAATCAATGACGTCATGTACTGAAACTCTTAGGAATAAAATGCACTTAAATAAATTATCAAGTCTGTAGAATGCGGCATATATTATGCTGACTTTTTGGCCTACAACAAAACGGAAAAGGTGAGCTTTGACTAAAATAAAAAAGTTAGTTTTTCTTGGTATGCATTTATTCTTTTGTTTTAATGAAAAAAATTTAGCCCAAACATTTTTTTTTTATCATTCTCTATAATATGAACACAACATGTCTCAGATGTTTGGGATCCCTTTAACTTTTGTAAAAAATTTGTCAAAACATTAAAAAAGTCTATACCTATAGAATCTTGTTTGCAAGATATATGTTTCTTTAAAATTAATTTTTTCTGTACCCATTTGATACTTTGAGTAATGACAATTAACCAAAAAAACAAGATCTGTATCTAATAGCGATCCAGGAATAACAGTGTATGCAGGTTCTTCTTCAATCTGAACAATCTTTTTTTGTTTGTTTCTAGAAACTTCTTCTGTATTTATAGATTGTGATCCTTCTGAAGCTATGTCATCAATCCAACATATAACTTGTTTGGTATCATCCCAATCTAAAACCTAAATACGACTAGTCAAACTCTGATTTCATTAAAAAATTTCAAATATTTTTAGAAATAAACATTAAATTACCTTTTTGTTAACTAGAGATATTTTTGAAACTCTGCACAAAATGTTGACATGATCAAGTACTTGAGGTAAATTACTAAGATAGGTAACAGTTATATCTTTAGTACAATTAGGTTGCACATGTCCACATTTAGGCTTAAATGTTAATTCTGGAATAGAATCCCAAAAAAACCGCATTGGATCAGTTGAAGAACGATTACAAACAGTAAAGGTTATGCTTTTAGAAACCCCAACATGACAATCACCATAGATAATTTGATTGCTACTTTGAACTAAAGGTTTAACAAAAGGTTGTATAAAATTCTCACATTGATTCAGCACAAATAAATTCAAAAACATTTTATTCATTAGATCACATATAAAAATAAGTATTGACAGTAACAGTGTTGAATATGCATTATTTTATGTTTAAATAAGTATGTAAAACAAATAATACATTAAATAATACATTAATGTAAATAATCCACCATTTTTTACAACTTTTTCAGGTGAAATCATCATGTTTAAAATATGAAACTATGATATCTTTGTTATATTTGATGCAGGTAATCTGGGGTGCTCGAACTAGACTGAGCAATGAATTCTTATTTTGTCGTATTGGGTTGACAAGGTTCAAAGTGAAACTTTTTATATTAGGAGAATTTAGAATAAAAATCTTTTTTTAATGTAAATTAAAATTATCTATATTGTTTTTTTAATTTGTTTATGTATTCTTATTTTAGATTTCTTATTTAGTTGCCATAAATATATAAATAAATAAAAATAACAATTATAACAATATTTTTATTTAGACATTAAAAAAAAAAAGAATAATCTGCTATTCTCCTAGCGTAAAAAAATTAGTTAAAATATTTTTTTGTTTTTGTTTTAGTAAAAAAAATCGATAGTAAATGCAATTAAGGGGGTCATCCATAAAGTAAGTCACCCTATACTTGTCAATTCTCAACCTCTTCCCTCCTGTCACAAACAATCACATATACCTGAACATATACAATCACATATACCCCTCTCCCTCCTAAATTATGATGGTAGTTTTTACGTCAAAAATATTTTAAGAGATTTTAAATATAAATACCTTGCATTTTAAAAATTCAACCTAATGAAAGTAAGACAATATGTATAAATGAAAGAAGTGTAAGTAAAAACTTCGACAATCCAAAGATTTTCTTATTTAAAAGACTTAGTACGAAAAAAGGTGTAATACTAAAGTAATTTTTAAAGTTGCTCTTGGTCTTGCAGAAAAACTGCTTTCGATTTGAAAACTTTAATAAATCACTCAGAACTTAAATAAAGTCACTCAGGAAGAGTGCCACCAGTTTTTAAAACTTCCTTTGTTAATTATTTCTGATAAATTAGTTCAACACTTTTGCAATTTTTTTGTTACACAACTCTAGCTCTTGATAATAGATATAAAATACACACAAATATATATACATATACATACAGTGTTGTCATATTATTATTAATCTTTATTAATTTTATGTGTGTATAACATAATGTTTATGTGTGTATAACATAATGTTAATAAAGATTAATAAAACAATAATAATAGGACAAAATTTTTTAATAATATTAAATGGAAGCCAATCAGTTATATTAGCAACAACCCATATTAAAAGTATGAGCCTCAGTGACTAAAAATATAATAAACATATACTAATAAACAGTGTTAATATATAAGCTGTTTGAGCTCTCTTATTGCTTATAAAAAAAAAACTTAAACAATTTGCAAAAAAACTTGCTTTTTTCGAAGTTTTTATATGATGTCATATTATTATGTAATTAAACTAACATAACAGATAACATAACTTTCATAGGCAAAAGAATATATAAATAATTATGGGGAACATAACGCTTAAGACATTTTACTAACATAACAATAACATAACATATCGATAAACATAATGCTAGATTTTTCACTAAACTACTACATGTCATTCTTTAAATAAAAATTAAATAATAGTAAAGTTAAATAATAGTAAAGTTAAATAAAAGTAAAGTTAAATAAAAGTAAAGTTAAATTAAAGTAAAGTTAAATAATAGTAAAGTTAAATATTATAATTTTACAAAAGAGCAAATGATTGTACTTCTATTTAAAAATTTAATGTGATCTACTTTATGACCCCTAATTAAAACCATACAAACCAATTCAATAATTTTAAAAATAGTTATTAATAATAAACTAGAAAAAAAAAGAAGATAAAAATGAATAAATCACGAAAATATACATCTTTTTAAAATTTAAGGCGATTTAAGCAAATACTCTTAATTCAAACCCTGAATTCTCTTAATTCAAACCCTGTTTTGCGATTGTAAATTGAATTAAGCAACTTGCAATCACGATACGCTTAATTTGAGCCATGCATTTGGAACTTAACTAACCTGCAATAGCTTCTGTATCCTGTTGGGAATCATGTTTCTGATGAGACTGCCAATCAATAACTTGATTAATGTTTTCTATTGTAAACTCTTGGTAATATCCTTCACCAAGAATTTCAATAAGAATATCTTCAAATGGATTGTCCTCAACTCTTATTTGAATATTAGCAACATGTTTTGCAACCATGTTTGGTACAAATTCAACAGAAAACTCAATAGTTTCATTGATAGCAATGCTCAAGATCGAAAAATCACCTGAGACTGCAGAAGAAATTTGTTTAGTGTGATTATCAGGAAAATCCAACATTTTAGCCTACAGTGTAAAAATCATGTTACTAAAAAACATAGAAAATTTGTTCAAAATAACACATGCAAACTTAATACAACTTAAAAATAAATTTCAACTTTTGAAAAGAAAATTTTACTCACAACTAAATCCAAATTACAAATTTGCATTGATATTTTTGGCACTAAAACTATTTTTATTCCACAAAAACGGGTTAATATTGTATGATTAACCCACTACACACATGATATTGCATGATTAATCAATAAATAGAAAAACCTAAATAACACTATGCAAAAAATTTTTTTTTACTCAAATAAATGTTTGTATTTAAAGTAATTTGAGATCACTAATTTTGATATGATATACTTGATCAGACTGCACTATAGGCAGAAGATGGACAAGTTTGTGAATATAATGTTAACAATAGTTGTTTTTTTTAATTTAATTTATCTTGTAAAGTTGATGCAAATTTATTGCAGTGTTGTGTAATTACTTTTTGTTTATGTTTTAGCAATTATTGTTAACTAATGTCTAGCAATTGCATTTGTAATACTTGATTGGTTTCTGTTATATTTGTGACCATTTTATGATGATTTCAATGAGTAAACCAATGTCTAGTAAGCCACAGATCAGACATGCTATATGAGATCAGACATGCTATATAAGATAGTCATTCCTAGTAAGCTGGTCCACAGATCACACATTATATGAGATTTGAAAAAATATTAAGCAGCAACCAAGTATAAACAAGTATACAAAGTACAACTTTGTGAAGATATTTGTTGCTGTAGTTGAATTAGATCGAAGCCAAATTTTTTTCTAAACAGTTGTTTATTAATAAAACTATGTATCTTAATGACAAAGTCTAAACTAATTTTGACTGTAACTAAATAACTGCATTAGAAAAAAATCTAAGGCCAGTTTTGGAGTCAGGAGCCTCAAATTACTGTAATACAACATTTATTTCTTCAGTAGAAAGCCAAATATTTTTTTTATCTAGTGCAAGGTAATGCAACTAACCTCTTTATTTTTCAAATGAATAAAATAACTTTTGTTTGGGTCAACAAGTTTAATGTGACATTTGCAAGACAACAACCCATCATTTTTAAGAACAACTTGTGCTCGTTGACAATGCCCCAAAATTAACCTAAAAAATAAAATAAAATATATTTGTGGAAAAAATTTTTTCCATAAGTTTTACATAATAAACATATAATAATTTATTCAATATATATATATATATATATATATATATATATATATATATATATATATATATATATATATATATATATGTATATTTGTTCAGTATATATTTGTGTTATATATACAAAAATTATTAGTTTTTGAGAATGCGATTTTTATTTCCTAGTCATAAAATAATAATAAAAATTGAATAGTTTGTTTTAGCCTGACTAGTAATCGTGAAAAGAAAGTCGACTAAGAATGATTCTTAACCAGCAAAACAAACACATAGATTTTATAAATAGTTTCTGCTTTATCAGTAAATTAAACATATAAATCTAAATAAAAATTAAACCTAATAAAAACCATTTCTGGTTAATCAGCAAAACTAACACAAACATTATAAATAATTTTTGTGTAATCAAAAAAACACATAAATCTTAATAAAACAGCTTTAAGATAATAGAGAAACAAAACAATAAAATAACTTGAAGACACAAAATAAAATTACCTAAAGACGCATATAAGAGGTATTAATGCATTTTTAAAGTCTTCAAAAACTATTAAAAAAGGATGCATGTTAACTGCTACATAAATAGTTTATGTAGAATTTAATTTAGACAACAAATTTCTAGATAAAACTTTTCAAAATTTGATCAAAGAATACACATAAAAATATATAGATATATTAAGGACATCTGAAGTCATATAAAGTAGTGGTGTAATTGTTGAGCACTCACTTTGTAAGTGAGAGGTACAGAGTTCAAACCTCACTAATGTCGACATGCCTGGTGGTATCACGCTCAACTGCAAAGCAAGCTAAAAGATTTGTTGTTTTATTAAAAACATTTTTTTTTTCAAAAAAAGCATCAACTTAGTTAAAAAGGCTTTTTCTATGGTAAATTTTTGAAATTTTATTTTTTAAATAAACTGTTCTTTATATTTAAAACAAAATAGCTTTTTTGTGTTTATTTGGACAGTGTATTTAGGTAGTCTAGCTGTAAAACTCAATATTTTTTTAAATAACAACATTGATTTTTGAATCTTAACCACATGCTCACATGTCAACATTTGTTTTTATATACCCGTGTGACTATTTATAGATAATAAACATTTAAACTTAAAAAATTGCATCAATAAATCATTTTTTCAGGGTGGCCAGCTGTATTATTAAGTTATTTACTTACGAAGCTTCAAAAAGGCTAAATATAAAGTCTTCTAATACTTAAATTGCAAAACAAAACAAAAAAAATCTAATCTGGTCTAAACAAAAACCTTTGACTTTTCCTTAGTACTTTTATTTAGCAATTTACTACCCACCTGCTGCTGACAACCCTGCATTTTATTTAATAATTTAACCTTTGAAAAACAATAATAGGAGTCCCTTGTAGATTTGTTGTGATTGGCTTTAAAATTGAAATATGTGGAAGAACTCCATCACCAATGATATCAAATGTGATGTTTCTACCATTAGAAATAGAAGCAGACAATCCATCAACCACAGCTTCAAAAACACATGAATATTGCTGAGTAAAAAAAATATACAAGAAAACAGTATAAATAAAAAAATTCTGATTTTGAACCAATAATTATCATATTACTAATATTTGAAAAAATACCTGTATTGCTTGAGGTTGAAAGGAGACAACCACATATGTTGTGCTTTGAGGGAATATTGAAGCACGTTGCATATTAATTTCAAATACATCAATAATTTTATGAACTGACTTATTTGATATTGGTTTTAATGAAAAAACAACATCACATGGGATCTGAAAAAAATTCAAATAGTTAAAATTTTTTTTTCTTAAATAGTACTATTTTTAAAAATAGTACTAATGCCAACATTTTTAAAAAAAATAATACCACTATAAAAAATTCTTGTACAGAATTTAAATTTTAATTACTTTATTAGAATTTGTAATCTTAAACTTGACATTAGCAACATGTCCCACAATTACATTGTGAATAAAAAATCTATTATCATCTTCAACATATATGCATGTTTTAGAAGCAAAATCATGGACGGGGGACATTGTGTTAAAACTTTTGATAATTCGATGCTCTTCAAATATTGATGATGCTCCATTTGGCAGTGACAAAATACTTGGTAAACAAACTTCACCCACAAATCTGAACTCAATACCCCCAGGATGATCTTCAGGATCTCGATCACTTATATCAATAACAACATCCTAAACAAATATCACTTTTAAGAACATTGTTTTAAACAAATATCATCTTTAAGAACTACATTGTTTTAAAAAAAAACAAATGCCATCTTTAAGAATAACATTGTTTTAAAAAAAATATATACTCAAGTAAAAAAATCATACAAAAAAGAGTTTTGCAAATAATTCTCAAAATAATTATTATGAACAAATATTTTATGGAACTATAACTGAAAAACTTTTTAAAATTACTTCAAGACCAATCATTGGAATTTCTGATATCATGTCAACAGTAACAACGCAACTTCCATTAAGAGCTGCTACAATACCGTTTGATGGGTTAACAGAAAAAATTCCAAAGTTTGACTTTATGTTATGTCCTCCAACAATTCCAGTAGGAGCAACATTTATTTCATTACTAAAATACAATCGCACAGAACAAATTCATAAATATGTCAAACAAAAAAATTTTCAAATAGTTTCAAAAAATTTACAAAAAACCAAAAATAACTTTTTATTCTTAGTATCATAAGATTTTTTTGTGTAAAAAAAAAAGTTACCCTTTGAACGATTCTCTTTGAGATCGAATTTTAGAAAAGCTAGAAGTGTGTTGCGATGAGCTAACAGTCTTTGCTTGAGGCTTTAAAATATTGAAGCGAAAATCAAATTGGCTTTTATTTTCTATAGTAAATGTTCTTGTTTTCTTTGTATTCACTACAACAGCCCCAAAATTAATTTCACGCCCTGGGCTAATTGTGTACTTGCTAAAGATTGACTTAGCACTGACCTTCACAGGGATGCATGCAATAATTTCACCATTTTCTCCCATGTTTGGTTCAATTACCTTATAATTAAATATAAATTTAGAGATTCTTGCATAAGAAAAAATTCACGTAAAGTTTTTATTTAAAAAAAAAGAATGCCCTATAAGTCATTTACTTATAATTTAATTTTACACCAAAAATGAAAAAGGTTATAGATATTATACCAAGTTAATATAATTTATATTTAAATGAACATACCTGACATTTGAGAATTGGCATATCAGATATAGAAATTTCTTTATGAGATATAAAATTAATTTGAATTTGGCTTGGTCGTTCATTTGGTAACAGTACACCCTTGTTTGGAATTACAGACAATATTTTGTTAATATTCTCCTTCGAGCCATTAATATTTTCAAGCAAAAATGAGAATGAAATCTCATAACGACCTTTATTTTTCAAAGTGCAAACTAATTTGGCTTCATCTCCAACTTTAAGTGTTCCAAAGTCCAAAATACCATCAGCACCTATATTATACACAAAAAAATTATTTTTATCAAACCTTGCAATGAATTAGTAAGAAAAGAAACAAATGACTAAACTTAAAAAGTCATAAGTTTCAAGAATTAGTAGCAGTTTGTCAAAAAAATTAAAGGCTAATCAAATAAAAAAAAGTTTTTCTAAAAAAAAAGCCAGTCTAATAAAACAATAGTAAAAATATTTATCCATTTATTTAACCATAAAATTGAAAAAATTACAGATTTATTTATAATTTTACAAAATTATGTTTGGTGTCACTCGTATAATTAAAAACTAGTCATTGGAGTGACACCTTAATAAAATAAACAAATAAAGCAAAAAACAAACAACAACAACAAAAAATAATATAAATAGTGAACAAAAAATAATTATAATAAAAAGAAGAACAATAACAATTAAAAAAAGCCAGACTAATAACAAAAAAGGAAAAAGTAAATGAGCTAATATGAGAGATTATGAAAGAATGAGACAACGTTTAACAATCAGAAGGGTGATAAAAAATAAAACAAAAAGATACATTTAAATATTATGAGACAAAAAAAAAATGAGATCACTTGATAATAGCAACAAATGTAAAACGCAACATCAAAATACCACAAAATACATGATAATATAAACAATGCAAACAACATAAATTAATAAAACTTGAAAATTGCTTTTTTGTTTTCTTTTAATAAAAAGTCTTTGGATATCTCATTTTTTCTTTTTACTTTGCTTTTAGTTCTGTTTATTTAATAAGCCGCTGCCTTGAAGGTGTTTTTTTGGAAAACTACAAAGAGTCACCCTGGAATTCGTTCATTGCAATGTAAATAACATGAAAATATAAATTTAACTTTGTCTAATTTACATTCAGTTTGGGAAATTGGTTCAAATTTTTACCTTTAATTGAATTTTTATCCATTTTGACATTTTTTACAGTCTCATTTATATCTTTCGTAGCCTTTTTATTTTTAAGGAATATTAATTTATCAACACTAAACAATTCGGAACTTAATCAGAATAGTTTTTATTTTGCATTTTTCATAGCAAGCTGTTTTTAATTAAATCGCACAGAAAATTACAGAATTAGATATTCACTTTTTTACATTTCTCTTAATCTCTTTTCGAATTTGGTTCTTTGCCTAAATGAATTTGTGTTTCTTTTCTTGACCATAAACCTGCTTAGCAGCTTTGGAGGTTAGTTTTACTGCTTTCTCAATGGATTGAGAGTTGTTAAAAAAATCAATTAAGTTTTTGTCAAGATTCAAATGCCTCTCTAATTTTTTCTGAAGATGCGCTAAGTGTCGCTGGTGGCTCAATCTGAATCTCATCAACAGAAACAAGAAAACCCCAAAAACCAGCATCAAAATTTATTTTCATCACCAATTTCCGCTTAAACTGAGTTTTGAAAGTAATGTCTTCTTTTAATTTTCTTATTATAAGAATTTGGTAAAGAGCTCGATTTCTTACATATTTTCATCCTGCAGCACGCAGTAAAGAAAATTTTCCTGCAAACAACACTATGAATTACCCTGGAGATTGGTAAAAACGATACTTTGAATCCTGTTCTCTTGAAGCTTGACCAACTGAATATTTTTATATAGGAGTAGACAAACATCTTTGTATTGTCCAGAGTGTTTGTTAGCAAACCACATTACACAGTAAACTTGCACAATATACTTAGTTACTGCTAAAAGCTCAAGAGATAGCTCCCTAGTCTTAACATATAACATCATAATTCTAAGAGCTAAAGTTAGCCATCTAGCATGGCAAAATGGTACAGGTTTTTTTGAAACAAACTTTTCAGAAATAAAACCTTTTGAAGTACCAACATAATACTCATAGAGTTTGCGCTGGTCTGTACTAAGATCACTTATAATCTTTCTGTTAACAACAATTCTATATCTGACTTGGGTACAAATTGAAACAATGGCTGTTCATGAAGAGTTAGATTAGATGCAGCTTCCCTGATTTGCCCCTTGAAAGAATTAAGACTAATTGTTTTTCCATCTAATTCTGACATGATGTGTTACAGTGGCAGTTCATTCTGATGCAGCAAACATCCTAAAAGGTGTAACTTTTTGTTTGTAATTTTTTCAAGTTTGACAACCAAACCTCTATCGCAACTTGTATTTGAGCTTGTATTATCTAAAATAATCGCCATTAAATTCTGAACATTGTTATATTCTAATAAAACATTAGCAGTAGCATTTGCCATGGTTGCACCAATTCCATTAGGTATAACTACAAGAGTCAAATAACTTTGTGATGTGGGTGCACTCTCTGCTGTAAATTTTAGATGGTATTCTTCTTTGATTACAGCAACAATGACTGGATCTCTGTTAATGTTATACCTGATAGAATGTGTTAATGCAGACTTGTCTTTTTTTCCATCAACTCCAATAACCTCCAGTTTTTTAACGTCAGCTAAATGTTTAGAACTTATGATGTTGCTTATTCTTTTTTTTTCCCCCAATTTTTTTTTCTGTTATTATTTGCGTTTTATTACTTTCTTAACAATTCCATAGTTAATTAATACAGCTGTTGCCAATGCAGCTGTTGCAACATCGCTTATTTCAAACCTAATAGCGGCTTTTGCTAAGTTTTATCAATCGTACCAATTTAAAATCTTATAATAGTTCCAATTTTCTATTTTTGATCTTTTAAATATTCTCTATCTGATAGTGGTACCTAAAAAATTTAAAACTTTTTTTAATTGTAAAACATATAAGTTATAATGTTTAAGAAAAGAAAAGTGACACGTTTAACTTTTACAATTACATCAAGTCAATTAAAAATAAACATATTATATATTACAAAGACATGTAAAAGTCAATTAAAAATAAACATATTATATATTACAAAGGCATGTAAAAGTCAAGTAAAAAAAATACATATATAATATATTTTTGTTATATTACAATGTGTTTCTTAATAATGTTATATAATATAACAAAATGATTTGTTGTCAAATTTAAAGAAAAGTAATTATATTCTTTTTCTGACATGCTTTTGATTCTGATTACTCGATGTTTAACAAATATAGATTTACTTGATGTTTGACAAACTATAGATTTACTCGATGTTTAACAAACAGATTTAAATTAACTTTTATAACTTTAACTTATTTACTTTTTTGTTAACTTCACAGAGACAAACAAAATGTCTTGTCTTGCAACCTGGTGGGTTCCTACACTTCACAGATTTATAAAAATGTTTAAAACATAATTTATTTATCCCCCAAAAAATTTTAATAAAAGTATTACTGCAAATCCTGAAATTATTATATAACATTTATTTTTATCTTATAATAATAATTATTTAAAAATATATTAAAATAAAATTAGGTCTTTGACGACAAATCAAATAAATGCTTAAAACTACAATCAAGATACTCCTTGTTTTTATTTGCATTTTTGAACTTGCCTTCTGCAGACAATACTTTGATGAAAAGTCTAAAACATTTTTTGGTTACTGACTTCTCACGTATCAGAGGCTGCTTAGAATTTACTCTACTCCACAGATCAATAAGATCACTGGCAACTTTTGAAATAATCTTTGGAGAATTAATATTTCTATCAATATTTATATTTTTTAAAATAAAGTATGAATATTGAACCACTTGCCCCTGAAAGTTGGAAGATCACTAATTGGAAGCTCAGATGGCAAACCAGCATTATTCTTGTTTTCACTACGAGTTCTTAAACTTTTTACTGCTTTAAGCATTTTCTTTAACATATATATATATATATATATATATATATATATATATATATATATATATATATATATATATATATATATATATATATAATATAAAGGTATAAAGGTATAATATAGAGGTACAAAGGTATAATATAAATATAAAGGTATATAATTTATATACCTTTGAAAATTCAGTTAAAACAAAAATTACTGCAAACTATGACTTTAATTCTAATTATTAAGTTTCAATATTATAAATTATAATGCCCCTTGTCCCTAAATTATGTGTTATAAAAAATTTGAAAATTATATCGAAAAGTTATTTCAAGCATAATCTGTTAAAATGCAGAACCTAAAATTTAACTGTCAAAATAATATTTTGTTTAACAAAATGATCTACTGGCTGTGATTATACAAAATCACAAGTATGGATTAAAAACATATATTTTAGTGTTTTCACTAGAAACATTGAGTGTATACTTTTAGAATAAAAAAAACAACTCTTTATAATAATAAATAAAATTGCAAACTTACGTAATATAAAAAGCAAAAACTAAAAAAAACTAAAAAAATATTGAAAAATAATCTTCAAATAACCTTTTGGAAAACTAAGATCAAGGGCAATATCATAAGCTTCTGCAATTACAGTGATGTTCTCCGCATGAGAAAGACCCAAAACATTGTCCCCATCAGATACCTAAAAAAATAGCATTTTTCTCTTATCTATAAAGTATTGAGTTTGAAATACCAGTGTCACTTTATATTATATGAAAACTATAACTAAAAACAAAAGTGATTGGTCATACATTGTTATGTATTTAAAAACTATAGTGATTGGTCAAGCATTGCTATGTATTTAAAAACTATAGTGATTGGTCAAGCATTGCTATGTATTTAAAAACTATAGTGATCGGTCAAGCATTGTTGTGTATTTAAAAACTATATTTTAAAAGTTTAAAATCCAATTAATTAGATCTAAAATTGAACATCTTATTATGTTTTCTAGTTCTTACATTAGTGTTTCCATATTTTTAATCCACTCTTAGTTTTAAAATAGTCTGAATTGCTTAACAGTTTTTTCTAAACTACATAATTATGCTTGAAAAACATTTTTACCAAAATAGTACATAAACTCAAACAATAAACTTCATCAAAAGTTGAATGTTTCTTTGAATTATAAGGGATTATAAAGGATTATTATTATAAGGGGACTTATAAGGGATTATAAAGGATTATTATAAAGGATTTCAAAGCACAAAAGTAAACACAATCTATTTTCTAAACTCAACTATGTTGCATGTAAATGTGGGCCAATATCTTTTCTGTTGAGCCCAAAGAGATTCTAGTTTTAATTGCATGGATAATTTCTTAACAATTTTTATATCATCTGAAAAATATTTTACTACTTCATAATCAATTTTTATCAGGGTATTTAGAAATCTTATTATTTTTCTTATAATTTTGATCAGGGTATTTAGGAATCTTATTATTTTTCTTATAATTTTTATCAGGGTGTTTAGAAACCTTATTATGCTACCTTTAATATTGAAACTGTTTCTTTTATAATTTTGTTCTTCGTAGACTTCAATATATATTAGACTTGAATAGACTTCAGTCTTTTATATAGTTTAATATATATCTAAAATCTCTGGAAAGTCCTTACATAATAGCTATAACTTCATAACACTTTATCCCATTATTAACACATTTATTAGTTTTCTTATTGGTATCAACAATATTGGGACGTAAGAATAATAAATTTTAATGGACATGTTTCATGATTCAATTTTTTTTTATACCAAATGTATTTTTAATTATAATGAGAACAATAAAACTTTATTTTTTTAAATTTTAATTTTTTTGAAAATCATTAATAGAGGATTATTTTTGTTATGTCTACGCACTTGTAAAAGCATTAATAGTAGAGCATTTTTTACATTTTTTACAATTGATACGAGGTTAATAGTCCAAATATTGGTTTATTGCTCTTGTACAGCCTTAATTAAACAAATGCTATAAAATCAGCACTAATTCAACAAAAAAATTATGGTACAAACCCAAATTTAGTACTATAATGGAAAAATAAAACATACTTCTACTCTCACAATCTTCTTTACACTTATAGCTTTAATGGCACGAAAGTGCATCTGCAATTCAAATTCTGACATTGGCTCAATTATTCCAGAGGTAGAGTTAACTGTAAAATCATCACCAATATTTTCCATTCCACTTAACTTCCATGCTGCAGGAAGTAAAGTTTTATTTCTCAAAAAAACCACACGTGTCTCTTTCCTAAAATAAAAAAAGGCATTTTTATTTAGTTTTACGTAGTTAAACTATCTTCTTTTCCTAGTATAACATGTAAACCATTCAAAATATAATGCCAATAGTTTTGCTAAGTAGTTGGTTGTAGAATTTTTATTAATCTAAAGGTTGAAAAAACAATTAATGTTGATATAACTTTTTATGAATCATCTGAATAAGCTTAAATTTTGTTGCAACACAAATATTTTTTTTATCTATTAAAACATCTTCCTCTGATAAGAAATTGACCTTTTTTAATTTGTTTACATTTTCTAAACTTCTAAACTCATTATCAACACTACTCAAAAGAAGATAACCATGCCACCCTAAGATAATAACGATGTCATCCTAAGATAATAACGATGTCATCCTAATCTCTTATTCTTCACACTGCTCTTTTAAAGACTTTACTCTTTTTTACTGCAACTGCTCTAAAATATAACATTATAACAAAAGAAGCAGACAACACCATTACTTTTATTAGAATATTTGCAAAGTTATGGAAAATTACCAATACAAAAAGACTGTATGCTGATAATCAATTCAAAGATTCAGATAAGGCAGTTATATCAACTTCAGAAGATGATAGACTATCATTCTTACTTAGTCTTGCAACAATGGCAGAACAAATGACTAGCAACTAGGTAGCAGACAATTTCAGTTAACCAGAGATACAGATGCAGCCTTAACACGCTGTGGTTTAGTAGCCATTACAAAATTTTTGTTACAGAATTCTTTTATGTATGTAATACTGGAAAAATTTACAACTGACCCACTAAAAAAAATGTTTGGAAAACATTTCAACAAGAGTTTGAGTTCAACAAGAATTTGATGATAAAAACTTTGCATGTGGTGTCTTTGTTGATCTACAAAAAGTTTTCAATACAGTAGACCACTTTATCCTACTCAAAAAATTAGAATATTATGGAATCAGAAGAATTCCTCTTAAATGGTTTACTTCCTATCTTCACAACATATTGCATTTTGTTTCCATTAATGACTCAAAATCTATTTATGTCACAAATCTCACTGACACTCGTGACACTGCAACAAAACACTGCACTTATGACACTCATGTCAACAAAGTGACTTACAATTGTATGCAAGTTGTACTAAGCCCCACGAAGTGTCCTCTGGTCCCAGTGTCAATTCAGAAGTCTGTGGCAATTGTCCTGACAGGATACTCTGAGAATTGTCCGTTTGGGATAACACAATGGGATACCTTGAAGAGATACCCTGGTGTATACCCAGAATGGAACTTCTTTTGAGATGCCTGTCTCGGGCGAAAGTTGGAGGTCTTCTTGTTGTTCATACTGTACCATAGGGCACGAATCCATACTGTACTCGAGACGCCCATGACACACTTAAATCGATAATGTATGTTTACCACCCTAATAATACAGACCACATGATAACTACTTATAAAACGAATAATTCTGCTCCATCACTAATACTGTCTACACATTACAGTTACGCTTGACACTAACAACAATCTAGTAAAACAACAGTAAATGACTCTTATGTATCTCGACTATTGTTTATTGTTATTGTTTATTTTTACAACATTATACTTATCATTTTTTTAGTAATTTTCTACTTTGAGGCTCTTTGTTTTCCACTGGACATCTGTCCTTTTGTACTTTTATCTCACTCTGCTCAACTCTTTTTAACTTATTATTCATCCCTAAGGCGTTCACTGCTCGGTGCAGCTTCACTAAAATGCTTTGCATTTACGACAAGGCTCAGTATTAGGACTAGAGATGTACAAGAACCAGTTTATGCAGAGTCCCTGATCCCCGGTAATTAGAAAAAAATAGTGGGTCCAATTCAGGGTACCCGGGACCGGGTCCATTTTAAAAAATTGGAACAAAAGCTTGTGAAATCTATAGAACTGAAATGCTTTCACAAAATAACACTGATTAATTTGCCCTAATTAAGTTTGCCTAAATATATCAAGTTTTTTTTAATAAACAACTATATTTACTTTTAAAGTCACAAACTCAAATTATGCAAACTAAAGTGTAAACTTGATGTCTGAAAATCTCCCTCCGGATTGTTAATATTTGGAATAACTTGCTATCTGACATCCTTAATGCCTAAAACATCAAGAGCTTCAAATTTAAAAATATATCAACTTCAAAAAATACTGTTCATGCTAACTAATTTTTGTTTATAATTGCGGTGTTATATATAATATATATTTTTTTGTAACTTATTGCTAAATAATAGCTAATATGCACTAATTAATCAAAAGTTAAGGAAAATAAAAGAATAAGAGAAACACAGAACTGCAAAAAAAAAAAAAAGGGGAGTAGACCTTTTCGAATGTAGTGTAAACAAAATCAAAAAATTTAAAACAAATAAAAAAGAATTTAAACAACACTTATTTACTGTGTCTCATTTTAATTGTTTAATTAAATTCAGATTAGAATGAACAAACATTTTAATGTTTGATCATTCTAATTTTTTCACAAGAGAATTTTTAGTAATTAAACTTTCAAATACTTAAAAGTAATTGAAAGTTTAATTACTAAAAATTCTCTTGTAAAAAAATTCTCTCACACAATAAAAAAAAGCTACTCAAATATGCGTATAAATCAGTTTCCTTTTTGCAATATATTCTAATTATTTTTTTAAATGTATTTTAAAAAATATTTTAAGTGAGACACATCTTTATTGAGTAAATAGGGCTTTGTGGTTATCAACTTCATAACACTCTTAGATTTAAATTAAGAAGTTTATTGGTTGAAATTTAAACTAAAAGCAATTTAAATGTTAATAGGATTTTAACACAATTTAAAGTACCACTCAAACAAATAGTAACAGTACTGAAGGTTAATGTTTATTAAAAATTTCTTTCAAAATACTTGGTGCCGGGTACTGCAACAAAATGGCCGATTCCGGGCACCCGGGAAAATAGCTGAATTACCAGGTCCACGGGTCTGAACAGGGTACCTGGTAAATCACTAATTAGGCCCTCTGCTTTTTCTTCTATACATTAATGACCTTAATAAATCCATTAAGTTTGTAACCACTTACCATTTTGCTGATGATACTACCTTGCTCATTATCAACAAATCTTTAAAAAAAAATTAACAACTGCTTTAACCATGATCTTCTAATTCAGGGGCTTCACTCAAATCAAGCTTTCTCTCAATTGTAGCAAAACTGAACTGGTTATATTCAAATCCAATAAATCAAAAATCAATAAAAACTTAAATTTTAGATTCAGTGAGCAAAAAATCAATCCTGTAAATTCAAACTAACATCTAGAAATTAATATTGACTCCACCCTTTCGATTGCATCCCATCTTAAAGACTCGAAATTAAGGAGATCAAATGGAATTCTGGCTAAAGTTTGTCATTATGTCAATCTGGAAACACTCTTAAACATATACCATGCCGTCTTTGGCTCTCATTTGCAATATGCTTATCAAATATAGCGACAACCATTGTAACAACAAGCTGTTAGAAGGGTATCTCATCTTTAAAACAAGGCATTAAAGATAATGTATTTTCAAAATTACAAATTCAACCCTATTGTACTCTATCTTATATATATATATATATATATATATATATATATATATATATATATATATATATATATATATATATGTATATATACATATTATATTGTGTATATGTATTATCATTGTATATTATTATATATTTAAATAACATATATTATTATTACTGTCATTTGTGCTATTATATTTATTATTACTACTTCCACTTTTATTATCAATTCTATTTTGGGTGTTTGCATTTAGTGTGAGTGATAGCTAATTTATTCTGTTAGCTATAGCTAATTTACTTAGTTGTGGCTTGTAGCCACAACTAAAGTAACCTCCTCAACTGTAGTGGTCTGCATAGCCTTGGGTAGGTAAATTAAAATAAAAAAAAAGTTCAGCAGTTATACTCTTATTATCAATCCATCTGTATTTTTTTCACCATCTAATGTCAAAAAAAACTAGATCAATAAGCCAATAACATTTCTTTTTCAAAAAACTGCAATTCCGCTTTTAACCACTTGGCTTACTACACATCAAAGCCCACACACAAGCACCACCTTACATCACACTAATTCCAAAATAAGACAAAAGCAAACAAACAAAAAAAACCTACAAGCTATTTGCAAGCGTAAATTAATTGCCTTAGTCAAGAACTGCAAAGTTGGAGAAAATTTACAAAATGACAAACTGGTTTCATAAATAAAAAAATTGAATCATGAATTAAACAACAAATAATATAAAAGCATAGTGTATAGCAGCAAATTGAAAAAATTAATCGAGTAAATAACACAAAATATTTAAATCCTTGTAATAAAACAACTATGACATTAAGAAAACTAAGGTATCAAGAAAAATAAAATAGAAAGACCACATTAAAACAATAAACAATAATCATATTAAATAGCACAACCTTATTAAATTTTTCAAAATAAAGACAATCATAAATAAGATAAAATGGTGCCATTTAAACTAAAAAGCTTTTTCATAGACTTTAAATGGTCTGTCATCAAATATCAGAGGAGAACCATAAATTTGTTTCAAATATAATAAACTTATCATCATATGATCAAACGCAACAATTAACTTACTAAGTTGCTACTCTAGTGGGACCTCAGAATTCTTATTAAGTTACTACTCTAGTGGGGCCTCAGAAATCTTACTAAGTTACTACTCTAGTGACACTAAAAAATATGTTTCAAAGAGGTATGTTAACACTGACAATTATGTTTCAAAGAGGTATGTTAACACTGACATATATGCTTTAAAGAGGTATGTCAACACTGACAATAATGTTTTAAAGAAGTGTGTTAACACTGACAATTATGTTCATACACTTGATCAATTATTTGAGTGAGAGCTCATCAAAATAGTCTTTAAAAAAATTAAAAAAGTTCAATTGAGTATGAACATTACTCATAAATAATTTTCAAATATATTCATATCTGAAAATTAGTAAATAGATAGTAAAAATTGTACAGCTTTTGATTTTCTTTAAATTATCAATTAGGAACCAAATTAATATTGAAAATTTTAACCTATGAAGCAATACTCTGTCAAATTGAATAATCTTGCGATCCAGTTCAAGCTCAGGACGAACACCATGAACAGAAACTTTAAATAATACTGGTTCTGGATTATCTTTAACACAGCATACAAGTGTATCTTCATAGAACCCAGGAGTTTTAGGGTATGACCATATTTTCAGTTTCTAAAGAATAACTTCTAATAAAAGTACAAATTCTAACAAAAATGTAATTTCTATCAAAAGCATAAAATCTAATTAAAAAACTTACTTGATTTTCACCAGGTAGTAAAGAAACAAAGCTTGGCTCAAGAAGAAATGTTGTAGCATTGCTATCACTTAAATATGAAAATGTTATATCTGCTTTCATAAGAGAAGTATTTGATATGCATAGCATTTCCATGTTTTCAGGATATCTGCCTTCACGGTATCTTTCTCGATTTTTCCCAGCAAGTAGGGGACCAAATTCAAACACTTCATCCTTCAAAATAAAAACCTTACGAACTATTTCATTTGGCTTTTTGTATTTCTTACAATGAAGAAACACCACTTTTGGATCTTGGCATATTGTAGGTACTGAACATATGCCACGACAGAAAATTTGATACTTTCGTTTAGTTCCTGCAATTTCAAAATGCAAAGTTTGATCAAATTGTCCTATCTCTTGCGACTGGAAACATATTTTTAATTCAATGGTTTTTTTTGGCTCAATTATCCATCTGTGTTCATTAAAAGTGGAAAAGGATTTTACAGTTGTGCAGTGAGATAAGGAACTAAAATATATTTACAATGGCTTATCAGACAAATATGTGCGTGTGTGTGTCTGCCTATATATATATATATATATATATATATATATATATATATATATATATATATATATATATATATACAGATATATATATTAACTATATTCACATATAATAAATTATATATAAATATAGTTTGTATGAATATTTTACCAACTTTAGTTATTATGACAAGAAATTTTGATTTTTATATGTGTCATTCTCAAGTTAAAGTTGTTTCTTTGATCAACATTAATATTTGATCTTCATTTATCAGTATCAAAGTTTATGCAAACTTATGTGGAAAAAAAATTAAATGTAGTTTCAATTAAAATTACATTAGAATGCAACACCTAACATCAGATGTCAACATTAAACTGACAGTTGGCTACAATGTTGTGCTGGATATCAAATCCATGTTGAACCAATGTTGGTTACAGATCATCAGCCAACATTTTTTTGACATTATCTATCTCTCTATCTAAATCTATCTATCTATCTATCTATCTATCTATCTATCTATATATATATATATATATATATATATATATATATATATATATATATATATACGTCCCTGGAAGTACCGCGCTCAACTTAGTTTCTCCGCGCAGCGGTCTTGCTCGGCAAGGTTCGTGTTTCGGAGTTAAAGAGTTGAGAGAGGGTTGCACCACGAATAACGACTAAAAAAAAAAAAATGAGTATCCTCCTCGACTGTAGTGGCCCCCCTCGGGCCTTGGGGAGGTGAATAATCTTAAAAAAAAATAAATAAATAATATATATATATATATATATATATATATATATATATATATATATATATATATATATATATATATATATATATATATATATATATATATATAAAATAGTTTTCAAACTTATTAAAAAAAAACCATTTGATAAATTGATTTTTTTAAACTATAATGGACAAAAAATTCTTAGAAATAAATTAATTCTTAGAAATAATTTTCAAAAAATTCTCAGAAACAAATAAATTTACAGCATTTTAAAAAAGCCTTACTTTATCTGAATAAAGTAAAAGTTCAAGAAAACTTTGTAGAAAAACTTTAATTTATATAAATGAAACATAAAAAATAAAAAAACATACATGACTGCTTTGATGTAATAATTGGCAGTTATAATGGAGCAGAAATTTGTGAGCTTGTTGGAATATATATTTTAGATTTATTAAATAAAATAATCAATATTAATGATTTAGGTCTTGAAAACTATGATCATGGTTTAATAGTAATGCATAAAAAATCTGGTCCATAGCTCAATAAAATTAGAAAAGATACAAAAATGTTTTAAAATATCGGCTTTCAAATTGGAATAAGCATAAATTAATTGTGACTTTTTGATGTCATGATGTCATCACCTATCATTTTGATGTCATGAAATCTTGACGTCACATTAGACCTCTTTGAAAATTTATTTTAAGCTTTTTTAAAAACCAAATGACGAATTATTGTATATCAGCTCAAATCATCCACCTTAAATTGTAAAGCAAATCCCAATATCAATTAATAACAGTCTAAAACTTCTTTGATAAAAAAAGAATTTTATTCCTTTAAATTTGTTTATGATGATGTCCTTAAAAAAAGTATTCTTACTAAAGACACAATTCAGTCTTATGGTATATATGGGAATTTAAAGATAAAAGAAATTGATGATTTTGTATTGAATTAGTCCATCCTTAAAGCAGCAACTGCATATAATAATATTTCCAAAAAATGTATATTATGTCTACAAGAAAAATTTGAAATAATTATGCATGCAAAATAAGAATGTTTATTAAATAAAAATTATAATTGATTTCTAAATCTAGGCTTCAGAAAAGATTTCTCTTAAAAAACTATAAAAATGATAATCAACCTTTAAAAAAACATATTTAAAAAAAAGTAGAAATAAACGGTTTTAAAGAATTCTTTCTACAATAGTGCCAACATATTCCACAAATGTGTGAAATATTACAGTAGTTAAGACATTTATGACCGTAGTTGAATTTTTGAAATAAACTAAAGTTTTATTAATTTGATCATTCACTTCTCATGAGTCTTTATAGATGAAACAGTGTAAAACAAAAAAAATTGTTAAGCGGCTTTCTATTAATTTATTTTTGCTCTTTCTTTTTAAGCATTGAGTACTCTATTTTCAGAATACATTTAAAATTATTCTTACATATATATATATATATATATATATATATATATATATATATATATATATATATATATATATATATATATATATATATATATATATATATATATATATATATACATATATGTAAATTAGTAAAAGACTATTTTCTAACTTTTTTCTTCAACTTGAAGTTTCACCATTGCAGCAATGGTGAAACTTTAAGGATAAAGATCTAATAAAAACATGTATTGTACGTATGTTAAACCAAATTTAGAGTTTTTGATTCAAGCATAGAGTCTGTATATACAAAAAATGTTAATGAACTAGAAAAAGTTCAACCTTCTCTTCCTGATGATCCAGCAATGGTGAAACTTCAATTTGAAGATAAAAGTTAGATTATTTATATATATATATATATATATATATATATATATATATATATATATATATATATATATATATATATATATATATATATATATATATATATATATATATATATATGTATATATGACTAAATACTGATAAAAACATGTTCTTGCAAACCTCTTTTTATCAGGGCTGACTGCAACAGAAGGAGGAGATTCTGATTTTGTTGGAGCCAATGAGCTATGTCGTCCTTTTTTTACAGTTACTGAAGGAATTTTTTCAACCTTGCACTTTGATTGTTTTTTTGATTCCTATAATTTTAATTTTTAATACTATCATGCATGTTTTATATATAATGTAAAACATGCATGATAGTATTAATATAATAATATTATTAATAACTTATTAATATTATTAATCATTTATTATAATTAATAATTTATTATTAGTATTAATAAAATAATAATGATAGTATTATAAATATAACATATATATATATATATATATATATATATATATATATATATATATATATATATATATATATATATATATATATATATATAACCATTGTTATAACCTGTACATATATATAACCAAGTTTACATATTAATAATTAAAAGAAATATATATCTTTTTTGTTTTAAAATAGAAAGTTTAATATTTTAATACAAAATTTAGTTGCTTTTATATCCAAGTTTTTGAATATATAAACTAACACTTTATAAGCTTTTCCAAAATAAAATTGAATTGACTCAAACTAATTATTTCACAAAATTTGAATTCATGATTCCTAAACCATTTTTAATTATTTTTTTTGGTAGTTACATTTAACACTTCATCACTCTGTAGATATGGTTGATATTTTTGTCTCTAATAATCATGTGTTTGCATTTGCTAATATTAAATTTTAATAATCATAATTTTGAGTCAGGTCATTTTGCCCTCATCTTGTTTCATAATTTTTAACTTGCAAGATCAGTTAGAGTTTTTGTAAATCAGAAGATGATCTTATTTTATTAATTAGCTTTATATTATCAGAAAATTTTTTAGATTTTACAAAACTTATCGGGCAAACTGTTTCAATATAAAAAAGCAAAACTCAAAATAAATAATTACGTTTTACTTTTACATTATTCAATATCATTCATTAAATATATATTTTTAAGATATCTTGAATAAGTTTGACAGATTATTTATCACCTTCACATGCTAATGTCTAAGCAGTAGCATTTTTTTTTGTATTTGTTTGGGATTCCATGCTTTTTTTTTAAGTCCAACATGTCAGATACCAGAATAGCCAATTTTTCCATGCTTTTCTTTTTGAACAGTTATCTGTTCCATAATGAAATTTGAGTATAACTTTTTAAAACATCTGATAATAATACTTGACAGTTTACTTTTGAAATATATATTTAATGATTTAACTTGTTTGTAACTTTTGATTTTTTTTTTTATATATGTTTAAATTGCTTTTAGATTTGTTTTGATGTTTGAGGCAGTGGTTGTTTCATGTAGTGGTTCTTAATTTTTTAACTACATACTGATTTATATTCTAAAGCGTTACCTAAATTTAAAAAACAACAGTTTTTCAAGAAACAAATGTAACATACTTTTTTCTCAATATTTTTCTCAACTACATCATTTTTATCTCCATTAACTAGATCTACATCTTTTTCTTCAGTCATTAAAATAGTAAAAAGATGGTTAGATTCATTAACTGGAGGCGCCTGGCGGAAAACAGGACAACTAATCACCGAGAACAGTGTATCAAATGGAAAAGGTGGTAGTAAGTTCTTTAAACTAACATCATGGGCTACCTTGATATAAAAATATTTTTTGAGTTTTTAAGATAATAATTTAACATATAAATTATAACTATAAAAATTATAGCATCTATTTTTACTTCTTTGATTTCTGGCAAGATTTTTGTGTCAAAAACTTCTTTAAAGCAACTTTGCTGTAGTCCTTTCAATTGAATCATAATATGAGGTATTCCAATGCCATCTTTTAATCTTGTATTCAATTCACTTGGAAATTCTCCATTGTTTCCAACACTTGCAGCAACAGATTCAACTATCTAAAAAGCAATAACACTTACAAAGTTTTGACCTTCAAAAAAATTACTTCACAAAATAATTTTTTTATTAAATTAATTATTTTCTGTTTTGGTACATATTTGAAAACTAAATTATACTTGTTATAAAAATATGCAACCATTTTAAACACTTTTTAAAAATAGAAACTCTTTTCTTTATATATTTTTGTCAAACAAGTATATAGAAAAAATTACAAATATGGAATAAATTTAAAAATAACAAAAAAAAATAAATAAAAATAAACATATAACAAATTAGTTAAATAACTTGAGTAAATGTAAAAACTGGAAGTTAACACTTTGTTGTCTATTATTAAAAGTATCCCATGATGCTATGCATATGTTAAATTTTTATTTTTTTATTTGTACTTTTTTAAATTATTTTTTGTGTTATTTATATTAAGGCATGCACACACACACACACACACACACACACACACACACACACACACACACACACACACACACACACACACACACACACACACACACACACAAAACACAATATCAAGCTTTATTTATTTGTGTTAATGGAAAATTTCTGTTAAAATTTTTTAACAAACCAATAATTTTTTGGTTAACTTCCATTAATTTCATTAACTTTATACAAATCATTTTTTTAAATTGTTTAAAATTAATTTAAAATGTATTAATTGTTCTAGGGTGTGTCTCATCTTTTAATTTCTTTAAATTTTTTTCCTTTTAAAATTTAAATCCTTTTTTTTTTGCTCTTTGTCTATCATTTAATCAAAGTTCAATTAAATGAAAGACAAAAAGCAAAAAATTTTATACAAAAAAAAATATTATATAATCAAAAATTAATGATTGAGGATATGTTTACCTCCTTACGTCGTTCTTTTTCTAACTGTTTCTTCTTTTCATTTTTCTTGCTTAAAGTTTGTATATTGATAGAATGCTCAAAAATATCATTTTCGTTTTCTTCAGACTCAATTGCATTTCCAACTGTTCGATCCCAACCATCAAGCAATTTTATAATATCGTGCAATGATAACTCATATGGTTTAAAACTAGATAACATTTACACAAATTAATTTTTTAAAATATTGTTTACCTATACTAGAATAAAAAAAATTCATTAAACAAAAATAACTTATAATTTCTATTACAAATTTTTATAAATATCCTACTTATTCTATTTTATTCTCCTATTTTAAATATTTCAAAATATTTCTCTTCTGCTTTATTCTCATATTTTAAATATTTCATATGTAATAACCTTTTTCATTTATCTGTTTGTATTACTCTCAATTTTTCTTTATTTTCATTCCTCTCCTGTTCTCTTTTATTCCTCTCTCCTGCTCTTTTACTTTCTTTGCTCTGATTACATGTACTGAAAGAAAAAAAAGAAAAAAACCTGAGTCTAAGATCCTTGTCTTCAGGAGATTCAAGTTCTTCTTTACCATCAATAAGTGGAACTGTTAAATCTTTTACTAATGCAGATTTAACTTGAGCTCCTCTAGACCCATTCTTTTTCCTATACAAAATATAATATATCCTATACAAAATATACAAAATACAATATTATAAGAAATAAATAAATTTTCTAGAAATAACTAAACGCACTTAAATCAAAGACAAAACAGTATTTACTAAAACACACATTTTTTGATTAAACTCTTAAATAATATACTCTCTAAAAATTACACATAATACCTTGTTTAGGTTTGACATGACATAATTATACTCAGGCTGTTTGTACAGCTTAAGTTTGATTATGCCATGAACACATGCTAAATAAAAATGAAATACTACATACACCTGCATAAACATGAGCTATTACCTATTTTGGAACTAAATAACTAATTTAGGTCTTTTTTTTAATCTGCATTTCCTTAGTCTTATTAGTATTTTTTTAATCAATGATAAATAAATAATAATTTTAGACAAATAAATAACTACAATAACAAATTCTCCACAATATAAAAGCAATGATTCAAGCTGCGCAATTCTTATACATTTACAGGGCTGATTAACAGGACTGATAATAAACCAAAAATTGACAAAATGGACAACCTATTTTTATAAACAACTTATTGTAATAAACAACCTATTGTAATAAACTATTTATTTCTGTTATTCAATGACTATTGGTAAATACCAATTATTTTGTAAACTACATTCTATTGTAAGTTTTGCAATACATTCTATAAGCTTTTTAGTTCTTTAAATTTATTTTTAAAAATTTTTATATTAAAAATAACACAACTGTTTTCGATCAGCAAGTATGAGACAGCTTAATACAATATTTGTGGGGACCCTAAAATGTATAATAATCCACATTATTGTAAACAATTATTAAAACAATATCTTTTTAGAAGTTATAGTAAATATCATAAAATTAAATATACTACTATGAAAAAGTAAATATACTACTATGAAATCTGACTTTGCTACAAGACCACTATTCATTGACTCTCAAAAATGACATTTTAAACATTATATCTCCTGTGCTTATGAAAAGTAATAAATTATAACATTTTTTTTGATTGTCTTTTAAATAAGAACATTTTGAGCAAACACTTTTAAGTAAGAAGTTTTATTATAATTTATGTTTTTTGAAGTGTGCACTCAAAATAGCCATTCAAATTTCAAGTAGATTGTACACTCATAAAAATATGGTAATATAAATAGAATATTATTAGCATAATTATTAATAACTAAGTTAGTATTACTAACTTAATTATTTATGAATTGCTAGGTTGGTAGTTTTAATTTCTATATACATAATATAAAAAATTTTAATATATAAAAATTCTATTTTAGTTTTTTATATTCTATTTTTAATTTCTATAGTCAAAAATTTTTTTTATGTAGTTTTTAAGTCTGTTTTATTTGTCAGGTTTTTGCTAACACTAGTCAAAACTCATCATGATAAAAAAAACAAAAACCACTCATATAGTATTATTCTAACAATTAAAAATAACAAAAGATATATATTAACAATAGGTTTTTTAAGTCATATTTTTTAAGACCTCTAAATTATAAATGTAGTTAAAAAATACAAACACTAATTAAAAACAAATAAAACAACTAAAACAAAAAAAACAGTTGACTTACTTTTCAATATCATCATTACAAGAAGAATGTCTATCTACAGATAAATTTGTTTCAGCTGTAAAAGCATCATTTGTTGACTTATTACCAGCAATATCAAGGACAAACTTATCTTGACTTTTTTTATCCCTTATTTTATTTTGATTTATGTTTTTCTTTTTCTTGTTACTTCTAAAAAAAAAAAAAAAAATTTACTGAATTTTATCATCCAGTCAACTCAAAGAAAGAATGACTTTTTATTAGTCGAAATAAATTTATGATTTGTGTTTAGTGTTAAATATTTGTGTTTTGGATGAAATAATTAACATAAAAATGTGAAAATTTTTTATTGAAAAATATTTTCTAACTAGGTAATTTTTCTTTAAATTTAGTCTTATTTGTTTAATGTAATGATTCAGATTTACCTGGTTAAAAGGATTATACCTGTAAGGGCTACGGATAAAAAGTGCAATCTCCTTGACTATAACACCCTCCCCATTTAAATTGAGAAGGCGAGTTCCAATTTGAATTGAATTTTATCTCATATAGTCAGCAATTATGTCAGGGCATTGAACAACCTTTACCTTTTTCTATTAAAACTGTTGATTCCCTGAACGTTGTCACCCAATCATCTGGATCTATATACTCTACATACCCAAACCACCTTAATCTTCCTTGATGCACCCTATTAGTACTCTCACTGTTCCCAATCTCTGTTTAAGATCATCATTTATTTCCTTATCTTTCAAAGTCACACCACACATTAATTTGATGATTGTATTCTCTGCAATTGAATATGCTGGATAACATCAAACTTTATTGGTCATGTTTTACTGCCATTAGAAATTGTAATACTGATTTACCAGTAAATAGCTAACTTTTAGTAATTAAAATAAGTAAATTTACTGGTATGTTGCTAGTGTTTAGTACAAACTGTCTCATTAACTATTCATAACATTTGCTAGTTATTTTGTTATATAGAAAACATAAAATATCTAAACTGAGTTTTAAAAAAAGTATACTTGAAATATTGTAATTGAATGTTGAATAATGTGGGAATAGAATATTAAGGTAGCATAAAATACTGTAACTAGGTGTTGGATAGACATAAAATAATAAATGATTAAAATTTTAATAAAATCATTAGGGTTTCTTGGTATTTTTCTTCTTTTGTCGATAACATTGCATGTAGAAGCATTGCAAAGTTGATTTTATTAACTTTGCATATAAGACAAGTTTGCTGAAATGTTTAGTTCAGCAGTAGATTGTATAGCATTGCTGTCATTGTACGCAGAGTTGATTTATTGTTATCAACATTACTATAACATTATAAAGTGTTATATGTTATGTATGGATAAGAGGATGGATACCAGTGTTTAATAAAAATGATACACAATATTTGTATTATTTTATTTATATTCAAAATGTTGCGGGTGATTAACTAGTATACCAGTATTTTCATTTTCATTTACCCAATTACCAGAATATCGAAAAAGTCTGTAAATTTACAAACTTTAACTGCCATACATTACAACACTCTGGATGGTCTTAATAATTCAACTCCCACTGTTTAAAGTGTAGTTAATACATTGAACTTGCCACAAGCACATCTTACTCTTACTCTTTATGCCTTGTCTAATCCACCAGCTGATCAAATCTCTAAGATTTGATCAGCTGGTGGATTAGACAAACTTACCAACAAACTCCATCAAATCCACCGCTATTTATTTATATATTATATCCACGGCTATTTATGTTAATCTCTTGTGACCATCTCCGACCATAATACAACAATCAATCTCTAAGCTGATAAAAATAATAACACTTAAACAAAAATCTGATCAAAAAAGTAAAAACTCTCATGATAAAATAGCTGTAATAACAATATGGTGAATGGAAAAATAATTAAAACAACAGTAATAAAGTAAAAGAAGTTATTAAGTAATAACACAAAAGTATATCGTATCACACTCTAAAAAAACAATAAAAACTTTGAAAGGAAAGACAATTAAAGCAACAGTAAAAAGTAAAAGAAGTTATTAAACAAAAACACCAAAGTATATCATATTACACCTAAAAAAAATCAATTAAAATCTAGATACAAAATTAACTATTCCAGTAAGATTGAAAGAACGAACCCTAATTTTGAAAAATGTATTTAAAAAATTAACTTCAATAACAACAAAACATAAGTACAAAAATAATAAAAAAATTCATAAAAATTAAAAAAAAAAAAAAACTGTTATTGTGTGATATTTTGTGCGCAAGTGTAAAATGGTCAATGAGATTCGTGAATGTAAGTGTTCTATTTCAATTATCTGTAAGTGTGATCATTTGACTAAAATTTTTGTACTTCCAAAGAAAGCTTGTCATAAAAAAAAAATATAACCCACTTTAAGGACTTTATTTTGATGAGAGGAAGGATAAAACTCTAGTTGTTGAAAAACTTAGATCAAAACAGTTTTAACAAACCAGGTTTTGTTTACGGTTTAAAAGAACTAGGTTCAAGGTCATGTTTCACCCTCTTTTAGGTTGGCTGAATGCATTGCCAGAAGCATTATTCTATATTTAAATACAGAGGGATTTTCATTTCATGAACTGGTCATAATCAACTTTAACAGCACTGTTACTAACACAGTATGGAAAACTTTAGTGATATTTATCTAAAATTATGTAAATACTGCAGTGGGAGGTTTGCTTGTTACACTAAAACAAATTGCTACTCCAGCAATTTTTTAGACGTTAGACAGAGGAAGGACAGGCCCAAAATTGTTAGTGATTCGATTGGAAAACAGCTTAAAAAATGTGTGAAATTAACAGTAATTTGTCATTGTCAATTGTGAAATTCTAGAAATTGGAAATCTTGTGAGGTATAAGTTTTACTATTAAATCAGGCAGTTTTTCTGAAAATCAATTTGTTTACAAACCTAGAACAATTTTACATTCAAGGTGGTTAACAACTGCATATAGAGTTTTATGATTGCATTCAAGCCTTGAAACCTCAATAGAGGAGCACAAAAGTTTTTTTGCTTTTAAAATCATTATAAGATTCCTGCCAAACATATAAATTGCTGAAAGTAACAAACCCAGTAATTGAGAAAAACACTTTTTTTTTACACAGCCGAAAAACTAACTTTTGATAATGGTACTTGGTGCAGTTAAAGCAATTTTAAAATATTATGGCGTCTGTATGATATTTTGTTGACTTCGACATTTCTGTAAAATGATCAGGTCTGTGAATTATTAAAAGACTAAAAGAATTAAAATGAGAAACTTTGTGGTATCATAAAACATAAATGTTTATAGAAAAAAAACCCAGACCGAAGATTTTTTTTTTTTTAAAAAGAATCTTCATAAAATCACAATTGCTTGTCCAAAATTTAATAAGACTTTAAATAAATATGTTTTTTAGGTGAAATAAACATTATAGTTTAACAATATGATGTGCTCTGATCATTAATTGGCAACTTTTCTTAATTATAAGCTCTTTCTTGATCTGAATTCTAGTATTTTTTGTGAAAATTGATAGAAATATTGTTTTGACAACTACATATAGTTAATATACATCAGAACCAATTAGAACTAGGATCAATAGTAAATTAAGGAACTTTTTCAAAAGATTTTAACTAAATTCAGGTAAACACCAATGAGCGGAGTTGATCTAAAGACTCCAAAATGGTGTTCTTTAGATTCACTATTTCAGGTCGTAAAAAAGTTTTGAAAATTATATATAAAAAAGAAAGTTTCTCTAAATGTTATAAAAACCTGAAGCAAAAAAATTAAATAATTAAAATATAATATTTAAAGATCTTGTTTGGACATAATATGCTGACAAAACCATGCTAATTCCAAATGAAAGAACTTGAGTAATTTTTAATTTGCCTTAATTACACCGAGTAGTAAAGAAATGTGTTCATAAGAGAACAATTTATAGACAAGAAACCTAACTTCATAAAGAAAGTTTATCTTGAGTTTTAAACTACTCAAATATTAAAATACCTAAACTACCAAAACTTTTTGGTAGTTTAGGTATTAATGACTGGAAAACTTCTATTATTTTTGTAATCAAAATACCAGTCTTATACATTTAGGTCACAGGAGTTGATGTTAAAAAAATTACTTTCTAGACTGATGTCTTCATTACTATCTAATCAAATTTCTTGAAATGTCTCTTATTTGAAATAAAAATTTTTATTACTTTAAAATAATTCTTATTACCTGTGTTATGTATTTGTTATTTATTTCTATAATTAATTTTTCTCCTTTTTTAAATCAAATTAAATAATTGCATAAACATGGTCTTATTTTAATATTAATATTATCATATATTTTTAAATATGCACACTTTCTATAGTTTAAAATTATTAAATTTATAACTTTTTCCCCCATTAATCATGTCTCTTATCTCACAATAACTCTTTAAATCTAAAATACAAACCTTGACATATATGATGACTTTGAATTAGATTACAAGTTCTAAAATACTTTTATTAAAGGAGACACCCAATCCTGCCTGAAAAGGTTTTTTTTTATAAACTAGTGAAATGGTTACTACAATGAGGAAAAAGGGGTGCATTCAGAAAAACAAATATTTTTTTTATATCTTAAGAAAATTTGTTTTAGAGGAGTATTGTTTATAAATTGAAAATAGAAAGTAAAAATAGAATATAGAAAATAGAAATTGAAAATAAAAATTGCAAGTTGCAAAATTGCAAAGTTGCAAAGTTGCAAAATTGCAAGTAAAAATAGAATATAGAAAATAGAAATTGAAAATAGAAATTGCACAATTAATATTTAGACTCTTCATTTTTTAAGCACAAAGATTTAAAAAATGAATGTTTAAGAAATGTTAAGAAATTTTAAGAAATCCTCTACTACTATGGAAAAGAGTAGAGTATATGTAAGAAAAAGGTCTTTTAATTCAGTTTATTTCTAGAAAAGATACTAAACAGGTTATATGTCAGGTCAGGTTGTCCTGCTACCAGTAACATGTATCTTAATACAACCTGCTTCATGTCCTGCTGCCTTTAAGGACAAGCATTTTTAGGCAAAGATGAGAAGAAGCCAACTTTGACTTACACATCACCTGCTTTGGGGCTCTTGGTTGAGTAGAGGCTAGAGATGGTGTCTTGATAAAAATACTCATCTTGGCTAGACATTAAATGCATGCAGCTATTGTCTTGAAGAAGGCCTCATAGGCAAAGAATTAAGAGATAAATAGATTCTGTTGACAAGCCCCACACCCCTTCCTCATCTATTAAGCTGGTGTAGATGTATTTAAAATACATTGTTTCCAGTTTAGGATGTTGAATACTGAATTTTTTTGTCTCAATGCCTGGGCTTTGCTTGTGTTTCTTGTGTCTATTTTCAAGATTAGGCAACTCATTCTATTATCTCCTGATGAGGGTACACCTCTAGAACCTTATGGTTATGAGGTCGGCTGGTAGTCAGGTTTCCTGAATCTGTGGTGGTTCTCAAAGAGGCTGATTCCATCAACAGCTGTAAAGTATTAGAGTACTAATGTTGTGCATGAATGATGTCCCTGTTTGTACTTTTTGTGTGCATTGTCGAGACCACATTTGTTACAGCTTAGGGTTTATTAATAGTAATAAGGAAATTGTTTGGAGTATTAAATAGTGTCACCAAGTTCTCTAAATCTATCATTCACTAATATTTGTGGTCTTTGAAGTAACTTTTCTTCTGTTGAGCCTTATCTCTTGCAAAATTCACGAGACCTACTTGCTCTTTGTGAGACTAATTTGAGTTCAGCTGTCTCATCTTGTGATCTTAGTGTTGATGTTTATCTTCCTTTAATTTGTAAAGACTCCAATAGTCACATGATTGGCATTGGCACTTACATTCATAAGAAATCACTGGTTTTATTGTGCATTAGATAGATGTGGATGTTAGGCCTATTGCTCTCAACATTTCTAAAGCCTTTGATAATGTTTGGCATGCTGGTTTTCTCCATAAACTCTCTTTTTAGTGTGTATCAGGTAAGATCTTTAAGATTATTGAATCCTTCCTTACCAATCATAGTATAAAAGTTGTCCTTGATGGACAACACTCTTCTTCATATCTTATAACTTCAGGGGTTTCTCAAGGTTCTATCTTCAGCCCTATACTTATTTCAATTTACATTAATAACCTCTCAGAAATTCTTATATCTAAGGTGGCATTCTTTGCTGATGATACTACCATTTATTCTTGTCTTGATAAGAAGCCAACACTCTCAGATGGCTTAGAGGGGGCATTTGAGCTTGAAAAAGATCTCAATTCTACTACAGCATGGGATTCTCAGTTGCTGGTGAACTTGGTAACCAAGTTTAACTCAGATAAGACCCAATTACTTTAAGCTATCGCTATCGCATTAATCTAGATCTTCCTATATTTATAAACGGTAATGTACTTAATGGGTCATTTACCCTTTGTCAAACATATATCAATTCCATTGCAAAATTAGCATCTACTAAGGTTGCATCTCTTTATCATGCTTGCCACTTTCTTACTCCGGATTCTATTCTTCATCTCCATAAATCTGAAATCTGTCCTTGTATGAAATACTGTTGCCATACCTGAAGCAAATCTTTGAATAATTCTCTTTCTCTTTTAAACAAGTTGCAAAAACGCATTGTAACATAGTTGGCCCGCTCTTTCAGCCAGCCTTCAACCATTGTCACATCGTTGTAATATTGCTTTTCTTTCTCTTTTCTATAAATACAATAATGGACACTGCTCTAAAGAGCCAGCATCTCTTGTGCCATCTACTAAATGTAATTCTTGTGTTATTCTACATTCAATAAGGATAGGCGATTTTGTGACGATTTGTTATGAAGGGGAGGGGGTCTTAATTTTGTGACGCAACATTTTTTAAATCTAGAGACTTTCTTTTAATTAAGAGAATATCTGACCAAACCAAAACCCTCGGTTGATGTATCTACATGTTGATTGTAAAATCAACTATGTCTAAATCTTATTTAGTCAATGTGTACACTCCGTTAACGGAGTAGTTATAGCCTGTTAACAGACTGCTACGGCTGTAACAGTCTATGTGCAGTGCACTTTCTGCCCTTTGATTTTATATGGTCCAAGTACAAAACGATTTTATTTAGTTTATGGGTAGTGGTATAGTGGTGAAGCGCTCGCTTCATAAGCGAGAGGTTCTGAGTTTGGTCCCCAACATGTCCCTGGTAGTACCGCACTCAACTTGTTTCTCTGCGCAGCGGCCTTGTTCGTCAAGGTTCGTGTTTTTGGAGTTATAGAGTTGAGAGAGGGTTATAACCACTATTAAGTAAGCTTCTTATCTGTAGTGGCCTTCTTGGCCTTGAGGAGGTGAATAACAAAAAACTAAAAATACAAAAAAGTTGGTGCATAAAAAAGCACAGTAACAAAAACATAACCCATGTACACGTACTAAAAAAATATAAAAAATTTCAGGCGAACAAGAAAACCTTAGTTTAGTAGACAAAAAGTGTCAAAAACTGCGTGACATAATTTATGGACTACCCCTAAAATACAAGTTCACACTAGTAATCAAAGAAGATCTTGATTATGATGAAGATCATAGTTATGTCCCCCTTAAAAAAAAAATTAGAATAAATTTTTTTTTTCCTTTTAACACCAAAAATATTAGTAAAGACCATTCTGTTGTTTTTGATTGTAATTTTTATTCAGGAGCTGCTTCAGCCAACAACAATAAACAAGAGTGGTGGTAAAGTTGACAACTTCTATATATCAGTATGTAATCTTTAAAAAGGAAGAAAAAAAATGACAGTAGAGGCAGAAAAAAAAAGAAAAATCCTAAAATATTAGCTGATAGAAAAAAAATTGACTTGACATTTTAATTCTAAAATTATGGTTGAACAATATATTCATATTAGGTAGAACAAAATAAAATGTGTTGCTTTAATTGTTAACTCTTCAGATCTTAAACTTGCCCAGATTATTGGAAAAATAATGGATGGAAAAGGCCATCTATGGCAAAAAATTTTTTAAAACAATAAGCATTTTGCAAGAGTTATTTTCATTTATAAAGAAATGTTTTCATTCTAGTATATAATTTATTTAATATATAATTTTCATTATAGGACCTAGACAATGCAACTATAAAAATGTTTAAAAAACTGATCTAGATGTTTTTTCGAGAAACGATAAATGAAAGATAATGAAATGATAGAAATGATAACAGATATCTTATTAAACTGGATGTAAATTGACTAGGAAGAGAAAATAAATAATTTAAACTCCATATTCCTAAGGCATCATCACTATGCCCAATTCATCGATTATCTTACCTTTGATGTTTTCCACAACTGAAATATCATTCCACAACTAGGAAAAGCAAACCAAGCCTATTTTCTTGTTGTTGCAAACAAATTAGCCTGATTTGATTTTTTTAGTTGTGTAATATTTCAATTGTGGTTTGTTCAATAATACTTTAATTGCCGTTTGTTCAAAAGATTTAATTAAATACCGCTAAAATGGATAACATTGTTATTATCAAATATGTATAGAACTAATTATCAAGTATATATATTTTAATGTCATTCACCTCCCCAAGGCCAACAAGGTCACAGTCAAGGAGACTACCTTATTGTGGTTACAACCCTCTCTTAGCTCTTTAACTCCAAAACAAAAACATAAAACAAGTTGAGCTCAATACTACCAGAGACATGGCAGGGATCGAACTCAGAACTCCTTGCCTACAGATAGAACTGTGATATTTACAGTATTAAAACTAATTGACTAGTTAAACCTTTAAACATTACAATAATAAACTTATTTCTTTTTTATTCCTATAAATTTATTTAATAAAAGATGTTTTTTTTTGTAAACCTCACATAAAAAAATTAGCATATCCGGAGCTAGAACCCTTAATTAATGTAGCAGGCTACCTTTGTGGCGGCAGGCTATAAGAAGTCAATGTATGTACTGAAGCCCCCTGGCAGCAGGTTATTTCAGTGTGACGTCAGAGACATAATCTAAACTCGCATTCATAGTTATATATGTGTATATGTGTATATATGTATATATATATGTATGTATGTATGTATGTATATATATATACATATATATATATATATGTATATATATATATACATATTAAAAGGCAGAAAAAACATTAAATACCTTTCCTCTTCTTTTTTTTTTTCTTCTAACTCCTTTTCTAACTTTTCCTTTATTTTTTTTGCTTTCAGTTCCTTTTTTTTATTATACTTTGATAGTTTCAGCAATAATCTCTTTTGATCAATAACTTTGCGGTCTTCATTTGAAAGAGCATCATATTCATCTTCATTCATCTCTTCTAGCATGTCCCATTCCTTCTTCTCAGCCGTTTGAAGTTGCAATTCTATAAAATATGAAAAAGTTTTCTTTTGCTTATACATAATCATCTTTTTATAATATGAAAATCTCTAACAAAATCAATTTTTTTTTTCCTGTTTAGTGCTCAGCCAAACATTTTTGGGAACTTTTTAACATGAACTCAAATGTGATATAAGTGTGTTATGCACAAATAATAAACATATTATACAACCCTCAGAATTAGGGTCGGCATTTGGCAATGCTGACCTAACTGCTGACTGAAAGTGTTTGAGGTTGGCAAAAAATTGCTGACCTTGTTTCTATGTTTTATAGTAACCTCTTTGTGTCAAACTCTTTTTGCCAACATGATGCCGACCTCTAAAAGTTTGAGATCAGCAATTTATTTCCGAAAAATTTTTTCCAAATTCCGAGGGTTGATTATATAAATACTTTTATGTAATAATTAAACATTAGCATATCTAAATGTAATATAATCTAAATATAAATATTTATAATTATAAAAAAAGCATAAACAAATATATGTGATATAAATATATCGCATATATTATGTGATAAACATGTTGTATTGGCTACAGCAAGACAAAAATAGTTATTTATAATAAATAGCCAGTTGTTATTTTACAATTAATTTTCTAGTACATAATATTAGTTAAAGTTAGTGTAAAAATTTTATATTATCAAGATAAATATAAAATAAACTTAAATAAAAACAAGAAATAATACAAAGTATATAACAAATAAAAAACTATTGAAAAAACAATAAAGAAGGTTTTATACCATGTTCATATTTTTTCTTTTCATTTATATCTTTCACAGTCTCAAAATCCAATTTTAGTGTAATCGCATAAATGTGTTTTCGATTATTGATTGCTTTTAATACAATTTTAGCACCGGTAGTAATGTCATTAATAAATAAACTTTCCAAACCATCAAAAATTATTCCAGTTGCACAATCTGTTGCCTTTTAATTATAACATAATACAAAAATTTAAAAAGTCATAAAAAGATATATTGCGGTATATACATATATGCGGTAGTGGTGTAGTGGTAAAGCACTCGCTTCATAAGCGAGAGGTTTCTCCGCTCAACTTGTTTCTCCGCGCAGCGGCCTTGTTTGTCAAGGTTCGTGATTTGGAGTTATAAAGTTGAGAGAGGGTTATAACCACTATTAAGTAGCCTCCTCATATTAAGTGGCCTTTTTGGCATTGAGGAGGTGAAAAACAAAAAAACAAAAAGAAATTAAAGTTATTATATAAAGATTCAAAACATAAACTTATACAAATATTTATGTAAATGAACATTAAAACAAACATTATATAAATAAACTCACCTGCATTCTTTCAGATAGCAATTTTATTAAAATATCTTCTGGTAAAATACAATTATAAAACTCTTCCTCTACACAATCAAGACCAAAATTAATATCTAACTTTTTTGAAACAAAGTTAACATTTGGAAGCATATGAAGTGTTGGAGGGTTCTTTTTACCCACTTTAGCAATTGGAAAACCCCTGTTACTTGGTGATTTTGATGCAATACCAGGCAGACCAAAGTCTGCTGAAGCATTAGGTAATAAGGAAAGAGCTTTAGGTTCATTATTTATAACTGGATCTTTATTCAACTTTGTGAGACGAGCAGCAGCAGAACATAATTCACGAGCTCGAATTGCTTGACAAAAGAAAAATCATAACAATGTACAATGTACAAGTTATTTAAAAATTGGAATTTAATGACACTATTAACTTTAGAATATAGTAACTATAGTAACTTTTAAAATAAATTTTACCTGCAACCGATGTACCACTTTTTATAGATTGTATAACAATTTCATCAATTTTGATCACAGCTGCATTATAAAATTTTGACAATTCAATTGCAGTTGCAGTTTTTCCAGATAAAGGAGGGCCATGAATGATTACACACAAACTATGGTGATTTGAATTGATATCAAAACTTATATCAATACCTAAATAAGATGCTATAGCAGATGCCACTGGTGTTACTTCTAAATCTCCAACTCCAGTATCTAGAAAAAAACTTAGTAATTAGTTTACAATATATGTTACAATTTTTGTGAACTAGTTGAATGCTAATAAAATTGATTGTTATGGGAACAATAAATGAAAGCTGTATTTGATTATAATATCAGTCTAGATTCTATAAGCCATATGCAAATCTTTTGTTACTAGTAGTGTTGTTTTAACATTTTCTGTTCTGTTATGATTTGACTCATTTTAGACTTTTACCCATTCACTTTCATTTATAATTTATGAGCCTGATATAAGATAACAACTTTAGTTCATAAAAATTGAATAAACAGTAATTATCCCTCATATGAATTTTCTTAAGTTCACAATTTCAAACTTTTATAGAAATACTTTGTGCAGGTAATACCAAGCAAAATTTGTATGGTGATGTCAGGTATAAGATACAACAAGTTGTATGTTATGCTTTTATATTCAATTTTACTGTTAGCAATATATATATATATATATTATCATACTAATAAAACGGAATTTATTTTCTGAAAAAATCTTTTTACAAATTACATAGTTTTAATTGATATAATCACCTAATCAAATGTAATATACTGTTCCACCTTGTCTCACAGTTGTTTAAAAAGGGGTCCTAACCTCTTTGGAAATGACCCAAAAAATGTCTTGGAGGGCTGATTTTGTAGGTTATGGTGATCAATTGGGAACAAAAATTAAATTCTTTTAATTACATCCGCAGGAGAAAATTGCATTTAAAATTTTTGTCTAATTTACACTAATGAATTAACTTTCAAAATGCGTTTCCACTGCTAAAAGTCACTAAAAAAACTTTTTGTTCTGTCTTAAATGTTGCAAATACCTCTAAACAATATTGTATTAACCTATTGTTTAACTTTTTTTTCTTTTCTTTATTAACAAAATTGCAAATATGTTGGCAACAAAATTGAAATATGTTGGCGCCAAATTTTTGCTGCTGAAATAATGTAAACAAATAAGTTGGGATTTCTGTTAAAAACTAATTTTTCCTTGTCAAAAAATGCCTAATTCAGCAAGAACTCATGGTGATTGCAGAGAATCTGTTTGCTTTTTGTGTTTAAAGAAAAGTGATTGCATATTAACTGATTTTTTGACTGAAAGAGTCAAGACTATTTTTAAATGTAATATTAATTTCAATGATGAGAAAATTCCAATTGGCATTGGCAATTCATGTAGAAGCAAACAACAACGACTTGATATTGTTAGTATTATTGGACAGATACCAGACTTGTACAATTTAAATTCGATTATCATTAAGCCATCTACAAGATATTATGGTGCTTGCCAGTGTATAATTTGTAGGGTGGCCAAATCAAAGTTCAAAAAAAATCTGCCGCAGATTGAGCTTGACATATTGAATCAAGAAACAAAAGTCTAAATTGACCATATCAAATTTTTTAGTCCCAAACCTTTATCATCACAGCCAGCTGAAAAACGATGCAGTATTTGTTTGTCAGTATTTGCCAACATCTTCACTTTTGTACTATAGGTACAAGGCAGAAAAATATACTGAAACTTGCCGTAGAGGACCGTAAGTGTGCAGAACAAATAGCAGCTGATTTAATCCATAAAATAGATGCCTCTCCAGGAGGTACTGTCAAACTTAGTCAAGCAAGTGGAGGTAAGTCTTTAAAAGTTCTTCCAGGACGTTCTGCAAGGTACAAGCAACAACTATTTACTGCTGAAACATTGGTCCAAGTTCAAAACAATACGAATCTTTCCAATGTTGGTGTGAAAAGGTTTGCAGCAGCTCTAAACAACTCAATGGAAAAAAGAGCTGTTGAGACAAACGTAAAGCGATAACTTGACAACCTAGCAAACACCCATGTTGCTGGTGTGATGTTGAGTCAACCTTACAAACTCTAGCCAATCAAGAACATTTAGTTCTTTATCCAACAGTTTTGCTGGATTCCTCTCTTCAGGCGCAAAACTTCAATCGGCTAAGAGTTATTTAAATGTTGTTCACCCTACATTAATTAACCCCTACAGGCAATCTGAGCTTATTCTTGATGTAATTCCTCCAATGGAACTTCATATTTTTCTTGGAACTTTCAACCATACTTTCAAGCAAATTCTTGAAACATGAGATCAAGCACAAGGATGGCCAAAACTCTTGTGGCTTGCAAAAAAAAAAACACAAATGCAAGCATATCATGAGGGATATTTCAATGGAAATGAATGCAACAAACTGTTGAAGAATGTTGAAACTCTACTGAGTCTTGTCCAAAAGCATTGTGCATTGCAAGCAATGCCTTTTGTTGATTGTTTCAGAAAGCTTCAATCTGTTAAAAAAACTTGTTTTAGAAAGATCTTGGAGGCAAGATTCTGTCAAAATATTTCAGAATTCTAGCATTGTTACCTAGCTCTTGGAATCTCAGTTACTCCCAAAGAACACACAATTATTTATCACATTAAGGAATTTGCTGTAAAAAATAAAACTGGGCTTGGAGTTTTAAGTGAGCAAACCACTGAATCAATGCATGGCAAATTCAAGATCCACTGGCAAAGGTTTAAAAGACAACCTTCTCATCCTCAATATGGGGACAAACTTCAGAGTTGCGTTATTGATCTTAACAGCAAACAAATTTGAAATTAACTTGCTGTGGATTAAAAATTCTCAGTAGAAAAATCTCAGTCAGAGTATATTTTTGTGCGTGATTGATTTTTCATCCTACTAAAAAATTAAAAGAAACTTGATATCTGTATTGTATATTGACATACTAGTATTGGAATGTATATACAAATATTCTTTATTAAAACATAATTTTGAATCTAAGGGTTATTAGTTTGTGATATTTGTAAAAGTAAGGCAAAAAAAAGTGTTTTTTTGAACTTTTGGCTGTGCAAACACTTTTCGAAAATTAATGTTTTATGTGTAAACTTTAAATGCAATTTTCTCGTGCAGACGTTATTAAAACATTTTAATGTTAGCTTTCAAGTGATCCCTATTACCTATAGAATTATCCCTCTAAGGGATTTTTTGGTCATTTCCGAAGAGGTTAGGACTCCTTTTCGGGCAACTATGGTCTTATTTTGCCTTAAAAATATTTTTCAATGTGCTTTTGAGCAACATTTTTTGTAGTATATAACAACAATAAAATAATTAAAAAACAACAACAACAAAATATATTTACAACTTTCTGAATTTTCGATAATATTATTTTGTATGTAATGATATTTAGATTATTACTTTGATATTAGGTATTACAGTTTTGTTTTAAACAGTATTTTCAACCTGTCTTCATTCTCTTTTTTTAAACATTCTTTCATCCTCTTTTTCACTTTTTTCTTCACTTAATTCACTAGATACTTAAACTGGTTCTAACATATACTTTTTGTGCAATGATATATTAACACCAAGCAGTAAACAATGCGTTCAAAATTAATGATGACATATTTTAAAGCTTAAGTCTAACTTCTTTATAAAGGCAGCATCATTTGTTATTATAAATATTGCACCATTTGTTATAATAAACGCTTCACCATTTTTTATTATAAACGCTGCACCATTTTTTATTATAAACGCTTTTTGTTATAATGAACACTGCCAAGTTTTTTATTATCAACACTGCACTATTACTTATTATGAACACTACACCATTTGTTATTATAAATATACTTAAATTACTTAATATTTATAAATTAGATTTTATATTACTAAAATTATTATTTATAAATTACTTATTATGAACATCAATACATATTATGTATTGATGTTCATTATAACATCATCAATATTAAATCGCTCTGTACATGTGTTGGTGCTTATGGATATATACGTTCAATTAGGACCTATATTCTAAGACCTAGATTAATTTTCCAGACATATTAACATTATTATATAGATCAAATATATATTATTGGAAACTATACACTTTTTTATCTACTCTAATTTAATTTGCACAAATCTGGCTACAAATTTTAATCTGATACTTTATTCCTAATCATTTTTTAGAATTTGCAAGCTTTAAAACCATATAAGTTTTAGCTGTTTTCTTATGTCAAAAATGTAGAAAATAGTTTTTATCATTATTGTTAATGCAAACCCTAATCACAATATCAACATTTGAAATATAATTTTTTTAAAGTTATTATAAAAGTAAACAAAATTCAAGTTGATTAAAAACTTTGCTGGTAAATAGTAAGGGTGTAGAACGTTTTTTCTTTAAGGTGGTGTTGCTTGTTAAGATTTCTGTTTTGGATTTATTGAGAATACAAAGTATAGACTACCATTATGGTAGAAATAGTACAACACCATACTACTACCTCCAATAGTAGTGGCCTATACTATTTCGGCCTTGAGAAGAAGAATTAGTAAAAAAAATATTAAAAATACCTTTCTTGTCATTTTCATTCAAATTAAAAGTGGGTGAATTGTTATTAACAGGTGATTCTCTAGGAGAATTTTCAGCAGATTTGTGAGATTTTTCCCAGTAGGCTAAAATTTCTTTAGGCAGACTATCACCAGGATGTCGTGGAGGTAATAAAGTCATATTGTTATCATCATAACAATGCAATGATTGTAAAATCTTTCAAATATGAAAACAATATAGTTATAAATTAAATAAAAATAAAGAATTCAATAGTTCAGAATATATTACAAAATTTATATATATATATATATATATATATATATATATATATATATATATATATATATATATATATATATATATATATATATATATTGTCAGAAAACACTTTCTTCACTTTGTCAAAAAATATTTTTTATATATTCTGACAAAGTGAACAATGATTGTTTGCCCTCCTCTAGCGAGTTTTAAAAATGATCAGAGCAGCACTGATGTCTAACAGTTATTTCTCCTGATACACACAAAACAACCTGATACACACACAAAAAACTCATAGAACAATATAGTATTCCACTATATATGTCCATTGTGTTATGCAACTCTTTTATGCACGTGACTTTTTTAAAGTTGTCATTATGAGAGGATAAAAAAAGTAAACAAATTATTTGCAGTATTAATTTTAATACCATTTGTAATAGGTTTTTATTACCAATATTAATATAATAATATAACATTTAATATTTGTATGGTATGATAATCAAGATTTTTAATCAATATCAAGTTTAATTACTAAATTTACTATAAAGAAATGTCGTACTACAAAACATTTGATGTACCTTCCAAAAACAGATATGATCACAATTCTTATACAAAGACACATAGACACTTGCTCAATTCCAGATAACGAATTCAAAAACAATGAAGAAACCTTTCCAGCTGTAACTTACACCGATTTATAAAATTATCTATTATTTTTCACCAAGTTCTTATACATCTGAGGATATAAAGACCTATAAATCATGGAAGCATTTAAATAAAAAATAACATAGTAAATTTTTTAGGTGTTTCATTCTCAAAATCTAAATGATACCCAAATTAATCCATGGATTCTTTCAGAATTTGATATCCACACTGTAATTGCAAGGCAGATCTTGCTGAAGCATGTACATGTAACACTGCAGTTTTATTTTGGATCGATAAAACTGTTAAAATGTGAGAATCTAAAACAGTAACTGATTATAATTCTTAATGAAAAACAACCAATTATCACTTAAAAAAGACCAAGAATATTATTACCAAGTAAAAACTCAACTTCTTGTTACTGAATACTAATGCTGCAATTTTTTTGTATGGGCAGTAAAGGACTTTTTAATTTATAGAATTTTTTATGAAGAAATCTTAACATCTAACATCATCATTAAGAATTTAAAATTTTTATCTTTAAAAAATTACTTTTGAAACTAGTGAACCTGAACAAATTGAAAGTAATGTTTTATCATTTCAGGATCTAATTTGTTACTTTTTTTGGAACAAAAAAAAAATTTGCTTTTAGAGATATTATACATTTAAACAAACATTCTAAAAGTAAAAAAAACATGCTGAGAAAAAAAAACTTCATTAACTGCTGAACAAAAATGCTGAGAGAGAGAGAAGAAAACTTATTTAATGTACATTAAATATGTTGAGAGAGAGAAGAAAAGTTATTCAATGTACATTAAAAATGTTGAGAGAGAGAGAGAGTAAAAGTTATTTAATGTACATTTAAAAAAAAAGTATGTAGATAAAATGATATTTTGTTCAATAAACCTTCAATGTTCCTTGTATACATCTAAATAAACCTGGTAAGCATCTGTATAGCTTAATGGCATATTACTTTTAAATTATTGTTTAAATTATTTGCTAATTAAATGCTACTAAAATTAACTAAAGCACATACTGAATGAAAAATTTCATATAATGTTGTATGATATTCTCCATCTTTAGTAAATAAAAAATCAACCAGTATCAAGCGAAAGTTTTTTTTTTAATTAGTTTTAATATATAATTTATAACAACTATTATATATTATAATTAATAATTTATAGAGTTTTATGTGCAATAAAAATCCTAATGGTATATTTTTTATTATATTGGCTTTGTTTACATTTTTATCATTTATATAATGACAACATTTCTTGAGTCACAGAACAAAAACTAATTATTTACTACTTTTATTTAAACTATTTATAAAAACTACAATTAATGTAAAAAAGTTATATAAACTATTTTTATACAAAATGAAACTAGCTATATCTGTATTTGCATATAAATCATAATTCATAATTCAAAATTGTATTTAGACATTAAAAAATAATAGAAATCCACATTTTTATCTGTATTGGAAACAAATAAAAAACTTTTATTTGTACCAACCCAATCTACATCAAGAAAGGTTACATTGGGTTTTTGCTATTCAAGATTTTCTGAAAAGACTCTTGCTATTTATTAAACCGATGAATAAATTTCTGCATTCTTGCTATTTATTAAACCAATGAAAAATCTCATTGGTTTAAACAGTAATAGAAACCTCAAAAAATTGGTCTGGATAGTTTTAAATTTATTAGTTATATTTATTTGTTTTTATTTTTTAAATTTCTTTTGTTCCTGACTCAGTTAACATCAAGTACATCACAAAAGAACTTTTTAGAGATTTTTTTGTCTTGTAAAATTAGAATGCATTGCCAAATGCACACAGTAAATCTGTAAAATTAGGATACATTGCCAAATGCACACAGTAAATCTGTAAAATTAGGATACATTGCCAAATGCACACAGTAAATGAAGTCTAGAGAAAAATGTGTAAAATTTTTGTCCCTCATAAAGTTCCATAAAGTTGCCCTCACCCTTCCATAAAGTTGCATATACTTTTGAAGTTTTATTTCAAGACTATAAAAATTTAATAGCATCTTCAATAATATAAAAATTTATAAACAGATTTAAATATTTGAAAATCTCTTTTTTTTAAAATGTCCATCTAAAATTTTTACACTCCTTTATTTTGTCTTGGTTTATATCTACATTCCAATTTAACAAGAGTATTCAAACTAAAATTCAATTTCAAGACTTCAAAATTGAAATTTAAAATCTCAAAACTGGTTTTGGTTCAAAGTTATGTCAAGGCAAACTTGTGGAGTTTGCCTGAACTTAAATAAACTAAAAATATTTTTCACAATTAAAACACAACAGTAAATGTTAAAAATTTGTTTAACTAACCAGCATCTAATTTATATAATTTTAATATTAGTGTAAAAAGAAATTTTTAAGTACCTTCTCCTCTTCAAGATATTGTTTATCAAACTCTAAAGAATAAAACTCAACAGGAAATGTGCAAGGATTTGTTACTTTAACAATGACTTCAGCTTTACCACAAAATGGAAGAACAGGGGGAAAGATTAAAACTTTGTTATCTAACTCAATATGTGGTTCTTTTCCAGTTCCTTTGCATGATATAAAAGGTTGGATTGTGCTCTGAGATAGTTTAATGAATAACTTTTTTGAATAATTAGCCTACAAATATTAACTAAAAAATATTACATATATATATATATATATATATATATATATATATATATATATATATATATTTTTTTTTTTTTTTAATAACCAACTAAAACACACAATAAAATCATAAAACATTTTTAAGTTCAATAAACTATTAAATTTAATGCATAAAAAATAGCATATAAAGTTATGAAAAAGCGAAAAAGTGTTTTTTTTTTAATTAATTTAACTTTCAAATGTTAGCTCATAAAAAATTAGCCAATGTAAAATGTAATGTAAAAATATGTAATATGTAAGTAATGTAAAAAACATAGATACATACATAGATACATACATACATATACATTCATCATACATACATTTTTGAACATCGTAATACATTTTTTTAATATGCAAAACCTGTTAAATATTAATATCATTATATTCATAAATGTTCAAGCAATATAACAGTAAAAGCTTATGTTTTTTTAGATATATAAACAATAAACAATGCAAAAGTGCAAAAAAAGAAAATTAAAAAATGTGGAAAAAAAGGTTAATAGCGTGGTAGAACCCAAGGAGATCATTGTATTTTCTAAACAGACCTATTTTAGAGCTTCACAAATACTTACTGCCAACAAATGATGACATTTTAAGAAAATATTGCCATATCATTTCCTCAAATATATTAGTCAACGAAATTCAATATTAGTTACTCCATGCTGAAAGGAAGATACCAGCTAGAATGTCAACTCCCTCATGCAAAATGTGAGAGAGGTATTAAAAAATTTGTTCACAAAAGTTTTATAAAAATTTTAGGTTCAAAATTTTTTTAAAAACTATTGTGAAATTTTCTTCACAAAAATTTAAGAAAAATTTTAAACCTAATATTTATGCGTTTAATTTTTAAAGCCTTAAAATTAAATAAATTAAAAATTACTTCTTCTCTTGGCATAAACTTCACATTGACATTTTGACTTTGACCAGGTAATAAAAAACCACTTGAAGGCAGAAGCTCAAAGATACTCACTTGTGATGGAGCTCTGGCGGTTTTCTTATTTAGAGATTTTTTATTCTAAAAGTGTTAATGATAACAAATAATTTCTTTAGATCATAGTTTAAAACTTGTAACAATAAATAAGGAGTTAATTTTTAATAACTTTAAAACATTGGGAAGTAGACAGCTAACCCTTTTTATATTTTGATAATGAAGTTTTTGGTTGAACAGATGTTTACATAGACTAACATTTTAAATCAAAAACCAATAACCTGTCTTTCCTACTAAAATTTATGAATTAAAAATGTAAGTAATTGAATACATAACTCATAAGTTGTGAAAAGTAATTGAATTCATAACCTATGAGTTGTGGAAGTAATTGAGCTTATAACTTATGAATTATGTACCCAAACACTCAATTATTTATTGTATCATTCTTTCAATGATTTCCATAACTCTGCAAGATTTTAACAAACCTCTAAGTCTTGAAGGAAATGCCAATGACAGCTAAAAACATAAATTTTTTTTATGAATTAATACAAAGTTTATTAATTTACTATTTATATGTATATAATTTAAGTTTTCCTAATATTTTTTTAATTTATATTACTACTTAAAATAATACTGCAAAATTAGTTTTATCTAAGCAATTGTCTCAATTAAGTTATTGTTTTAACATAATACACATTTATCTCATTTTAATGGCATCCGATATTTTTATATTTTTATGCAATACACATTTGTCTCATTTTAATGGCACTCGATGTTTTAACATTTTTATGCAATACACATTTATTTCATCTTAGTGACTTATCTTAAAGATAACTGCAGCAAGATTGAAAAAAATAACATTTTTTTACAAAATAAAAAAAATCAGAATTTTTTAAAATTATATCAGATTTACATAAAAAAGTATTACAAAATCATAACTAAAACATTTTTTTTTAATGTTGGCGTGTGTAGAAAATATTTTTTTAAAATGTTGGCGTGCAAAGAAAACATTTTTTTTTTAAATGTTGGCGTGTGTAGAAAATATATTTTTTTAATGTTTGCATGGGTAGAAAACATTTTTTTAATGTTAGCATGTGTAGAAAAGGCACAAAATCTCAAATTGATAGCAAGTTTCAGAGTGACTACAGTATATTTACCATTTGTCAAAACTTAATTCATTTATTTCAATGTTTTCTAATTAAATAATTTTAATAGTTTTCCTAGATTCTTGAATTTCTTTAAAATTTATTCTTAAAAATATATATAATATATTTTCTTAATTTCTTTAATATTTATGTATTTAGCTTTAAGAATATTAATCAAGATATGAGCTGGGATGATTGCCTGCTATTTTTTTTTACTATTCAATGCTTGTAGACACCTTAGCTGAATTTAGGTCTGAATTCATTCTGAAAAATTTTCCTTCTCATTCCCTGTCATTAATAGTACAACTGACTTTCTGTGTCAGATCCAAAGTAACAGCAAATATTTGAGCATTGGTAGCAACACTTTGGCACTTGGCTTTGGATTATATTTATTTACAACATTTTAATATTCTTATTATTTCTCATCTTATTATTGCTATGTTTTCTTCACAAATTGTTTATATGATTTTATAGTGTTTTATAGTGCTAGTGTTTTAGATAGGATTTTGTTCCATTAATCCACCTTTTGTTTTACATGTTGCAGAAGCAAAATTGTTGTTTCAAAAATATTTAGCAACATGAACAATCTCATCCTTGATGTTTGAAATTGAAAAATCTTGGGCTAATAAATTTAACAGATGAAACATCCATATTCAATAACATTAACATCAGCTCAAGTTTCCTATCACTGCTTAAGTTTTGACATGTTTGATGTCTTATTAACTACACTGCAAACTTTACAACCAAACTGTTTTTGACATATTTATAGAACTAGCAGCAACATCAGCCAAATAGTCATAAGTGAATGGACAGATGTATAATAATAATATCAACAATAATTACTATTATTGTTATTACTATTAATATTGCTACACTGTAATGAGTGTTTAAATATTTAAATCAACATTACATATAAACTTTGCATAAATATTTTAGTGTATTTAAACTTTTTTATAAAAAGCCTAAAAAGAAAAAGTAATTTAAGTAAAAGATGTCATTGATTTGGTCATCTTTGTTACAGTAAAGTTAGACCTTAACCTTAAAAAGTAGCAAGCTTTTGAGACCTAGTCTTTTTAAAACGTAGTTCTTACACAAAATTTTGAAAAAAACTGTTGCAATTGACCTTGATGTTGACGTTCTTATCATAAATTTATTTTGTTATTGTTGCTGATAAGAATAATTTACTAAAAAAAGAAATAATAATACTCAAAGATAGAAGCACCATTTATGTTAAAAAAGTTAATTAACTGATGTGTAAATGAGAGGGAGGTGATTATGTTTAAATTTTATAACAAATTTTATTTGACAAATTTTACAAACTATAATGTTAATTAAAACAAAAAATAAAACAAATTAGTTGTAAACCCCAAGGATTTTTAATATTAAAGATTATAAAGTTGAGCCTTTAAAAACGTTAAAAAAAAAAAAAAACTCAAAAAAGCAAACAACTGTCAACCACATGATCTAACTGCATTCGAAAAAAGATAACAACACTTAACAAAATTGTTTAAACTTTTAGACACACAAACAGTATTTTGCTTATACTTTTGTAGATATACATTACGATGTTTATTGGAACTTATTAATATAAAAGTTGTAAACAACTATTTTTGTATAAAAAGAAATAATAAAAAATCATTTAATTAGAACTTACAAAACATTTGAAGTGTTTTTTATTTGCAATGCAATTAGTTTACATTGACCACATATAACTTCACCAAATTCAACAAAATTTACAGATAATGATGCATCTGGAATAGTAACAAATGCTTTAAAACAAAGATTGAAAGTCGGCCCTTTTAGAACCTAAACATGCAATAAAAAAATAATAAACTTGAATTTACAAAGCTTCAAACTTAACAAACAAACTTCCTAACCTTAATCGGTAACACTGTTTGAATAGGTCCAACAGATAACTTTTCTGATTGAGGACTAAATACTGCTTCAAACTCTAAATGCTCATTATGAGGATAACCAGGAAGACCTTTAACTGGATCTAATTTGACACTAAAGCCTGTTTTTAAAATACATTTATGTTCTGCATAAAAAGAGACAGGGAGATGACCTATATTAATGACTTGAAACATTTTTCGCACAACTGATCCGTAAATTACAGGACCGAAATCCAAAATATACTCTGTCAGAGATGGCCTAAAATCAAAATAAAATCTATGATTATTTTAAAAACAGTATTTTTATTATGTAAAACTTTTTGTGGAGAAAAATTTTTATTCACAGCAGAACTTGAAATACAGTCCTAACACAAATAATTTTAATGGAAGCATTTATGAGCCTACTACATATAATATTCATGAAGCATTAATGAGCCTACTACATATAGTATTCATGAAGCATTGATGAGCCTACTACATATAGTATTCATGAAAGCATTTATGAACCTGTTTTTTGTGTAAATGTTATAACTGGTGTCAAATTTTATAACATTTATATTTTTATTTGTAAAATTAACCTTTGCGATTTTCCCATTATTGTGCAAACAGATTGAGATGTCTCTGCCATATTGTTTAATTTTCCAAGTACTAACTGTTTTATTTCAAGTCTATCAATCTCAGCTTGAATATCTATTTCATTTATTTCACTCTAAAATACATAATTAATATTGATAATTTTTATTTTTCTATGACTGCATTAAAATATTTTAATAAAAACACTATGCTAGTTTAAGGATTTACATTTAAATAGAAAACAATAGAAGCTACACCATGTTGTTTTTGTATAAAATAATAAAATTACTTACTCCATCAGTAAAGAAAATTTTCTGCTTTGATAAACTTTCCATAGCTTGAGCATGTAAATGTTTGTATTGGGCAGACTGATCGTCTTTTGGTAAATTGAATATAATATGAGGGAACACTCCAGTACCTTTTATAGTTATTTTTTCAGAAGGAAAGTGAGCAACTTGCACCTAAATTGTTACAAAAAATTATTGCATAAAAATTCTATTGTTTTTAAACTGAAGCAAAAATGAGTTTTACTTAAATGTAATAAACATTTTATTCAAGTTTTTCTTTTATTTATAAACTTCTGTAATTATCAGTAGCTAGTCTACAATACCAATCAGAACACTGGAGTTTCTTTACACAATTTCTCAATATATTTAGTAGAACAAATTGTTAAATACCTGTTAAACAAACCATTTCTAACTAAATGCATAAATTTAAAAAAAAAAGTTTTTTAAAATTACAAAAACTTGAAAAAAAAAATTTACTTTTTATTTTAACTTAATAAAAATTTTGGAAGCTGTAGATGTAAACTTTTGTTACATTGTCTTGCCAAAGATAAGTACTGGATTGACTTATTTGACTCTTTTTTTTTTGTTCTCACTTACACTGCCGCTCACGGAAGTTAGGACAAAAAATATTTTTTCAAAAGAACAACATTAAAATGTAATTACGTTATAAAATTATTTACTTATATTAGTAAAATTTATGTTTATATAAAAATAAATCAAGTTAAATAAAATTTGTATCAAAAAAATTCTAAATTCTAAAAAAATTAAAAAATTATAAAAATTCTAAAAGTTATTTTAATGTAAATATATTAAAATAACTAACATTTAAAATAACATAAATTGTACTCACAAGTAAAAGTCTTATCATTTTAAATAAATAAACAGAGAACGCAGAAACATATTAAAGGTCACGTATGAACCTGTATTTTACATTATCAACTCAAATCTTTTAAGTTTGTCGTTTAACAAGTATTTCTATTGTTAACTGTGTTTTTGTAGATATTTTGTGTATTTTGTGTTAGTGTTTTAAAAATTTCAAGTGCAGAAGTTCAAAGGTAAAATTAAAAATTATTTTTTTAGTGTAAATTCAAAATATTGAAAAAAATATGCCTAAAGGTAAGCCAATAAGTGTTGAAAAAAGGACAGCAATACTCACTTTGCTTCAAGAAGGCTATACAGTTAGAAAAATAGCTGAAAAATTAAATCTGAGTAAATCAACAGTTAGCTATACGATTCGCCGATATCAAGAATCTGGAAGTTTGGAAGACAGAAGTCGTCCAGGTCCTTCTCGCATAACAACAAAAACTGATGACCGATGTATAAAAGTCATCAGTAAGCGTAATCGAATGTTAACTGCTCCACAAATAACAGCTATTTTCAATTGTGATCGAGAAAAAAAAGTTTCTGTCAGTACAATCAAACTAAGATTGCAAAAAGCTAATTTGCATGGTCGTGTTGCTATCCGAAAACCATATCTACGAAAAGTTAATCGACAGAAGAGATTCCGTTGGGCACAGCTCCACAAAAATTGGACGATGGATGAATGGAAACAAGTACTCTGGACCGATGAGTCAAAATTTGAAGTTTTCGGAAATAAGCGAAGAGTTTACGTTAGAAGATCTGCTGAAGAAAAAATGCTAACTCAATGTCTGGTTCCAACAGTAAAACATGGTGAAGGCTCTGTGATAGTTTGGGGTTGTTTCTCTCTGGATGGAGTGGGATATTTGCATAAAATCGATGGTATAATGAGAGCAGAACATTATAGAGATATTTTTTTTTTTTTTTTTTTTTTTTTTTTGTTATTCACCTCCTCAAGGCCGAGAAGGCCACTACAGACGAGGAGGTTACTTAATAGTGGTTATAACCCTCTCTCAACTCTATAACTCCGAAACACGAACCTTGACGAACAAGGCCGCTGCGCGGAGAAACAAGTTGAGCGCGGTACTACCAGGGACGTGGTGGGGATCGAACTCGGAACCTCTCGCTTATGAAGCAAGCGCTTTACCACTACACCACTACCGCATAATATCCTGGAAAACCGCATGATATCCTGGAAACAAGTGCAATCCCTTCGGGACTTTGATTAATTGGAGATAATTTTATTCTGATGCATGATAATGACCCTAAACATACTGCATTATTATGTAGAAATTATTTAGAATCAAAAAAAACTGAAAATGTATTACATGTAATGACCTGGCCTCCCCAAAACCCAGACCTCAACCCCATTGAGTTACTATGGGATGAACTGGATAGAAAAATTAGAACTGTATGTCCGACATCAAAATCTCATTTATGGAACATTATAGAACTGGAATGGAATAATATTCAAAAAGAAACAATTAGATAATTAATTGAAAGAATGCCGAGAATAGTTAAAGCAGTTATTAAATCAAAGGGTAGTTTTTTTGACGAAAAAAAATTTAATTATTATAATGGTTTTTGTACATTTTTATTACATAAAACTGACTAATAATATATTTTATATTGAAAATGTATAAAAAATATAATTTTTATTAATATAAATTAAAAATTCTATAACATAATTATATATTAATTTTGCTTTTTCGAAAAAATCTCCAGTGTCCTAACTTCCGTGAGCAGCAGTGTATATCTCTCATTAGAAAATAACAAGAAAAGTGACTATTTGAGCTTTACAAACATTGTGCATGGGTGGTGTCCTTGTTGATTCATTTAATTTGTATTGTAAGACCACACTTATTAAAAAACCTGTTGCATAGTTTTTCTATAAGACTATTGTACTAGTTACCTCGCTGCTTCAATTGCTCAAAACTGTTTTTCATGATCCTCCAAATAATTAACTGTGCACTCTGTGCTCCTAAAATTTTTACCATCCTTAAAAGACATTTAGGAAGTCATTAATTAAGAAAATTTGTCATTGACAAAAGCAAATCAGTTTATTATTTACAAGGCAAATTAAGTTTCATCTCTCTTGCACAGGATAGATTTTATCAATACTCCAAGATAAAGGCTGAACTACTTGTGAAGAAATTTTATTTAATATATTGATTGTAACGAGCATATTCTTATTGATATCTTTAAAAATAGACTAGTCCTTTATCAGACATTTTAATTGCTCCTGTTTCCATTGCTTAAGTTTTTTCTTATTTAAACTTTATCTACCAACATTTTTGTCAAAGTTTTGCTTTTCACTTTTTATTTAAACAAAAAATATAAAATAAAATTACACAGATTTAAATAAAAACACACAGATATATATATATATATATATATATATATATATATATATATATATATATATATATATATATATATATATATACATATATAAAATCAATTAACCATGATATAAATCTCAAAATCTTGTGGAACAATTGGTACACATTGAATTGTTAATTTTGCCACATCACCTGCAGATAAAACACCCTGAAAAAAAAAATCAAATTTTTGATCTCAGTTGATATCTATAATTAAGTTCAGGTGAAGTACCTAATCAATGATGAAGATAACTTGCCTATAAGAAGAGGAAAACTCTGATATAAAAAGTGACTTTTTTTTTCCACTGCATAATTCACTTTATTTTGTAAGTTAATTACGGTTAGAATATGAAAATAAATTAAATTTAAAAAATAAACAACAACAGAATTGCTCATGTTACTTTGTAAATTGAAAAAGTAAATACACAACTGCTATGAAACAAGTATGTTCATTATGTAGAACAGCTGTAATACAATTTTTTTACTAACATTTTATGCTGCTGTGAGAATAGCCAATTTCTCAGTAATATATAGTGACTGTGTAAATGCTGTGTAAATACTGTGTAAATAGTCAAACTTAATCAAACATGGCAACAAAGATGACACAAAAAACATTTAGTAATATTTTTAAACATTTAGTAACATTTTGAACTTTAAAAAAATTAATTTATTAAAAAGACTATTTTTGAAGTAAAAATTCAACTTTTAATGTTTTTTTTTCAAATTTTTTTTTGATGAAAGTAATTACTTTTAAAACTTTTTATTGGTATTTATTTTATTTTCCTGAATAAATTCTGAATAAATGCATTATTGACATTGATACTTTGATGTCACTTTTTATTTTATTGGTAAGCTCAAGTTACTTGTTCTTAAGTAAAGGATTAGGTCAATTCCTAATACCATTTATGTCTCTTTATGATTTGAAAATTTGTTCTTTATATTTATTGAAAATTCTATTTGAGAATTTGTTCTTTTTATTATATAGATATTGCAAAAGTTCAAATTTCAAAGCAAAAACAATGGAATACTCCAGATTATACCCTAACTAAAAAGGTTTAATCTAGCATTGACAAATGGTATAAAGAAAAAACTTCTCTAAGGACAGAAAATTTTCTCTGACTTGACACATATACCAGTCTTGACGAATATTAACTTTTTTAAACTACCGCAACTTACTGAATTTTTGTAAAATACTTTAATTGAATTTTATTTAATAATTCATGTAGAAATATTATAATGTAAAAATGAAATAGAATTAGGTTTAAATTAGCTTTAGGTTTTTCAATCATTCAGAGCCTCGAAAAAAAAAAAAAAAAAAGCTTACCAACTTACCCTACCTCAGGGTAAGTTGACACAAACTATAAAAATAATTATGAATGTAAAATTTATGATTTTTTTTTTCACTATTTATTTTGAGAACAATCTTTAACTAAAAATTTAATATTACTTCAAGTTGGTAGCAAATAAAGTTTATATGATAAGCCAAAACAGTTGCCCATTCTTTTGAAATTTTTTTCAACTTTCTTAAGTTAAATAGAATTTTTAAATTTTGCTTTTAAATTTTTGACATCTTATTAAAACAATCAACAAATTTTTCTTCTGTTCTTAATGTTTTCTATTTAAAAGTTTAACTTAAAAAAAATATTTTTATATACTTTCTTACTCCGAATTCAAACATCTTTAAAATGGTAATGATGATGTATTCTAATGTCTTAAAAATGGTAATAATGATGTATTCAAACCTCTTAAAAATGGTAACAATAATGGTATTACTGATTTTATTTAATCAGTAAAAAATATAAAAATACAAATTCTACATATAATTTTACTTAACATTATAAAAAATTTCTTCTTTTAAAATTTTAATATACTATTGTTATGACACTGTGTAGTAACAGAACAATTGCCCCTAATTTTTCTCAGAGAAAAAAAAAAAAAAACTTTTAATGCCAATAAACAAACAGATTAAAAAGCAAGTTTGCCAAAACCATGTAAAATTTCACAAACTACAACCTAGTTCTAATATAAATTTTAAAAAATGATGATTTTAATAAAACTGATTTATCCATTATGTTGGTTAAACCTTTATCACTTGAACAAACATTTTTAAATCTAAAACTTTATTTTATTTTAAATAAATATAAAAAACCTTCATTGGAAAAATTTTTGCAACTGCTAAGAAACTACTTGATTCACATTGGTGTATATGGTATTCAAACTTTAAACTTCCAGTGTTAAACAGTTGAACATCATACGTAGTAGCTTGATCATACAACTAAATTAAATTAAATTAAAAAAAACTGCATACTTTTGAATTAAAAATCTTATGCAAAAAAATCTATGCAATTAAACATTTGGAAAAAAATTTACTTACAATTTTTCCTAAAACAACTTCATTTGTGTTTAGTTTATAGCTTATTAAAGATGCCTCCCCACTTAAAAACACATTGTATTCAGGTCCTTCTTCCACACTGCATGTAGCAACAGCATTTGCCACTATAAATGGGTGACCATAAAAGCTGAATTGAAAATTAAGAGTTTCTTTGGGTTTTAAACAACCAAATAATGGGAAAATATCAAAAACCTGTCCAAAGAAAAAAAAAAAAAAATAAATAAAGAAACTGCAATAAATTACACAACTATAAACTAGTATTTAAAAGGAGTATATTAAATATCAGATTAGGAAAAAATAAAATTATAGATACTGGAGAATTTTATAAATTACACTCCACCTCTTCAATACCAATTTCATGGCAAAATTTTTTATCTGTCACTGAAAAACTGTCAACCTCATACAAAGTTTTATCTGCCATTGAGATACTGTAGTCATCGCTAGTTACTAAATTTGTTTCTTCATTTGTTGAAAAACCAATAGAGATACAACTTTGATCAACACAAATAGTTATTTCATCTTTATCTAAATAAAAAAGTTAAGAAAAAAAATAAAAAATAAAACTTTAACTGTAAAAAACTTTTTATAGTTAAAATCTTATTTTTTTAATTTCAAACAAAAATTTACTAAACAGGAGGAGTTTATTTTATACCACCATTTATGCTTATTATCCATGATCTACTTTGCCAACAAAATTTCAATAATTGAAAATAAATTAATCTTTGACTTACACATCATTAGCAGGCATTTTGATTTGAAAAATTTATTAATTAGCTTGAAAACTGAAAATTGTGGCAGCCTGGGCCAAAAAGCAAATAAAAAAAAAGTTTAACTGTAATGTATATAAGAATTTTTACAAACTTTGGAAGAATTAAGATAAGCATAAGAACTCAAATTAGTTGATTATTACTTAAACTTTAAAAACAAAAAAAACTTAATCGCAAGTATAAAATCACTACATTATGTTTAAGAATACTTGAAATGGTAATACAATCTCTGAATCCAAATGCTTTAAAAGAATTTAAGAATATATGGTTGTTGCAGTTTTACTAATTTCAAATTTTGTCCTACAAAAAGACACAACTCTAATAACTTAAATTAATAATAATACTAATAATAGTAATATTAATCAAAAATCTACAAAATAGAAGTTTATTTCAATTAAACAGATGAAAATCTAAATCTAAATATATTTAAAATGTTTCAAACCTTTAATTTCTTCCTTTTTAAATGAGATATCATGGTGACTAAAAATCCAAGAATAAGTGACATCTAATGGACTCATATTAGTTACCTTTACCATTTGAATATGCTCTGTATCATTTGTGACAGTTTCAAAATTTATCTTAAACAAAATTTCAATACATAAATTTTTACATATTTAGTAAATTTACTCAAATATATTAAATTTTGCCTTATCTTTTAAATTTAGCCTTGTGTATTAAATTTAGCCTTCTGTATTAAATTTAGCCTTGTATATTAAAGTTACCCTTGTGTATTAAATTTAGGTTTTTATATTAAATTTTGCCTTAGGTATTAAATTTAGCCTTGTGTATTAAATTTAGCCTTGAGTATTAAGTTTAGACTTGTGTATTAAATTTAGCCTTGAGTATTAAATTTAGACTTGTGTATTAAATTTAGCCTTATGAATTAAATTTAAACTACGACTTACTTTAACTTGAATATTTAAGTATGAAATTGGCGAATTTTAAAAACAATACTTATATTTGCAAAATCAACAGTTTTTAAATATAAAATTATAAAATAGTTTACATTATAAATTTGTTACCTTATTTTTTTCAAAGATCAGGTTTGGAAAATGAACTTCTCCTTTTAGAGAAATGCAGTCAGTTCTTGGGTGATCTTTGTAATAGACTGTCATTAACGATTCAATTGACCAACTTATTTTATCATTTCTGCTAGATGGATCAAAATGAACATTAAGAACTAATTCTTGATTTGTACCTAGTGTAAAGTCTACCTTTGAAGTGGTACAGTTTTTAGTAGAACCTGCTGTTGAAGAAACATTTTCAGTCAAACTTGCTATTGAAGGAGTACTGTTTTCAATGAAATCTATCTTTGGAGAAGTATTTGTGTAAGCAAGGTTGAGTTGAAAAGGATATTCTACTAGAATTGATGAAGTAAGAGGAAGTAATGAGATGTTTTTTATTTTCACTAATTTTCTTTCAAGTGTAAGAGCCTCATCAGGTAACTAAATATTTATATATATATATATATATATATATATATATATATATATATATATATATATATATATATATATATTATAATTAAATATAAATATATATTTATATAAATTAGTGGAAAATCACTTGAAGAAAAATTTTTCTTTTTCTTATTTTAAGTTTAAATGTTAAGTGATTTTCTACTAATTTATAATTGCTCTGATCTTTTAAGAACATTGAGCACTCTATTTTGTAGTAGACATTTTAAAATTGTTTAAATATATATATATATATATATATATATATATATATATATATATATATATATATATATATATATATATATATATATATATATATATATATATATATATATATATATATATATATATACACACATATATAAAAATATATACATATATATATATATAACTATATAAACATATATAAATATATATATATTGTATATATATAGTAAATAAATGATTGAACTTTATTACACAATGCGTACGGTATTTGAGGACATCATATATATGGCTGTAATTTATAGAGAACATTTTTTTTTTCTTAGATTATCAATGGAGGACTATAAAACAACACAAGAAATAAAGAGACATACAGTTATCATCGCTATATGCGCAAAATAAACCAATTTAGAAATCTCCAATTTTCTCAACTGCTCCTGATAATTCGTACATAAGGTTGTGAATTGGAAGTATCAGCTGGAGATGTAGAAACTGTTGCAAAAGGCAAAAGACATAAAGAACGTTTGGACACTCTTAGAAATACACAATTTCTCCAACAAGTGCAAGAGATTGTTCATAAAAGCCTTTCAAATCCATGAGGGCCATTGCGAGGGACCTTAATGTCTCTGAGGGTCTAATCTGTCGAGTGGTCTAAGAAGACCTCCGCTATAAGTCCTATATTATAGGCAGAGGACAGTTTATGTTGGCATAAACTTGGAATCAGAGAATTATTCGAGGAAAACGTCTCTTGAACAAGCTTAAGCACCCTGTAGTTCCTGACATGTTATGGTTTTTTTCTGATGAAAAAAATTTTGACCAAAACCAAAAAGCCATTCGGAGAAATGACAGGTGGTTATGCTCAAATCCTTCAGAGATTCCCTGTGTTATGCACATAAAGTTTCGCGCTACTGTCATGGTTTTAAAAGTTGCAAGCAACAAAGGACATGTTATGCCACCTCATTTCTTTCAACAGGGGCTTAAGGTGAACTCTTCCTTATGTTCCAGTAATGGTGAAACTTCAAGTAGAAGAAAAAAGTTAGATAAGTGTTTTTTACTAATTTATTATTGCTCTGTTCTTTAATAACATTGAGCACTCTATTTGTAAAATACACTAACATAATTTACATATATATATTTATATATATATATATATATATATATATATATATATATATATATATATATATATATATATATATATATATATACATATATATATATATATATATATATATATATATATATATATATATATATATATATATATATATATATATATATATATATATATATATATATATATATTTAAAAAACTTCTTTTTATTGATTAACTTCTATTTGTTAAAAATATACTTATTTTTACAATATTTTGAGTGAATATAGATACCCTCGTTATCAAGTATATTAAAAACCGATATAAAAAATAATATTATACAAAACCATCTAAATTTAGAGTTTTTTAAGAGATGTTTTTGTCATGTAAGAATTTGAACATAGGTTTCCAAAATGACGACGTAATCACCATCATCAATGTTATTTATTGTGCATGAACGTAGTGCTCTATGGACGAAACAAATAAAGACACCATTGATAATTTTAGGGTCATTGCATGAGTTCAGTTCAATTTGAATGTTTGTGATTGCATTTTTGTGATGTATTTTAAAACTATATGTACCAATTTTATTGTTGGTAACTGAAACATCAAGATAGTTTAATGTATTGGTTAAGTCGGCAGATTCCATTGTGTATTGAATACTTTTGTGTTGTTTGTTAAGTAGATTTAAAAACTTTTGTGCATCTTCTTCTACTTGGAACCTTGAATGAATATCATCAACATATCTTTTAAATGATTTCACATGGATGTTGTTGTTAAGCGCCAATGAAAAAGCATTACTTTCATGATGTAAAAAACACTCAGCAACTACCACCATAAGAGCTAACCCAATTGGTCCGGAGTTTTCGAGCTCGTGAATATCATTTTCATATAAAAAATAGCAATGAGAAAGACAAAGTTCTAATTGTAATCTGATCTCTTCAAAAGTTAACTTAGATATAAAGCTCTGGTTGTTTTTTAATCTTTCAACTAGTATAATGGTTGCTTCTTTAATTGGGACCAAAGGGTGCAAATTCACAACATCAAAGGAGACCTGAACCTCATCCTTATCAATTTCCCATAATTTTGCTGTATCCACAAATTGTTGAGAATTTTTTAAATGCGTTTCATTTAAGTTTAAAGTGGGTTGTACCATATTGACTAAATATTTAGAGATGTTATATGTAGGTGTACCAATGGTGCTTACAATTAACCTCATTGGGTAACCTTTTTCAGGCTTATAGGCTTTAATTACTCCATATAAACATGGTGGTACGGCGTCACTTGGGTAGATATTTTTATATTCTTTTTTGGTAAAACATCCTAGTTTATATAACTTTCTGAGAGTGATTTGAACTTTGCGAAGAATTTGAATAGTTGGGTCATAATTTAACTATTTTGTATCTCCTAAGTGTTCTTTAATTTTTTCTAGACCACTATTCCGATCGATTTGAACTAATCCAGATCCTTTGTCAAAGGGATATATCTGAATATTCATATCTTTCCTAATTTCATAAAGAGCTCTCCTTTGTTCATTGTTAAGGTTACAATAAATAACATTGATGATGAGCTGTCGTTTCTTATTGATGTATTTGTAGAAAACGGCTATGAGAGGAAAAGTCTGGAAAAACTAGTTAAGTCTGCAAAAGAAAGTGCTAACAACAAAAAAGATCTCACAAAAAATAACCATTTCCTAATGTCTCCAAAAAGAATTTTGTTTTTACCCTGGATCCCTGGAATCAGTCCTAAGTTACGAAGAGTTTTTAAAAAAGCAGGATACGCACCAGTGTTTAAATCTCCAAAAAATCTCAAAAGTCTACTTAGTTCTAAAAATAAGCCTACACTACCAGTTAATTCCTAACCCGGTGTTTACAAAATAGAGTGCTCTTGTGGCAAATGTTATGTTGGTGAAACTGGACTTAAGATATCGTCTCGGATATGCCAGCATCAAACAAGTGCACAACAAAGTAAAGGTAAAGGGAAAAATTCAGCTGTAGCTGAACATTCCAAAATTTGCCAAGGAAATTTTCACTGGAATGGTCGCAATACCTTAAAAATAGAAATAAATAGTTTTAATAGGAAAGTTAGGGAAGCGTTGGAAATACAACACAACAAAAGTACCTTTCGTGACAATGGTCTTAACCAGGATATATATATATATAATTATAATAATATAATTATAATTTAAACTAATTAGCATTAACTACTAAAGTACATTGTATTAAATACTACTACTGTAAACTAATTTGCTAAAAACATTGTGCAATTATTCATACTAACTTTAACATGCTACAGATGAAACTGAACACTAATCAACAAAACAAAAATCCCAGAAACAAAAAACCACTACTGCAAAAAGTTTTTTCCTTTTAGTTTACATTTTACTACCTAAGCACAACATGAAACCATTCGTCATTTATTGTCTTCTATTAAATATAAGTTCTCATAAACTAAAATAAAATAGTTTTTTACCTTAATGATATTAAAATTAATAGTTTTTTCAGAAAATTCAAGCAAAGGTTGAATAAAATTTGCGACTACTTCTACATTCATTATATTTTCTTTATAGGAATTGCTTCCAATTATAGCTTGACAAAATAACTTTTCTTTAACAAACTTTGCACTAAAAAGAAAATTCCTTAGTAACTTGAAAATAAATAAAAAATATCTTTAGCTAAGACTAAACACAAAAAATTAAAAAATATGTTTTTTAAAAAACCATGTCAACTTACCTGTCTGAATATCCTTCTAAATATACATCTTGATATTTACCAGGCCCAATAGAAAACGAGTTTGGAGTTAATTTGAAAATGGAAGCCTCACCACACGAAGACTGATTATTTGTTAAATAAAAAAAATTCCAGTATTCAAAAATATTCATATCATTAAAACAACTAATGATAAAAAAAAAAATGCTTTCATCAATTATTACCTTAAAATTTACATTATCTGCACTTAATTTTTTTTTATGCTTTAATTTACTAGAAGAAAATCCTTTGGTTCGCCAATAAACCTGCTGTACTCTTTTGCCTTTATTATAAAAGCGAAACTTTTGAGTGTAATTGTAACAACATAGATGTGGTCCAACATCCCACATTGGTGAAATAGATGGTTCTGTAATTATAGTTGAACCTTGGCCATTTGCTTTTAAAGTAATTACATAAGTTTGACCATTTGTAACATATATTATAACTTTATCTTGAAATCTTAAACACAAAATAATTGTGAAGTTGTTTTAAAAATCAACTAAATATTACAGAACTATATAATTAATCAAAAGTTACAAGAGATTGTTATTGATCAAATTCACAGAATATTTCCATTCATTAAAATTTACAGATATTTACTGATCAAAAATTACCTAACATTATCATTGACATTTGCAATAACTTTTAACATAATCTTTGAGTGACTATCAATTAATACAGAAAATGGTTCAACATGAAATGGAGAATTTAAATGCAACTAAACATGAAATTAAAAAACCAAGTAATATAACTAAATATTTTCTCTAAACTTTATTTTAAAGATCAAATCTTTTGTATATATATAATAAGTTATATATAGAAGTTTTTATATTTTTAAAAATGCTTTAAAATAGTAAAATTAGTATTTTTCATAAAATATTATATTTTTTTATACATTCATATATTTTTTTATACATTCATATATTTTTAATACATTCATATATTTTTAATACATTCATATATTTTCCATACAATCACATATCTTTTATACATTCATAAACTTATCATAAATTTTGATCACAAAACAAAAGTTATGGAAATTGTTTCAAAACAAATTAAATAATTAAATGCACTTAATGATATGGTAAACGCAAAATAACTTAAACATAAAATTTTACCATTTTACAATTAACATGAGCTGGTATTGGAGATTCATTTGAAAGTTGAAGATTACAAGTTGCATCTTGTAATACAGCAATATTTCCAAAGTCTATATCAGGTTTATCAATATAGATGACGGGTCCTTCACCTCTAGCTTTTAAAGTTACCTCCTAAACAAAAGTTATACATAAACTAATTGTTTATTTAATAAACTTTAATATTTTAAAAATTAATAAAATAAATTAAAATAAAATTTAATATTTTAAAAATTGTAACAAAATTTATTTTGTAGAAAAATATTAAATTTGAACCTTAACTTGGTCAAGACAACCAAATATTTGAATCTTGATTACAGTTGAAATGTTAACCACACTTCTAAGTGTAAACTGAATAGGAATCTTACATGTACTACGACATTCAATAATTCCCTAACATATAAAATAAAAGCTTCTTTTGTAATTTCTGCTTTCAATAATTGTGTATTATAAAATAACTAGCCTTATTTATTGATAACACAACTTGTATCCTTTGTAAAAAAATAAGAGCAATGCTAAAGACGTTTACATTAGTGTTTTCTGAAAGTCAAAAAATGCACTAATGGTCCTGACAACATGCCCTTACAAAAATTTTTTACAACAAAGTGAAAATAATGTAAATAATTATTAAAAAAAATTTTTTAATAGCTTTTTATGCTTTTCTTTTTTACCTGAACCTAAAAAACAATGCATATTTCCTAAACCTAAAACAATGCATAATTCCTAAAACGGTGCCATATACACAATTTATTATCTTTTTTTTTCATATTTAGAGGATTGATTATTTAAAATAATTGTTAATCACATAATCTTCCCTTATAAAAATAATTTTTTTAATTTTTAAAATTACCAACTTAATTTTCAAAATTACTAAAAATTGCAAAATCTTACTTTAGGCAACAAGCATGCTATGGTAGTGTTATCTTCGGTCTATAAAAAACAAAACATAATTTGAAATCTTGAAACCTGTTACTAGTTATAATCTGAAATAGGTTTGATCATTTACCTCAACTTGAATTTCATAACTTGCAAGAAAGTCAGAACTGTTATGCAACTCTATAAAATTCTCATACTGATAGTTAATAAAACACCGACCAAAATCCAAAAGTGGTGTCAGTAAATCAATTGATGGAATGATTGATCTAAAAAAAAGTTAAACATAATCAAAAAAAAAAAGTAAAATAAATATTTGTTTTTTTAAATTTAATAATTAGTAACCTTGCAGATACAGGAAGTTTAAAAATATAATCCCCTAAACCATCTACTTCAACTGCAAGAAATGTTTTATAACTGCCTGAGCTTAATGGTGTAAATCGAATCTAAAACAAAGCAACAATAAAATTTAAAACAAAACAAACTCATAGAAAATCAATTAAAGTAACCAAAACTACTATAAGTTATACTTTTAAATGATTGTGGTCAATAATTATTTATTATTACATCCATGGTAGTAGTGGAAGATGTAGTGGAAGATAAAATTAGTTAAACAAATGGTAATTATTTAAAATATACCATGGTGTTGTCTATTGATATATATTCTTTTTTGTAGAACTAATTATATATTTAATAAACACCAGTGATTTTCAACTTTTTTTTAAGAAAATCAATTGCTTCAAGGGGGTGTACCTTTATTATATTATAAAACTATAATGTGGAAAATTTGAAAGTTGCATGTCTTTTCGATTTTAACCTATTTAATTTTTTTACATATTCTTTATGAAACATAAAATAGAGTGAGTTAAAATAAATGAATTCTTAAAATGAATGTTGGTGTAAAACATTTTCCTTCGCATTTTCATACATAATAAAATGTAAATAATTTATTTTTTAATTTTTATAAATTTTCAGACATGTTTGGGTCCTGCAAAATTAAGTAGTTTTATATAAAAGCCATATAATTAGTTAAACTTATGTAAATAAAACATTTATAAAAAATCATGATTTTAAATATTGCAATTTATTTGGGTTTAAATTGACAGTTAACATAAAGATTTCAGATATTTTTGTTTTTAAGTTAGAAAAAAAATACATCTTTTTAGCTTGAAAACTTTAAATTTATACAGAAAAAATAAATAAACCGCTGGAATGTGTTAGTTTTGTTTAAGTTTACCTACTCTTTATAATTCTAATTTTAATTCTAATTCTCTTTATAATTCTAGAAAAATTTTTTTTTTCTTTCAAATAAGACAGGTAAAAGTTGACTTTTTCAGCAAGAAGCTAAAAAAGTCAACTTCTAGCTAGCTAGTTGAACTTTTTTATTTAACTGTAGATTGTTTATAAGAAAATAAGAGTTAACTCTTATATAAACAATCTACACCAGCTTGAAGCAACCTAATACCTGGCTAACATATGGCTATTTATATAAACCAGAGATAAAAATCAATAAAAACCAAAATATCAATTTAAAAAATCAGAAAATATCGCAGACACCTGAATCTGAATATCAGAAAAAGGACATAAGCTACCATTTGATGGTATAACCTCAAATTCTTTTGGAAAATATGGTAAATCAAAGTCGCCCGTTTTTACATGTTCTGCAGCACATATTCCTCTACCATCTGATGGAAAAGTTAAACAAAAAGATATTGGAACAGATGATGTATTAATGAGCCTACAAGATTTTTCATAGGTAAAACCTGAAAAAAGTTGAAAAATATTATAAAAAAATTCTTACAGCCAGTTTTTGTGGACTTTTTTTTACAACTACTTTAAAAAATTTTAAAGGAAAATTATATTACCATAAGAGATCAACCCAAATCTTAATTTAATTACATCAAAATGAAATGTTGGTCCTATTACACAACCTCTAAAAAGTATTCAAAAATATTTAAAAATTAAATATTTATCATAAATATATTACCAAAGTTTTTATATTAAGCTAAAACTATTATTAATTTAAAAACCTTATAGCGATGGATTTTTCATTTGAACTGCCGACTAACCAAGAAAAATGTTCCATAAACTCGCCCAAATTTATTGAGTAAAGTTTTATCTAAACATTTTAACAAAATATAAATATTTAATAAAAAGAAGCATTTAAATTAATAAAAACATACATTTTCTTTAAATAATTTGATTTTTTTTTAGCACAGTACTACCAGGGATGCAGTGGAGATCAAACTCGGAACTTCTTGCTTATGAAGTGAGTGTACCCACCATTACACCATTACTGCATTTTGAAGGAACCATTGATAGTATGCAAACTACAGGTATCAATATACTCATTGATATTGATACCTGTAGTTTGCATACTATCAATTTATTATTCTTTTTTATTGAGCATTATCAAAAATTGTTTATTTACATTAAGGGCGTCTATAGATACCTTAGCATTTTTTCATCATTCAAACCAGTCATGAGGAATTTAACATATTTAGAATATATGGAGCTGTAGCTTTTCTCATAAATTCTGAAATTTAAAATCTTCTACAAACTGTATTACTCTTGTCATTCCAATATCACACATGCAACCCCATTCAACCTTTTGTTACAACTTTTTTGTAAGACTCATCAAAAAGACATACAAAGTTATCCAGCTTGTTTATATCATTAATTATGACTTTTTTTTAAATAAGGGGCACGACCATGAGCTACTATATTTTTTATCACTAAATTTTTTTTCGATTACAGGTAAAGTTGTTGGCAATATTGCTCAAAACATGGAAGCAAACTGTTTGGACTTATTCTCAGTTGACCTAAAATAATAATTGGATTAAAAAATATCTGAACACCAATTATTAGATGTTATGAGAGGATCACATTGTGTACATCTATTACTTATATCTGCAAATGTAGTTCAGTGGTTAGAGCATTTATCTTTTGTCCCAGAAGCCTTAAAAACTAACACACCTATCTGGTATTATTGCAGTTTGATACTACAAGACTAATTACTGTACACTGGCAATACTAGTAGTTAGTAGTAAAATTCTTTATAAATGCCAAACATTTTAACAAATAAAAAAAAATATATTTCTTTAATATATCTAAAATGTTCAAGCTTAATTCAAAATGCACATAGAAAATGAACTCCTTGATGTTCATAAAACAAAAATGTGCAGATTGCCTAAAGTTAATTAAAATTATAATGAAATTTTTTATCATCTAAACTAAATAAAATAATTGATTCTGTAATATATCCTTTAACTGCTTGTTTAAATTTGTTTGAAGTATTTGAGAAACTCTAGAATTAATTTAAAATGATAAAGTCTGATAAATCTATCACTCTCGATAAAATAAAAAAAGTTAAGTTGTGTAATAAAGTTTATAATATAATGATAAATATGATAATGTAAAAATTTTACTATTTATAAATGTTTCTTACAGGAACTAATTTTTTTTTTAAATTATTAAAAAATCATTACCAGGAGCACACAAAAATGTCTTCAATAATTATTTGTCTCTATAAGTATACATTTTTTCATAACCTTGTTTTCATAAGAAAAAACTATAGGCATATATGCATACATATATATATATATATATATATATATATATATATATATATATATATATATATATATATATATATATATATATATATATATATATATATATATATATATATATATATATATATATACACACACACACACACATAGTACAAAATATAAAGCATTCATTAATACTTTCATTCAATCAACTTCAAAAACTTTTCTCCCTTTATCTAATTCTCCACCTCTCTAACAGGGATCACAAGTAGTTTGAGCAAAATCTAAATCTGGAATCCACAATCTCAGTAAACTCTATTGACCAGCTAATAACCAACTGCTCAAAGACATTACACTCAACCAGGTTTTTTAATATTTACATTTTTAACTCCTACTCAACATCCTTGTCAACTAGTACCAAGATAAATTTTGTGTCAAATACCAAGTATTCTGTACATGCTGAAAATAAGTGCCTGTTCAAGATTTAGGTAGTTATTCTTGATTTCAAACAATGACTTAAAGACAGTTAAGTCATTTAAGTTCGACTTGTTCACCATATAGAAACAAAGAATATCTGTCTTTACCATATTCTTATCTTCCTCATTCATTATTTGGGCTGATCATGGTCAGCAGGTATAAAACATCTGCCATGAATCTTAAGAATAAATTATTATCATTATGTGTATAAGCAAAACTTGAAAATGAACTTTCTCCTAAAAACAAAAATTACTATTAATATACTTTAACAGTACCTAGCTTTATAGCAGGCTCCAGGTTGATAAATATGAAATCTCAGTACATCTTTTCTTAAATGGAAGACAACTAGTTCACAGAGCTTCTTGTAGCCCCCCCCTGTCTCTATTGTCAGTGCCCTCTTGCAATTAACATATAAAGCATGAGAAAAAACAAATTAATCAAATTTTTTTTTTCTAATTTTTTACTTCAGAGAATGGGAAAAACTTGAGATGAAAAAAAAAGATTTTATACTTCTCAGACATGTTTATGTTTGGTGTTTTTTAAAGTATAAATCCGAATTCTATATGTATAAAAAGTAATAAAAAAGTATAATTTTCAGCTGATTTACAGAGTTGGTTCTATTCTAATTTACAGAGTTGGTTCTTTATAGAAAAAAATCTAATGCCTTACTAGAACTACACTCTAAACTTATTTCCATTTAAATTTATTGATATTTGATGTAACCTTTTTGCATCAATAATATCTTACAAAACTAAAACAGCTGTCATTTTATAAAAATAATTAATTTTAGCTTTTCTAATACAGTTCAGTTTATTTCAAGATCTATCAGTGTTGTAACATTGAAATTAACAATCAAAAATATTTTTATATACCTATAACCTTAACCAACTTAAGTTCAATGATGCCAGGGGTGGTTTATTTCAGGTTTGCCAGTGGTGGTTTATTTTAAACAAGTGGACTAATATTCAAGGAGTCTGGCCCTAAAAAGTAATTTTATTTTAACCACTCATTTCAACTTCATTTGAGTACAGCCTGTTTAGGTCTATTTAGCCGCTTTAATTAGTATGTTAGTTTTTGTTTCTGTCGTTAGCTAATGATACAACTGAGGTAGCTCAGTAATTTTAAAAACAGTTTTATGGGAAATTTCAAAATTTGAATTCAATTTTTCAATAATTTCTAATGACTACATGATTTCAAAAATTAAATAAAAATCAGCAAGTTCCCCATAGTGCATTTGAAGATATTGTAAATTTACAAGTAACGAAGTAATATTTAGAATACTCTTGCAAACTTGGAAACTGTAATACTAATTTGAAAGCAAATTTTATAGCCAAGCACCAAAAATCTCTCTCCTTCTTGTTTAGCCCAGATAGATTTATTTAAGCTAATAATATCTGGCTAATTGTAGCTAAATTTCAGACGTGTGGAGCCTATTAAAGCTGAAACCTATTTAACAATCTTGGTTAAGAATGTGCTGTTAGTGTTGGTTGTCAGTAAGTAAGAAATATTTTCTCACAACAATGGGACTTTAAGAAAACGAAGTGAAGTACTCAACAAGAATACAACAAGTAAAACTAAAAACGAATTTTTAAAACCCAATGCTTTTATATGTTATTAAAACAAAAATTTTGCAATCAACTTTTTCTGGTATTACTATTATATTCTATTAACATTTGGCGGTATGCGTGTGTAAAAAAACCAAAAAAATTCAGGAAGAGGCGGAAACAAACTTATTTTAAAAATTCTTCTTTTTCTATATAAAAAATAAACTTAATTAAAATTAATTAGATTAATTTATTTATTGCAAAACTAATTATTGAATATTGTATTGTCATTGGGAAGTGACTCAAAAATTGATTGCAAGATTTGATGTTCACAGACAATGATAAGGTGTTAATAAAATCATTGGGAAAAACAGCAGTAACTTTACTAGATGATAGAATGCTTCAGTACAAAAATAGAAATTTTAACTGATACAAATGATTAATTTTTCATTCCAAAAATTTCACATTACAGAAGGGAAAATGCACCAAACCTGATATATATATATATATATATATATATATATATATATATATATATATATATATATATATATATATATATATATATATATATATATATATATATATATATATATATATATATATATATATAATATAAGATATATATATACATATATATATATATATATATATATACATATATATATATATACATATATATATATATATATATATATATATATATATATATATATATATATATATATATATATATATATATATATATATATATATATATATATATATATATATATATATATGCCAATTGACTTCACAGTTAGCCTGAAAATTACATAAAAATATACTTCAATCTAATTTTGTATGAATATTTCAGATTAGTGGTAAAATATTTATTCTTTACTTGCAATTTTGAGGTACGAAGAGTGCAAAATGAAGAGTGAAAAAATTAAATTACAACATAACAAGGATAATCTTAAAGAAATGTTTAACACATGCCAACAGAAGACAATACATTGAAAAAAAAAGCATAAAAACTTACTACATATATTCAAAATGTAGAGTACAATGATGGCAGCATTTTCTCTGTTGATTTACATAACTTAATTATATAGGCATTTTTAGATTGCTCAAAAAAGTAACTTTCACCAAAGAATTGCGGCTTATCATAAAATCTGTTGAGAAAATATGCCATCTTGGCTGACCTGTTGGACTAAATGCCAACCACTAGGAGGATTATTTGAAATAGTTTACATGAATAAAAGTGTTTAAAATTGAACTTTTTAAGAACTTTTTTTTTTTTGCCAAGTTGTAGTAAAGTATTAAAAAATATCATTTTTTTAATAAGTATAAAAAAAAAAAAAATCTGCAGTAATATCAATAAGAATTTTAATTTTTTTCTAAAATATTTTGATTTATTTATCTTACCTCTCTTATAAAAAAAAAAACTTTGAAAACCATGTGAAGATAAAAAGAAATTTTCTTTTTATCTTTACATTATTTTTTAACAATTTTTTTTGTATATATTAAAGTTAAATAAGACTGCTTTTGATTTTTTGATTTTCTTGATTGTTGTTTTACCCCTTTTACAACTTAAAAACTTATAAAGCTATTTGCAAATAAATGAGCTAAGCCTGGTACTTTCAGGGACATACTTCTCATTTACAAAGTGAGCACTTAACAACTTCAACATTACCTCATTTTACATTTGATATGTGTAAAATATTTATATAATTAATAATATTAATTAATTGTAATATAATTTTAGCATAGAAGTGTATAGTGTATAATAGTAGCATAGAAGTGTACAGTGTATAACTGTAGCATAGAAGTGTACAGTGTATAATTGTAGCATAGAAGTGTATAAAATTAGGTAATTAAAGTAAAAATAAGTGACAGATTATAAATTTAATTTAAAAGTTAAGTATAAGTGCAGTTAAATACCTTCTGTGCACTTCGGAAATACCTTCTTGAATTTAATAAAAGCTATATTGCTTTCATGAGGAGAATATTGTACAGCATACTAAAACTTCTAAATTAAATTTATTATCTGTTATGATACAGGTATTTTTTGAATAAATCTGCTTAAGTGGATTCATTAAAATATCTTGTATTAAATAAAAAAAACTGTATAAAATATTACTATTCTTTTCTCTCCCTCTTTATTTTTGATTTATAATTTATGATATAAACAAGTTACCTGAATGGTTTGACATTCCCCAACTTTTACTACTCCTACTTCTGGAGAAAATTCAAATTGATTAGTACGTAACTTATCACCAGGTAAATATGAAAATGGTGCATCAATGTGACCTTTGTTTGTGACAATTAACTACAAATAATTAATAAATATATAATGTAATGAAGTTTATTTTGCAAGATCAACTATAATTCTAAGGAAATTACCGACTAAACATAATCTTAAAATGTTCATATATTAAACATTTTTATTAGAGTAAAACAATATTTAGATACAGCTTTTGTATTTGCCTCACCACTATGCATAGGCCTTTACATAAGAAAGCTAATTTGTTTAACAAGCACTCAAGAAAATTAATGTTTAAAAAAATAATTAACTTGATATTCTTTTCTGAATATTTGAAGATGTTATAATAGAATTAATTATTTTAGGCTCTGATAAAAATATTCACTACAATTTCTTTTGTTTCATAATAATGAAATGTTTAAACTGAACTTAATACTTTTAATTATGTTTAGAATTATTCTTAATTGCAAGCAATATTAGGCTTATATGGTTTATATTGACAAGTATTGGCCCAGGTTTGCAATATTGAGTGAATGTTAGGTATATTGGCTAAAATATAATAGACTGGAACAGAAGTTCTGATTATTTAAAAAAATTTTAAAAGATATATTGTACGAATATAGTGCCTATTATATAAATAAAACCAATCAGATATATTGTCCTTCAAATTTATAAATAATTTTCAAAATTGATTGTCTCATAACGTTATAATAGATTTAAATCAGCACAACTGTTGCCATTGATTGCACACCAAATCTTGTTTTCTGAATTTTGATCAACAGAAAGTGGGGATTGAAATGAGTTTTTGTGTTTGTAATAAATATATTTAAAGACATTCTCTGTTAGTCCAATATAATTAAATCCACTATCTTGTAGTGAACTTTTCATGCTACAGATGTATACTAAAATTTTTTGGGAGCATTTTTTTTGTAAAGTACATTGTAAAGTTTGTCAGCAGCCGCATGATTGTTTGGTTGGGTTGCTAATACCAAATAAAAATTATATACAATATTATAAACGATTATATAAAATTTCTTTTATTTTGGAAAGTGTTTTTAAATCAAGTTTAAAAAAATTCTTGCTATTTTTGTTCCTACAATAGATCTGCTAAACCACATAATTTTATGTGGTCTTGATTTTGTTGCAATAATATCTCTTTTAAAATAAAATGCTTATATATACCCATTAGATGCAAAGGCATTATTATGAAAACAGGTTTGCCACTGTTGTTTAAGAACAAAATTCCCTGATTTTCCCTGATTTTTTTGCTAAAATTTTGCTTTTTCTCCCTGATTTTCCCTGATTTTTTGCTAAAATTTTGCTTTTTTCTTCCTGAATTTTCCTGATTTTTACCATTAAATTTTGCTTATTTCCCCCTGATATTTCCAGCATTCAAACACTCAAACTTAAGATTAAATTTCTCCATTAACCCCAGAGCATTTTTACCTCTAAAAAAACAGATATTATAATCCCCCAATGAGTAATGAACCAATCTATTTGTTTGAAAATTAAAATAAATAATCAAATACTTCAGTCAACACATAAAATTATTCTTAACTTGAACTCCAAAGGGATTTTCCTCACTTTTTCGCTTACGATCATTACCTTTTGTAAGAAGAAGTTTCATTTGAGACATATCCTGCTGTTTGCCAGCTTTCTTGGTGAATGTAATAAATTCCTCATTGTATGTTTTATATACTTCGTTCAATACTTTTTGCTTTTCTTTAAGTCCCAATATTTCCTGATCTAAAAGCATTATCATGCTATTTTCTTTTTCTTTTGCTTGGAATTTTTTATTTTCCTCCAAATAGTTTTTATATTGTAACAAGGCACTATGAACAGCCTTTATCATTTCATTGTTTATTTCTATTTCATGAGCCCTCAATTTGTTTGATACCATAAAATCCTTGATAGTGCGATGAGATATAAGTGACTTTTCTTTCATGTTTTCGCTGAGCATATTATTGTTAATACTGAAACCTCTCTCAATTGATGCTTGCCCATGACATAACGTAAAAACAAATATCAAAACTTTTGATAAAACCTTGTAATCTACACCAACTTTAATGGTTCAAAATAAAACTTGTCTAAAGGATTTCCAGCATGAAAATTTTTAAATGCGGGTAAAAGAGTAGGTGAACTTTCCTCTAACAACTTTGAAAATTGTATGAAAGCTTGATCACATTCATTTGAAGTGATATGTGAGCAAGAAAGAATTAGATGTAGTACAGATTTTATTTGATGAAGGTCAGTTTTTTGTTTAAAAAGAATTGACACTGGACTGATGCAACCAGTTGCTTCCAGAAAAGAAAATCGATTCAAACTTTTTTTCGAACATTTTTTCCAGGATTCCAATGATAATGAGACGGCAATCTTTCATGAATCTGTTGATGAGATCCTGAGATAACACATCCTTTCTCCTCGTTTCGATAATGTCACGCTCTGCAGCAAATCCAATTGTCATTAATTTTAATGGCAGAAAGTTTTCCTTTTTAGTGAAATCAAATTTTTAAGGGTGTCTGCCATTGACGATGCTGCTAAGGATATCTTGTTTTATAATCAAACCCATTAAACTTTTAACAGTTAAGAACAAATCTTCAAAAAGAAAGGGAATCATTGGGGCATCAGTTTGATATCTCAGCAAGATTTTTTGCAACAAACTTGCAATGCAACCAAAAAACTTGAATTTAATCACATTTAACTCATCTTTTGTTCCCCCTAACACTGTGTCATAGCTCTAGCATTTTGGTTGCTTACTTTTAGGAAGAGTCTCCTAATACTTTGTTATTTTTTTAACATTCTCCCAAATTAAACAAAGTCTATCTGCAACTTTTTGGTCTTCAACCCAGATGTTGAGCAAAATGCATAAGAAAAACGCTCACATTTAGTAACAGTTACATAATCAGCTCTTCTAGCTGGAGAATCATGAAAAAGTTTGTATGATGCTTGCATTAACTTCCCTATATTCCATTCAACAGATTGAAAACCTGATTTGAAAGCCCCATGTATTACATGAAAGTTACAAGTCCCAACGTTAAGAAGTTTAGGTAACTCTTGTTGATCACGCTGCTTTTCAAGAAGATTAAGAAGGGACCAGTTCACATTTGGACCATCCATACTATGTTGAGTCAGATTTATGCTATTAATTGTTGACAAAGACGTAGTAATACTTTCAAGTAAAAGTATTACTACGTCAAAGTATCTGGATTCAACATGATTTAGATCGCTGTTCCAAAACCGAATATTTAGATCTAATTGACAATTTTAGAAAGGATCACTCAGGCTTTCATCGAATGAAACAGTATAATAAAGAGATTTTTTTATATTTTGAGTTAGAAGTCTGTGAAAATAAGGCCCAAGACCAAAATTAATTATATAACCAAATTTTGTTCCACCCATTTCATAAGATTTAGCAGTATTGCTGTCAGGGAACATTTTCTGATAAAGTAAGCCATTTTCATTACATGAATTCAATGAGAAATTATTTTATACTGCATTTAAAACAGAATAGATTTCTGCACAACTTTTATCACATGGATCTATTGTAAGAATTGCTTGCTTTTTAGATGTAGACTGTGCAGGCATGAAGAAGCAAGATACTGGCTTTGATTTCTGTGCATGTTTTTTGCCATCCATGTGACTTATCACAGCTCTTCTGCCCATATTTGACAAATTAAATTCAAATTGGCATATTTTGCACTTGGCTCACTTTTTATTACTGCCTATTACGAGCAATTTTTCAAACAAATAATCACTTAACCATTCTTCTTTGAAATACGTTGCCATTTTAAATTTTAAAAATTTGTACCATTCTAAAAAAAGAGAAATGTAAACACAATGTGATTAATTTTCTTTAAAAACTTTAAACATTAACCTTGGTACGCTGGAAAAGGAAAATTTTTATTAGAAAACATTTCAAAACATAAAAGAAAAATTAAAAAGTTCCCTGATTTTCCCTGATTTTTTCCAAAATCAACTATTTCCCCTGATTTTCCCTGATTGTATCTAAATTTCCCTGATTTCCCTGATTTGGTGGAAACCCTGATATAAATATATATATATATATATATACATATATACAACCCTCGGAATTAGGGTCGGTGTTAGAGGTTGGCAAAAAATTGCCTCCTTTCTATGTTTTATGGTCACAGCTTTGTATAAAGTAATTATTGCCACCCTAATGCTGACCTTAAAAAGATTGAGGTCGGCAAATTATTGCCAACCTCATTTTTCCTAATTCCGAGGGTTGTATATATATATATATATATATTTATATTTATAAACAAATATAATATATATATATTTTTTGAAATTATTATGTAATACATTTATATTTATATATATATAAATATTATTTTATATAAAATAAGTTTATAAAACCCAACTAAAGATGACTATAAATTAGTTAAAATATATATTTTTGTTTTATTTGTTAAAAATATGGTTTTGATTGATAAGTGAAAAAATTTGTCTTGTTTCTCAATTGTTTTTTATTATATATATATATATATTTATATATATATATATATATATATATATATATATATATATATATATATATATATATTATATATATATATATATATATATATATAATAATATATATATTGGGTTGAAGAAGAAGTTCGTTCGGTTTTTTTCAAAGAGGATTATTTAAAGGATTTGTTTGTTGTTGAGCAAAGTGTTTGTATTCATTAGACAGTGCGTTTTTGCTCTACAGAACTGTGTTATTTGTTTTTTTAAATAAATTTAATTTTTCCTATTTTCCACCCTTAGAAATGGAATACCCAGGTGGGTAAAAAATCAGCATTTTCGATATCTACTTTTCTTCGCTTTTTATTGCGGTCAAAAAGCAGCTGGAGCTGCTCGTGACATATGCAACGTGTATGGAAAAGGTGTCATAGGTGAGCGCGCAGCACAGATGATTTGCGAAGTTCACAAATACGCAACACAAATGATTTGCGAAGTTCAAAAACGGCGACTTTGACCTCAAGATATACCTCGCAGTGAACAACCCACAGAATTTGATGAGGAGCATCTCAAGGCACTTTTGAGGGAAGATAGTGACCAAACAAGTCGTGAATTGGCCGAAAAAATGAACTGTGATCATAAGACGATCCTCAATTATCTTCACACAATGGGATTTGCTAAAAAGCTCAGAGCCTGGGTACCTCACAAGCTTAACGAAGTCAACACCTTGCGCGCCATCAAGCAACAAGCTGCCATAAACAGCGCCTTTTGTACCGAATCGTCACAGGAGATGAGAAATGGTGCCTGTACGTCAATATGAAACAAAGAAAGGAGAGGGTGGCCCTAGGAGACATGCCGACGCTGAGAGTCAAGCAAGATCTCCACCCAAAAAAGACCATGATCTGCATTTGGTGGGATTGGGAAAGCATAATACACTGAGAAATGCTTGAAAGGAATGTAATGGTCAACAAGGAGCTCTACATTGCCCAACTATGCCGCATAAATGATGCTATGCGACTGAAAAGACCTGATCAACAAGGCCTAGTCATCTTGCTTCACAACAACGCCAGACTCCATGTTGCACAAGTCGTCAGAACCGCACTACAAAAGCTTGAATGGAAGGTTCTTCAACATAATTGATTAATTGATTATTATAATTATTGTTTTTTGCTTAAAAAAAACTCTTTGAAAAAAACAGAACAAACTTATTCCCCAACCCAATATATAATATATATATATATATATATATATAATATATATATATATATATATATATATATATATATATATATATATATATATATATGTATATATATATATATATATATATATTTATATATATAATAAATAATATATATATATATATGATATATATTTTTTTATATATATATAAATATATATATATATATTTATTTATATTTATATATATATATATATATATATATATAAATTTATAGTTTTTGGAAAGTTTATTAAAACTCTTACAATTTTTGTTCCTACGTTAGATCTGTTAAACCATATAATTTTATGTAGTGTTGATTTTGTTGCAATAATACCTCTTTTAAAATAAAATGCTTATATATACCCATTAGATGCAAAGACATTATTATATAAAAATGTTTAGCTTCATCAAAATGGTTTACACCTGGATATATATATATATATATATATATATAATATATATATATATATATATATATATATATATATATATATATATATATATATATAAATTACCTAGAGTAAAGGCTTCAAATATACAGTTTGTGGTAAAAAACAGCAGTAAGCTTGTCTTTGGTTTTTAAACTGACAAAATTAGGGTTAGATTACAAAAAAATGCATTAATTGAATTGAGGAAACTAATTATATTTAATGTTTTTTTAAAAAACCACATAAACGCAAAATAAGATGTTTTTAAAAATATTTTGAGTGTTTTTAAAAACATTCTGAATGTTTTTATTTTTATTTTTTTATTGTAAAACATGCGCAGAGTGTTGCTACATCAACTATCTTATAGACGGCTATCTTATAGACTATTATCTTATAGAATGCTGCTACAAGGAAGTGCTACTACAAGAAAGTGCTGCTACAAGGAAGTGCTGCTACATTGATTGAGGGTTTGGTTAGGGCAGGCAGTCTATCCATTAACAAAAAAAAAAAGTTTAAAAAAAAAATTAAAAGTTTTCCGGTCTTTAAAACAGTTTGTTTTAAAAAAACCAAAAACTGACCTGACAAAAAAATTAAAAGTGACAATGCAAGAGCATATATATATATATATATATATATATATATATATATATATATATATATATATATATATATTATATATATATATATATATATATATATATATATATATATATTGCTGTTGTATGATTTAGTATTAAAAATACTAAACTTTTGATTGTTGTAAAGTGCTCAATATTTAAGAAAATATATATTTTTTCAAAAACAGAGCGTTTTATAATTATAATTAAATTTTAGAAAAAACAACTTTTAATGGAACTTAAAGTTTCATGCCTATCGGCAATCATCAGCCATGAAGTACAAAATCAAAAATATAAAAAACCGTTTAAAAATTACAAACTACGGTAGAATGAGTTCTGACGTTATATTACAAGAAGACATAATGGAAAACTAATCTCCGCTATCAAATAATGAAAGGAGAAACTTATTTTTGTGTCTGCATTTAGAAACTAATACGCCTCTTTTGTTTAGCAGATTGTTCCCTTTGTAAAATAATATTTCGAATTTCTCATTTAAACAAAGCTTACAAATTTTTGAAGCAGGATTGTATGATTTACAGCGTTTAATAACATTCCATTTGATTGAAGTTGTAAAATTGTTTTCTTTTAACTCCCATACTTCCTTAGACAACTCAGTGTCATTTTTGTATTTTTTTATGTTAAAAGATTTTTTTTTAACGTAGCTTAAATGAGGTTTCGCTTATCCCAATGTATACTTTATCGTTGTATTGAGGTTTATTTGAGCTTACGGTGGCTTGGTAAACGATATTGTTAGACAAGCAATTGTTGTTCAGTGGACAAAGAGATTTTTTAATGCAATTGCAGGCTTTTTCTGATCATTTTAAATCACCATATAAAATATTTTTGTTGTGTAAGTTGATAATAGATTTGATGTTTGGCATACAGGAGTAGCTTATTTTAATTGTGTTTCTGTTAAATATTTTGTGTAGTTGGTGGTTTTTAGGAAAATGCTTGTCAATTAGGGTTAAAAAGCGTTGACCAATTTTGGTTGTAACATTTTTACTAAATGGAGGATTGTACCAGATTATGTTTCGTTTGCGGTTATTTTTTGGAACATTATTTATGCTTGGTTTATATGTCAATTTATAAATGTATCCCGATTGCTTTAATGCGTCATCATAAAGGTGTGTCGATTTATTAAAAATAACTTCACTTGATGAGTTGGCGGACAACCTTAGCTCGATATTTTTTGGAAGATTATTTATTATGCTTGGTGGATGGTTAGAATCAGCATGCCCATAACTTAGGTTATTTTCAGGCTTGCAGTATGGTTGAAAAGAATTTTGAGTAAGATTAAAAGTTAAATCAAGGTAGTTAACAATTTTAAGATTGCAATTGATAGAGATGTTGAGATTGTTACGTTTGAAAACTTAAACGACATGCTTTTTTATTTGTTTCATTTGATGGCCATTTTTGTTCTTAAAAACAGCTAACCCGCCATCTCGATATAAACCAAAATCATTTTTGTTGTAAAACTGCGAAAGTTGATCTAAAAGAAAAATCCCAACTAGTTCGCAAACTTTCGCCCCATCATAGGCTCCCATGGTACATCAAACAATCCTGCTTTTTTCTTAATCCATGATATGCCATCATTAGAAATGAAAGATTTTCTTGCATGACGTATAATGGATTTGCTTTGCTCATCTATAATTATATGTTGCTCGGTGAAGGCAATTGCTTTATTTAGCATGTTTTCATCAATTGACGGATAAAAATCATTTATGTCAAATACTAAAAATTTACAAAGGTGTTTATCATCAATTTTTCGGAACCAATTTATTACATTCTGCATATTTTGCCATTGGTTTAAACAGAGCCTGATTCTTAATTCGGAGTTGGTATTGGATAAAATAAATTTGGACAATCTTCCTACCTCATTCTTTGCAGGATTTAAAAGACGCACAGTAGGGTTGTTTATGAAGTTAGCTTTGTGATCTTTTAAAGTTATAAAACAATCGGCAGTTCCGTTTATTTCGATTCTATTTAAAATATCGTGATTTGTCAAAATTTGCTTACTTTCTTTATTTACTACGTTCTTTAGATTTGGGTCGGCCTTTTTATAAATGGAAGTGATTGCATTTTTTAGAAGGTGGTTGTAATTATCTTTAGATATCAATCAAATGGAATGTTATTAAACGCTGTAAATCATAAAATCCTGCGTCAAAAATTTGTAAGCTTTGTTTAAATGAGAAATTCGAAATATTATTTTACAAAGGGAACAATCTGCTAAACAAAAGAGGCGTATTAGTTTCTAAATGCAGACACAAAAATAAATTTCTCCTTTCATTATTTGATAGCGGAGATTAGTTTTCCATTATGTCTTCTTGTAATATAACGTCAGAACTCATTCTACCATAGTTTGTTATTTTTAAACAGTTTTTTATATTTTTGATTTTGTACTTCATGGCTGATGATTGCCGATAGGTATGAAACTTTAAGTTCCATTAAAAGTTGTTTTTTCTAAAATTTAATTATAATTATATATAAATATATATATATATATATATATATATTTATATATATATATATATATATATATATATATATATATGTATGTATAAATATATATATATATATATATATATATATATATATATATATATATATATATATGTATAAATATATATATATATATGTATAAATAAATATATATACATATATATATATATATTTATTTATACATATATATATATATTTATTTATACATATATATTTATTTATTTATACATATATATTTATTTATTTATACATATATATATATATATTTATATATACATATATATATATATATATATATATATATATATATATATATATATATATATATATATATACATATATATATATATATATATATATATATATATATATATATATATATAAATAAATATTATATATATATATTTATATAGAAATATTATATATATATATATATTATTATATAGAAAAATTTTTCTTGTTTCTCAATTTCTTTTAATTTTATATGTATATATATATATATATATATATATATATATATATATATATATATATATATATATATATATATGTATACATATATCTACTATAGCATATTTATGTGAGCATTTGCCTACTTTTTTTGCTTATCTAAATCGATACAGCTTTTTTAGAAAAAAAAGAAAAAAACGTAAAATAATGAATGAAAAGATTGTTGCCCCATCACAAACCCTCAGTTGATGAAGCAGCACTCCACTGCAAGTTAGGCTATTTGTCAGTCGATGTATGTACTGAAGTCCGACAACAGGCTATTTCAGTATGAGGTCACACTGCTCACCTAAATTAGCAGTATAAGATTTCTTATATTTTCTTTTAGGTGGCCTTAGGCCACTTAAAAGAAGACATAAGAAAAAAAAGATATTGTATTGACATTTGTTTTAGCAAGATAGATTGAGCTTTGAGTATCAAGGATGTTTCCTCAAAAAACAAAACCATCAAATAACATCTGCTCTTTGTCTATTCATGGTTAGGTTGCTACTGTTTCCTCTGAGTTTGGAAAAAGTAAAACAAAACTGTTTTAAAAACAAATTGGAAGAAAAATGAAAACAAATATTAGAAAAAATTAACAGTCCATGAAGTAATCAAAAAGAGGTTGGAAATGCTTTGATTAAAGGTTTTATTTTGTCGCATGGTAAAATTTCTGTTTAGAAACAAATCAAAGCCCATTATCAAATAATGTTATGGTCACTAACTGATGATTTTAAACTAGATGCAACTAAATGAAGCTACATGACAAATTTATCACACCTGTAATGACCTGTAAAGACATTAAAACACTAACAAATGTCATCAGAAGTAATTACAAGGTACATTTTTTAAATGAATGAATTTTTTAGAACTGCTTAGATCATACAAAACTCTATCAATTTAATTTGAACTTTAATACTTTTTTTTATTTCTAACAACAGCAATTTCACTCCTTTTTACCTTTAAGACAACAATAAAGAACCAATGCGATTTAGCAATCTCAAAAACTTTTCTAGATCAACTTTTCTACACCATTTGAAGCAAGCTTATGGAGAAGACCAGCATGCCAAACTTTATCAAAAACTTTATACTTATACAAATTTTATGTTGCAAAACTAAAAAGAAATTAAAATCTTTTTTGCACCATGAATAATAATGTTAAATAAACAAAAATTAATCTTCTACTTTTGTATATTTATGCAGTGTGGATTTAATTTTATACATATTATTCTGTATTTTGACAATCTGTATTTAATTTTATACATATTATACATGTGATCTACATTCTGTATTTAATTTTATACATAAATATAACACATAAAAAATAAAAAAGACTATAAAAAAAGTATAAAGTCCAAGAATAACAATATTTAATCTAAACTAAAAAAAGTTATGTTATACATACTGAATATTGTCACATAATCCTATTCATTTTTTAAATTTTATTTAATAAATTTAATATAAACAATTCAAAAAACATTCTACAATGTTTTTTGAATTGTTTATATGCTGAAAAAAAAATTAATAAATAAACATAATTTATCTTAAGTAAACATGTACATCTAAAAAACAATACATATTTGAGGATGGTATATAGTTAATGTCAACAACAACAAATGTTTTACTATTTGCTTTTGCATATTGCCTGACATTTTTAGATTTATCTTTAAAATTCTTTTAAAAACAATATTGGTTAAACCCAATGAAATTAGGCAGCCTTTAACTGAAATAGAATTTTTTTTTGCAAGTACATAACATCATCTGCTAGTTTTTGCTCTGAATTACTTTTTTTGAGGCTGCTTATTTTATCAAAAGCTTTTTTATCTGAATTTATTGCTTTTTAATAAGACTTCTTTTATAATTGACTAATAACTTTCAATAACTGGTGACTTCTAGAGACTTCTTGGAGTAGTGGGTTGTAGCCAAACCAGACAAAAATGCTGCGGACATATCATTCTTTTTAATAAATGGCAAAAGGCATTCTTTTATATACAAATCCCCAATTCAAAGTTTTACAAGTAATTTATGTCGTATTTTTTAAACCACAGGAGCAGATTGCTTGCCATATAAAAACTTGGGAGCAAACTTCTTAATATAGAATATATTTGAATTTTTTGGCAACATATTCATTTTTCCACTGATAAAAATATTGCTGGTCTGGCAATTGTGAAAAGTTTTTTTTGCAATAGGTTTTACCATCTTCAATATGCACAGGTTTTATTAGTTTAAAACTTTATACAACTTTTTGAACAAAAAATTACTTTGATTTCTATATCAATGGATCACTTTTTGTTTTTTTATGATATGCTTTATATTCTCGAGATTGATGTATATTTCCATTCTTGGATGCTAAATTTTCTCACAAATTCTCTCTGTGATTGGGGCAACTATAGATTTAGCTTTATCTTTTAATTCTGATTTGTCTTAAAATCTTTTCTTTTTCCCATATTTAGCTTCTTTTTCAATGGTTTGAATCTGTTTATATTGCTACAAAATAAGTCCAACTAATAATTGAAAAAAACTGGTCAATTTTAAAATTAACCAGTTTTTTAATGTCAACTTGTGACAATGAAGGAATTTAAGAAAAAAAATTCTATAATCTTTTTTTTTTTGATTTAATATGTTTACTTATTTTAATCCAATAATAATGATAATTTAATACTTATTACCATTACAATCAAACAACACATTAGCTTCTGTGTACAAAAAAATTTTTTTTCGAGTAGTTTTGAGTAATTAAGAATTAAAAGGTACTGAACTTCATTGTGTTTAACTGATATTAAAAAATTTGAAGCTAAAAATTGATAATAGAAAATTACAAATTATAGTAAAACATTACTTACCTCATACATGTGACAGGAATTAATAAATACATTTTGAATATCTAACACATCATATGAAAATTCTATTTTTGGACCAACTCCTTCGCCTTGTACTCTTAAAGGCAAACGAGTTTCTCTACCACTAACATCACAATAAATTATGCATGAATAATGCTTTGCTTCTGAAGGTTTAAATATTACAAAAATTTCTATTGAAGAATTAGGCCATATCTCACCTTCCTAAAAATATTTAACAAAATTATATTATATTAAAAAAAATATAAACAATGTTTAACATTTCAATAAAGATTATGAAGATAATAAACTTCAATTTTAATGTAATTTTTTTTAGCTAAATATACATTAGACAGTCAGATGCAACATTAGACAGTCAGATGCATCACCAGTCAGGCAATTATAAATATGCTTTAAAAATAATATAGCTTTATGACATTTCTTATAAATATAAAATTGGATCTATTTCAATTAATTAAAGTTTTTATTTTTCTATTAAGTGAAGTATTACTATTTATATCTAAGAGTATTTTTTTTTTAATAACTGAACTGACTGATATGAATAACAAATTAAATGATGGTAATAAGTGAATTGACTGACAGGGTTAACTGAATTTGGGAAAAATAATTTTTTTTATTAATTATATTGATAAAAGTTCATTACATAAATATTGACATGGCAAAAGTAATAAAGAAATTTCTTTCTTCTTCAGAAAAGAGGAGGTTACACTAGGGTAAGAACTTTCTCTCTTTTATAGAAAGAGAGAGGTAACAGAAGTAAGAATAGGGAGTTTACACTAGGGCAAGAATGTTATTTTTTCTTTAGAAAGGGGAGGTTACAGTTGGGTTTTACTATCTTAATTTTCTCAAATGTATATTTGAAATAATTTAATACAGATAGATGAACTCTTTACTTGTAAAACTTTTAAATCCCAAACATTGTAACCAATAACTAATATACTGTGCTTACATAGATATAAATGACAGCATTTAATAACAGATATAAATGGTAGTATATAAAAGTGCTACACCATACAATAGAAATAAATTTTTAATAATTTCAATAAAAATGGAAAACTAAATCAATTACCAATGGCTCAATAATAATATTCTCATCTTCATACAACATTTTATCATAATTAGAAATCTAAATATCAAAAAATAATATAGAATTATGGAAATAAATAAACTAATTAAAATTCCTAATCTTTTTGTTAAATATTTATTTGTTAATTTTTGTTTGGTCGGGTCAGGTACATGGTCTTAATGATCATCCTGCTACTGGTAACATGTAACCCAGTGCAAACTGTTCTATGTCCTGCTGCCTTGTGGGATTTGCTTTCTAAGCAAAGGCTGGAAGGAGTTTGCTTCCTGTCATCAATACTATTTAAAATTGGTCATGCCTATAGTAATATATACATATGTATTTATATTTTTTTCATTGTGTGTCTTTATATAGTTAGAGGTGCCTAGTTACTGTTAGGTGTCTTAGTTACTGTTTTAGCTCACCTGTATTCTACTTTATATGAATTTTTGTGTTCTGTCTTTACCTCTGGCGCGGTGTTGACTCACCAATAAGTTGCTATCTGCATGTTTGTGTTCTGTCTGTTTATGTTTATATGTATGTTTGTGTTCTGGTTGAACCTCTGGCACGGTATTGGTTCACCCGTAAGTTACTTTATATATGTATGTTTATCTTCTGTCTGAACCTCTGACGCAGTGTTTACTCACTCGTAAGTTACTTTATGCATGGAAGTAGCTCCCTATAATTACTCCAGGTCAGGTTAAGTTCAAGATTATCATGATCACCCTGCTGCTGGAATTATGTAATCCAGTACTACCTGCCCCATGCCCTGATGCCTTGTAGAGTGTGCTTTTTTAGGCAAAGACTAGGAGAAAGGCTAGAGAAACAAACTCTGAATTAAAAATCCACTGCCTTGGGGCTTTTGGTTGAGTATAGGCTAGAAATAGTGTCTTGCTTAAAATACTCATCTTGGGCAAATGTTAACTGCATCTAACTAAAATTTCCCCTGCCTTGGAGCTCTTGGTTGAGTATAGGCTAGAGATGGTGTCTCGATAAAAGTACTCATCTTGGGCAGATGGTAACTGCATCCAGCCACTGTCTCATAGGAGGCCTCTTAGGCAAAGAGATAAGCAGAATAATTCTGCTGACCAGCCTTGAACCCCTTCTTCATCTATTAGGCTGACATTGATGTAAACCTGTGTTTTTGCTTGAGCCTCCTTGAGAGTGGCTATGCAACTCTTCCTGTTATCTCCTAATGAGGGTACAGCTCTAAAACTCAGTTTAATGGTACTGAGGCTGGCTGGTAGTAAGGTTTACCGAACTCTGTGGTAGCTCTCAAAGAGGCTGATTCCATCAATAGCTGCAAAATATCAGAGTATTAACAGTGCCATGTTGCGCATGGATAGTGTCCCTGTTAGTGCTTGTGGTGCGTATTGTCAAGGCCACATAAGGAGCCTATGTTACGACTTAATTTCTAGACTTAATTAACAGGACTGAGAAAACTGCATAGCTCATTGCTTAGGAGGTCATGCTCTATCTATGAATGAGTCAAGTTCTCTTTAAACTTAAATCATGTCAAAAGTAACCTAAGATATTAATCATAAAAAGCCATACCCACTACCCAACTGTTTTAATATATCTTTTATTATTATTCATGGTCTGTAAAGCAACCTTACATCAGATGAATATTACCTCTTACAAAATTCACCAGGCTTACCTGCTCATAGTGAGACTAATTTAAATTCTGCTATTCCTTCTTCTGATCTCAGTGTTGTTGGGTACTATTCTTTGATCCACAAAGACTCCAATATTCATATGATGGCTTGGAAGTATAAATACCCATCAATTCACATTCATTCATAAAATCAGGTTCGAATCTTTTGACCATTTTTTTATGTGTTTCCACTTAGCACCTTTTCACTCTATCACCTTTCTCTTTGTTCTATATCGTTCTCCTTCTTTCCAAGACTGCACTCTTTTAGATGTAATTTCTAATCAAACTGACCATGCCCTCTCTCTTTACACCTCTGCCAACATTGTTGTTATTGGTGACTTTAATGCTTATCAAACTGAATAGCTTGGCTCTATCATCACTCACCCTGCTGGCACTTAAGCATATAAATTCTGCATTTCTCAACCTCTTACTCAGATAGTTTGCTGATTGCATAACTTTGTGACTCATTTTTTTTTTTTTTTTAACACCTTCGTTTCCAACAAGGCTGCAAGCAACCACTAATTAAAGTTGGAAGTTACTGGAAGAGAAAAGATGAAGATTGTAGAGCAAGATAACGATTGACAGATGACTTAAAGGATTGTAAATTATATGAATCAGGAAAGCAAGATGAAGTAAGCAAATTCCAAAGAACTTATGTTTGAGGAAAAAACTAGACGAAAAAGAGTTTTTGGAGCACTTAGGAACAGTCACAGAAATGGATGAGACTTAATTGAATGACAAGTAACAGGAGAATGAACTTTAGTAAATGGCACAAGAGACACTAGCTCTTTAGAGCAGTGCCCATTATAGTATTTGTAGAAAAGAGAAAGAGAAGCAATATTACAATGATGTGATAATGGTTGGAGGTTGTCTGCAAGGGCAGGTCCAACTATGTTTACAATGCATTTTTGTACTTTTTCTAAAAGGATTATTTATTATTGCAAGAAATCAATGTAAAAAGGTGCTGTCAGATGCTAAGCTCCAATATTCTTATTTCATTAAATCTTGTATCTTATCTTAGAAGTTAGGCTCAAGAGTCTCTTGGAAATCCTTCAACATCATCATTAACAAAGGAAGGTCTAACATTCCGTCTCTTATTTATGAGACTGATCTTATTACCTCTCCCAAGGATAAGGTAGAACTATTTGCAAAGAACTTTTCTTCTAATTCGAATCTCAAATCTTATGGTCATTCTCTTCCTTCTATTCCAATTAAACAGGTTAACCCATTGTTAGACATTCAAACCACTCCAGCTTCCATTGCTAAAGTCATATCTCGATTAAACTCTTCTACCATTTGTGATCTAGACAACATTCCTGTCATAGTCTTACTAAATTGTTCTCCAGAACTCTCTTTAAATCTCTCTAAACTATTTAATAAGTGTTTAACTGAGTCTTGTTTTCCTGCCTGCTGGAAAATGATATCTGTTGTTCCAATTTTCGAAAAATTCGGTGAACATTCTGACCCCTCTAGTTATCGTCCAATCAGTCTTCCTTCTGTTATTTGATCAGTCTTCTTTCTGTTATTGTTTATCAAAGACTCAAAGAGTTTGATAAACAAATTTCTCACAACCCATCTTGAGTCAAATAACTTACAGTCAGACAATCATTACGGTTTTCAATCCGCTCACTCTACGGCTGACTTGCTAACTGCTGTGACTAAAAGAATTTATTGTGCATTAGATGGAGGTGGAGAGGCTAAGACTATTGCTCTTGAGATATCTAAGGCTTCTGACAAAGTTTGACATGCTGGTCTTCTTTATAAGCTTGTTTCATATGGTTTATCTGGGAAAGTTTTTGAGGTTATCAAATTGCTTCTATTTAACCGCTTTATTAAAGTCATCCTCGAAGACCAACACTCTTTTTTAATTCCAGTAACTTCTGAAGTACCTCAAGGTTCTATTCTTGGTCCTGTTTTGTTTCTTATCTACATTAATGATCTTCCCTACAGCCTTACATCTAAAGTAGCTCTTTTTGTTGATGACTCAACTTAATACTGCTGTCTTGACAAAAAGCCTTCACATTTCAATTGCTTGGAACAGGCAGTCAATCTTGAATCTGATCTCACTTCTGTAACAGATTGGGGCTCAGAGTGGCTTGTAAATTTTAACTCTAACAAAACTCAGTTATTTACTGCAAACAGCTATTGCAGTACTGTTGACATTCCTATATTAATGAATGGCAACCCTCTCACTGAGTCCTCTTATTTACATCTTCTTGGATTATTGTTACTACTGACCTTTCATGGAAACCGTATATACAATCGATTGCTTAAATTAACATATACTAAGGTTGCTTCTCTTTATCATGCTCACCATCTTGTTCTCTCTCCTGATTCCATTCTCTAACAATCTCTTACTTGTCCCTGTATGGAATACTGTTGTCATATCTGTCCCTGCTATCATTTCTAGTTCCATCAACTTAAAATCATTCTCGCTTGACTCATCAAGTCTCATATTTTTTTGTATCTGTCCCTGCATGCTCTAAAAACTTTAATTTGTCTAGTTTATTTCCCAGCACCTCAACCCGTTGGAACTCTCTCCCATCTTCATTTTTTTATAATACCATGCAACTTTCAACTTTTCAAGTCTTCAGTCAACTGTTTCCTTTCTCTATAACTTTATTCTTTTTTTCCTAATTAACCACTATTAAGTCCTAACTTAATAGTGGTTGCTTGCAGCTTAGTTTTTTTAGTAAGTCCTAACTTAATAGTGGTTGCTTGCAGCTTAGTTTTTCTAGTAAGTCCTAACTTAATAGTGGTTGCAGCTGGGAGTGAAACAGAATAGTAAAAATAAAATAGTTTGATGTTTTAAACTTTGAAGAAACAAATTAAAAATATTTTTAATACCAATTGTTTTTCAACAATAAATAGTAATAAATGTAATTTTAACTTATTATAAAAAAATTGTTGCAAACAAACTTACACCTATTTGATTCTTTAGTGATCGCACAACAAGTGATAGTTTATCTCTCATTGTAGGATCTGATACACATTCTTTTAAAAAAGCATCATCAGAAATTGATGCATTTAATTGTTTAAAGCGCCTACAAAAAAATTGTTGTTATGTAAAAAATGTAATGCAATAAGTTTTTAGATAAAGATTTCAACATTAAGATTGTATATCAGATAAATTAATATGATAAAATACAAACAAGATATATACAAGATTAGGGATCGTTTTACCATTAAACAACAACAACTTTATCAACAACAGCAAGGAAAGAAATACAGACATCTAACAATGTAATTTTTTAGATTTATGTATATAACAGATATGTATATATTAAGTCAGTGCAAAAGTTAATTCACTTAATTTTAAAGTCAAATTCAATACTTATTCTATAAGATAATACAAAAAAGATATGAAATTAAATAGAGAATATTTTTATACATTAAAATTTATAAATTCAAATATTAAACTATATCTTTATATATCAATTGGTAATTTAGAAAATGTCCCATGAAAAGATACATTTTAAACATATTTTACAAGATTCAGAAAGCCATGCAACGAAAGTGACAGAGGCAATATGTACTGTTTACAGCATGAATGCTTTTAATATTCAAATTTGCTAGGTTTTGCAGTAAAAACATTATTCTTAAGGACCAGGAATGGTCAAGTAGGCCTCAGGAACTGGAGACAAACAATCTAGGTATTGATTAAGGAAGACCAATCAGGATCAACAAGAGAATTAGTTGAACAACTAAGAATTAGACATACAACAGTTTAAAAATGTTTACCTGACATGGAAAAGGTTCAAAAGATTAGGAAAGGTTAAAAAGGTTGGTAAATTTTTTGTTGTTGTTGTTGTTGTTATTTCACCTCCCCAAGGCCCAGAAGGCCATAACAGATAAGGAGGCTACTTTATTGTGGTTATAACCCTCTCTCAACTCTATAACTCCGAAACACGAACCTTGACGAACAAGGCCGCTGCACGGAGAAACAAGTTGAATGCGGTACTACCAGGGATGTGGTGGGGATCGAACTCAGAACCTCTTGCTTATGAAGCGAGCGCTCGACCACTACACCACAACCGCAAATGAGCGTATGAACATTTTTATTTGTCGTCTGGCAAGTTTAAAAAAAAAGACATGTTGTGGAAAATTATAACCAGTGATAAAAAGTGGTTTCATTATGAAAATTCTAACAACTAAAAACAGTGGTTAAGTACTTGTCAATCAGCAGCTAAATTGTTTAAATTTGATATTCATAAAAAAAGGTAAAGCTTTATGTTATGTGGGATATCAAAGGTATAATATACAATAAATTGCTGGAACTAAAGCAAACTATTAATTTTGAATAGTATTCGCTACAATTGAGACGATTGAATGAAAAAATCTTAGAAAAAAGGTCTGGACCAGACCATGAAATTAATAAAGTTATAATGCTCCATGACAATGCACAACATGTTGCAACAAGAATCAAGGACCAAATTATAGACCTAGGTTAAAAATTATGTGCCACCAGGTTATTGTTTGTAAATAAAAGGTAATCTGATGGCATCAAACTTGACACCATCAGATCACCATATGTTCAATGGAGCATTTCTTGCATAAAAAAATCCTTTTCTAAAAAAATGATATAAGAAATCAGCTAAATGCCTATTTTGACATAAAGCCTTGGTTTTTTTACAGAGATGGGATATACAAGTTGGCTATTAAATGGCAAAAAGCCATAGACAACCAAGGAAATTACTTTGATGACCGGTAATATATTAATTACATTTTTTTTTTCTTTCCTTATATTAAATAAAAGCTTATTATACATATATTTATTTATATATATATTTATATCATAGCGTATATAGATTCGGAAAAATATAAGATCATAGCGTATATAGATATAGTATACAAAAAAAAAGAACAATTAAAAATCTTATTGCTGCCCAAACTACCAGCAACTATCTTGCCCCTAGCTATCAACACTATCATATTGTATAAAGATTTTCTGGATTTTTAGATTTTCTGAAGTTTGTACAGTATTAAGTTTTTGTTTTATATTTAAAAAAAATTTGCTTTTATTTGTCAAAACTAAAAATGTTACTCTAAAACCGTTTAAAACTCTTGCTAAAAATCATTAAGCATAAACAAAATTATCTAAAAGAAGAACTAACCTAGTGTGGTCAAATTTAAAATACTTGAAATAAAATGTGGTAAAGGATTTAAAGCAAGATATAGGCAATATACTGCAAAATATATGCAAAAAAATATATGCAAAAAACTGCAGGGGCTGGTGACAATAATGAAAGTATACTTAAATAGTAGCGGTAGTGGTGTAGTGGTAAAGCGCTTGCTTTACAAGCAAGAGGCTCCGAGTTCGATCCCCACCACGTCCCTGGTAGTACCGCGCTCAACTTGTTTCTCCGCGCAGCGGCCTTGTTTGTCAAGGTTCGTGTTTCGGAGTTATAGAGTTGAGAGAGGGTTATAACCACTATTAAGTAGCCTCCTCATCTGTAGTGGCCTTCTTGGCCTTTAGTTGGTTAATAAAAAAAAAAAAAAAAAAAAAAAAAATAAAATAAAAACTTATTTAGAAAAAAATACAGAAGGTGATATAATGTACACTTTATAATAATAAATTATTTTTTGTAATAAGTATTAATTAATATTGTTTTTTTAGAAATTGAATTTCAAACTGCATCTCCCAACAGGCAATTTGATGTTACAAAGCAACCCTCAGAATCATCATAAAAATTTAAAAAAACAGTTTCTGCATAAAAATTTAATTTAAATGTATCTGCAAAAAATCACAGACAGAAAATATAAATAGTAACAGTCCATCACGTAAAAATGCTCTGGTCTGGGTTATTGTCATGTGGTGCGAGTTATAGTCAAGAAGTTTGATGAGAAAATCACAATCATTTTTGCAACAAAAATCATTGCAATTTTCTCAAATTAAACAAACTCCTCCTTTCTTAAATCTGACAAACTCCTACCAATAGCGCTTGATAAAGAAAAGGGTAAAATATAAGATGCTCTAAATGGAGAGATAGTAAATATAGCACTGGATGGTCGGTCAAACTTTCACAAAAATATGTGTTACACATACAACTGAAACCAGAGATGCCTATTTAGCTAATACAATTAACAAATTTAAATTCCTAGAATTTGAATTTGGCTTGGAGGTTTTAACAGCATTACCATCTGTTCAGTGATGAAGATCACATTGTGATAACATTAAAAGTAAGACATTAAATACAATTTTGCAATTGATGACTGCAGGAGTTGAATGTGTTTTCTTTTCTTTTGGCTTAGTACAATCAAAACTGAGAAATAGACTGGGTACAGAAAAAGTTTTTGAGCTTGTGTTTCTCTTAAAGCCAATTAATCAGCAGAAAATTATTTAATTTGATGTTGATGATTAACTTTAATGCAATACACAGGAGAATATTTTTAATGCAATACACAGGAGAATTTTGTTTTTAACTGATGATTATGTTAATTGATTTGTTTTGTGCTCTGTATCTTTACCTGTATTATTTTATTTTTACACTATACTTTTTATCATTAATTCTATAAATACGTAGTTCTGCTATATTTATTTCATTTTATTTTAAAATATGACAAAAAAATGTTTTTAAATAATTTTTACTACTAAAATCAAACATAAAAGAAAAATTTGATTTAAATCATTAGTCATCCAAAAAAATCATTTGATTTCAATCTTGATTTAAGTCAATGTAATTTAAATCGACCAACCCTGATGCCAGAAGATATTTTTCGAAAGTGTTATTTTTTGATTTAAGTGATATAAATGTTTGATTTAAGTGATTTAAATGTTTGATTTAAGTTGCTTTAAGTTGATTTAAGTTGATTTAAGTTGATTTAAGTTGATTAAGTTGATTAAGTTGATTTAAGTTGATTAAGATTAAAAGTTTGATTTAAGTGATTTAAATGATTAGTGATAAACGATAAAGTTGAATAAAAGAATGAAGAAAAAAAGTATTAGAAGTAAAAATTAGTTATAAGATATAAAAAAAAAAAATCTAAATGTAAAAAATACAAATTTTTTTGTTGCTCTTCTTCAGCAGTTGTTGCAAACGTCTTCCATGAAAAATTAATGACGAATTCACTTCGGTTAAATAACATCAACGATCTAATGAAACCAATCCAATTATTTTAACATTGTATACACTTTTTAACATTTAAAAAATAAAAAAGCTTTTTAAATATAAAAACTATACAGAAAAATTTACTTCATTATAATCTAGATATAAAATGGTAAACCTTCTTGAAGAACTAGTAATGTAGGTATTTTCTAGTTTAATCGTATTTTTATCCAATCGAATATTTATGTCTTCAGCATCAACAAACATACTAATATAAACATCTTCACCTATTGGTAACAACAATATTGTTATTTTCTATTTTAAATTTTATTTTAACAATTAAAAATAAACTAGGGTTAAAACCAAATTTGTAATTGCAATCTAAAAATTAAGTTTAAAATTTTAAAATCTCAAATTAAATGCAGGTAAAATATTAAATGCTATAGTACTTATTTACTATTAGTTATATCAAATTATTCTAACTTGTATAGTTCTAAAGTTAAAAATTATATTTGATATAATTATAGTATAAACTATATTATTATATTTAAAAAATTTATTACTTAGTTGAAAACAAGTACCCTATTGTACACATTGCAATTAGTAAACATCTTAGCTTATATAAATTTTTTTATAAACAAGCTGTTTTTATGAAACTTATTTTGAAATTTGATTGATCCTATCAAAATTCAATTCATCAAAAATTCAATGCAATGATACTGATAATTCACTTTTTTTTTTATCATTATTTCTATTCTTGGAAAAATAAATCATATAAAAAAAAAAGATTCAAATTTTTAAAAAATTTATTTAAATTAAATAATTTAAATAAATTTTTAATAAACATTTAATAAATTGCTGAGCAAATGAACTGATTACAAAAATAGTTGTGATATTTGTAAAAACCTTGTTCCTTACCCGTGTCATAGTGAACAATTAATGACTTATTGAATGACCCATTTATTTGTGGATTAACTTTGACATGTATTTGCATACTTTGACTCACTTCTAAAACTCCGTTATCAGGTTGAAGAAAAAATGGCCTAAAAAAAATTGATATAACAATTACAAAAAATATATTTTATATAACTAGGAGAGTCTTGGATTTTAATTATGTTTACATATTTTATAGACAACTATAAAATATGTAAACATATTTAGAATTGTAAAAAGTCATTGGGAAATTTGGTTGAATGTTGCATATTATTGTTGTTTAATTTATTTCACTTTTTTTTAGACAAGTGACTGTTTTGTGTACTTGTAAAAAATACCAAAAACAAGTGTAAAAAGCTGTCAATTAAACATTTGTTATTTAGATAATGAAGTTTGTTAATAATTGATTAATTGTGGTAATTAAAAAGCTAAAAATGACAATCCTAATTATCATAATCAGCTTAAAGAGATTGGGCAGAAAACCAGGAAAGATATTTAAAAGAATTTTCAAGACTTGATTTTAATATAAAAATTATAATTTTCTATATAAAAAAGATCTTTTAAGGTAATCTTCAAAAATATATAATGGGTTAAATTAAAATGCACAAAGCTTGTTTCAATAATTTTTTATGCTTATTTATATTATTCATTTTTCTGTAATATATTTTGTGACATAATACTAATATATCATACTTATCAGCAAGTAACTGAAACTTGACTGCAGCATCTCCAATATTCCTAACCAGAAGTATTTTAGTTGTTTCATACTAAAAAAAACATCACATTGTTTAATAAAAAATGATTTTTTTTAGTTAACAAAAGTATTGTGTTCATCATATTTACTGAGCTATAAAACATGCAAAAAGATATTATAAACAACAACTTTAGGTTGTTTTCTTGTGGTAGTTTAAAAACTAATCCTTTAACACAATCTTAATGAGCAATAGAAATGATAATAAAGAACGAAGGATAATTTAATTATTTTAAATTTTGTCTAATTAATTATTTTATTTATATTGTTTAGCTATTTGTGCTTAAGTTAATCTGTTCTATAAAATATATTTTATCTAAATTTTGCTATTGATGCATGCAATATAATAATGCTATGTTTTGTTAGATTGAATTTCCATATTATTGCCTTATTAGCAAACTAAAAATTCAAAAGCCTAATGATTACACAATAAGCTGAGATTATTGTGTAATCAATGATCTCAGATTATTCTGAACAATCAAAAAATGCTAATATATGATGAACAATCAAAAAATGCTAATATATTTTTTACATAAAAACTTCAAATCTATTAAATTAGTATATGGGGCAAAGAAAAAATTCTAACTAATAAACCATAATTGTTAAATAATGTGTATATGCATATTTAAAACTTATTATACAAAAAATGTTAAGACAACCTTAACAGGTACATTTCCAAAATAAACTTGATCAGGAAAATCTAGAAAACCACGTGGGCCAATTGCTTTAATTGGAATGAGAAACTTTTCACGCTCTGTGATGCAAATAACTTCATGAACATAGTCCTTAAAATAATTAATTAACAGTAACAGTATAAATTAACAGTACTTGATTATCTAAAACAGATATAAAACAAATTTATAAAATTTTAAACTAGCTACAAAAGATTATTTTTAAAAAAATCCAATAATTGGGGTGGTAACTCAAAAACACTTTTAAAACTACTTAAAAGAATTTCTACAAAAATCTTAACTAAATATTACTTGTCACCAGTTTTAAAAACCCTATTAAAGGGCTAATGCAATAAAACTGTATTAGTCCATTTTATGGTTTCTGGTGATGATTAAACCATATTTAATTTTCACGCTTGTTTGGTTATAATGAATGGCTATATTAAATACTCTATATATTTTAAAGTGAGTGATGTTTTGAAATTAAGTAATATAAACCAGAAATAAATATGTAAGTTCTATTTTGACCATATGATACAGATAGTAGCATAAATATAAAAGTAATATATGCTAGCAATTTAACCTTCAACCTTAATGGGTAAACACTTGTACACTAGTTATTAACATACCATAGAGATAAAAAGTAAAATATGATATAAAAAAATTATAAGTAAATTACTCAAGATTACATAAGTATTGAGTACAAGAGTACATGGTATTAAAACCCTAGAGCAGTTTGAAAAGCTACTAAATCACGTGAAAGTTATTGCTTGGTCACTTATAACAGATGCTACTAATCATCCACTAAGTAACCGATGAGCAAAATTCCAATGAACCAGTCAAAATGCCTACATAGGTCTACTGCAATATATATATATATATATATATATATATATATATATATATATATATATATATATATATATATATATATATATATATATAAATATATATATATACATATATATACATGTATTTATATAAATATATATATATATATATATATATATATATATATATATATATATATATATATATATATATATATGTAATAAAATAAAATAATAAAAAAAATGTTTATTCATTGTTACTTTTTTGTGAGCATCTTTAAGGTAAAAAGTTATTAGTTCAATAAAAATGTTTTAAAAAAAACCTTTTTAAATAAAGTCTTTATGTTTAAATGACCAGTATTTAATGTTTTTTAATTTCATTAAAAAATATTGAAAATGTTTTTTAATTTCGTTAAAAACATCAAAGAAAAACAACAACAATAAAGAATTAAAGACCTTTACTAGTTTTTAAAAAAATATTTAAATTTTATTTTTCTAATTAAAAACCTTTTAAAAAAAATATATACTTTTTTATATGCAATATTTTTATAGTTGCATTTTTAACTTAGTATCTAAAATACGACTTAATCAAAGGGAATATATTAATACACGCTTATTTAAAACTTAAATTAAATCTTTTTTTAATGAACAGTAATAATTTGTTTTAACTTGAATTACATGACACTAAAACAATTTTAAAAGTTTTGAACTCATTGATTCAAGTTTCAATTACAAAAAGTATTTTCTTATAATTACTTGCATTACATTGGAAAACATTACAGTGAAATTAATGTTTTTTATTTAATATTTAGAAAGCCCACAAAAATGCTTATTGCCTGCATCCTCTGCCTAGTCTGTTTTAGACGGGTGACTCACTGCTTGTGCACTCATTTACTCCTGCCAAGGCCTGTATAATCTGTTAATATCTGTCTTAATCAAATTTAAAAAATTCTGAGAACAATTTTGTTCTAAGGTATTGACATGATTTTCACTTAATATTTAAAACATACTCTTATTTTTTTAATTATGATTACTACAGCTATTATCATTCATTTCTTGTTTGTTTATCTTTTATTATTATCATCAAAGTATGATTTTTAAATGTTTACTTAATTTATGTATGCTCTATGTGTGTATACTTATTATTAATCATACTATATTTAAAAACTGGTGTCACTCCTTTGATCAGAATTCTGTTTGAGTGACACCATCCTTATCAATCTTGTTTTTGGTAAATTTACCTCCCCAAGGCCGAGAAGGCCACTACAGATGAGGAGGCTACTTAATTGTGATTATAACACTCTCTCAACTCTACAACTCCAAAACACGAAACTTGACGGACAACGCCGCTGCACAGTGAAACAAGTTGAGCATGGTACTACTAGGGACATGGTGGGAATTGAATTTAATTATTATTATTAAATACTTATAATTAATTTACTCATTATATTATTTTATATTATTAATATTTTTATATACATTTTTTAGTAACCAATTATTTTTACTTATTACAATCAATAAAATTATGATTTTTATTATTATTAATATTATTATTATTATTATTATATTATTGTATGATTTCAAAAGGAAATTTATTATTATTATGTTGTTACTGTATGATTTCAAAAGGAGAATAAATATCTTGTTGTTGTTGTTGTATATATACATACATACATATATATGCATACCAGGGATACGAATTCTGGAGTCGGAGTCCATGGAGTCCCTATTTTAGCTTGGAATCCGGAGTCTTAGGAGTCTATAAAAATTTTAGGAATCCGGGACTCTTTTTTTTTTTTTAGTTATTAATATACTTAAAAAAGACCTGACGATCTAGTTACAAAGCACTAAAAAAGAGCATTTGATCGGAAAGCTAACCCCCTTTTTTGCCGATTTTATTTATTTGGCCAAATTGAGTAACGGTTTGAATGTCACGCCTTGCGAAGAAGTGTTACGCAGCTCGCATTTTACGTGCGAAATGGCCATTTGCCTACTTGTTAGTAGTTTTACGTTAAACCAAAACTTTTATCGTTTAGAATATTTAAATTATTTTTTGATATTGTTTATGTGACGTTTATTCAGAAAATATAAAGTAAAAGCATTTAACCCAATTGTGATCTAATAGGTTTTTTATTAAAGAAAGAGTTTGTTTAATAATTTTTTTTTTGTTAAAATTAGCTATAGAAAATAAAGTGTTTTAAGTTTAAACTTGTCATCTCATTTTATTATAAGTTTTATATTTCTTATATAAAAAACTTTTAATGAAACCCTTAATGTTTATTTTATATGTAACGATTTTTGTTTATTTATTTATAGTTTAAAAAAAATTTTTTTTTATCCCATTAAGAAAGTACTTATGATGAACTGTTTATTAAAGTATTTCCTCGTCATCAATTGTCTAGACCCAGGGCAATTTCACGGGTTGTATGGAAAGGGGGTTGTTTCCCCCTCCCCTTAAAAGAGGGTTAACATTTGACTTACGGTTCAATAGTTTTTATAAAACATTCATCACTTTTGAAGGACTTCCCTCCTTATTTTACCCATAAAATCGCTCCCGGGCAAAACATATTATTCCCTCTCAAACATATTATTACCTGTAGGTAATAATATGTTTGAGAATTTATTTGTTCAAATTTTTTCAATATGTAACAAATTTAAGAATAAATGATATTTTAGTTAAGAAGTTTATTTTTTTGCATAATTGATTCCGTTATTATGAACTTTTTAGATTTATCATAGAAAGAACGTCAATTAACGGGTGATGCGGAAGTTATCGGACAAAATAAAAACGTCAATAACACTGATAAACAAATAAAATTTTATTGTGCAAATCTTGTTAACTAGGTGGTTTTTTAAAACAAATTAAATATGCTGATTTCAAATATGCAAACCATTTTTCACCATCACGTCAAGTTGTAAAGATATTTGGGTTCAAATCTTTAGTATTTAAGGTAAAGTCCCTAATATTGTCGAAAAAAAAGTTATTCAAAAGTATGTCAACCTGGGTCTCAAAAGAAGCGTATTTTCATAGAGACTTTAAAAAAGATAAATATTTTTACTTAAAATTTATTGACAAAAAAATTATGTGAAAAAATGCTAAAGACTTTAAAAAAAATTTTAACAAAATGTTTCTCAGCAATAATACAAAAAGTACTTATTTTTATTATTTAATTTGTTTTAAAAAACCACCTAGTTAACAAAATATGCACAATAAAATTTTATTTGTTTATCAGTGTAACTTATTTATAAATAAAAAAACAAACTACTATTATATTTTTTTTAAATAAAGCATTTATCTTTTAATAAAAATATATTGTTTTTTATATGAAAAAACACCACCATCTGCAATTGATCTCAATTTTGTTCTGACGCCTTTCATATGCGACTGTAAAAAGTTTAAATCAATTTCTTGTAGTTTTAGTTTAATGCGATCAATCAAAACTTGCTCTGTTGAAGCTTTCAAATCTCCCTCGTAAACCTTCTGTGCTAAATGTCCCCAAAAATTTTCAATTGGTCGTGCTTGAGGCACATTTGGGGGATTGGATTTTTTATCAACATAAAAGACCTATTAGCCCATTGAATTTAGAGAATCTTTAGAATAATGAGAACTTGCTAAATCTGCCCAAAATAAATAGTTAAAGTCTCCATGATACTTGTGAATAAATGGAAGAAGTTGTTTTTCTAAACATTCATTAATGATTGTTTGAATTGATCGCTACAGCCTTGGAAGTGCGAAACAATGGTTCGGACATACCACGGTCAGATATGGCTATCCACATTAATAATTTTCTTGGAAATTTCTCTTTTCCTATAAAACGAACACTTTCTGGGCATGTCTTTTTGTTGTTTGTGTAGTATCCAGAATTTCCAGGCATGTTGTCCCCTGCAAAACAAAAGTATTTTTCGTCATCGATGACTAGAAGCGATTTTGTGTTATAGAGTTGGTTAACTAGTTTCCTGCTTCTTTTCTTTGCCTTTATTTGTTGTTCTATAGTGTATTTTGGAGTCTTTTCACATTTTCTATATTTAATATTCATTTTTTTTAACTAACGACCAATTGTCGATTGATTTACACTGAATTTAATACCTATTTTTCTCTGACTGACCGCTTTTCAATTGTTGACAAGTCTCGTTAATTCGGCTTTCTTTTCTCTAGCCCAGGATGTCGGACGATTAGGGTGCTTTCTGTCAGAAAACGATTGAACAGTTTCAAGTCTTTTTAGGTTATCATATATTGTACTTAGGTTATCATATATTGTACTTCCTTTTCAAAATGATTTACGATTTTTTTTTTTTTTATATTAGGTTTATTTACAAAAAACATTTTTAGTCGCTTTCGAAAAGATTCTCGTTCAGCTGCATTTAACCTTATTTTAAATAATTGTGTTTCAAATAATAAAGTTTATATTTTATAGAACGTTTATGCCTACTTATAAAACTACAAAAACTAATTATTATGCTCAAATAATGAAATTAAAATTTGTCCGATAACTTCTGCATCACCCGTTAGAAATGATAAACTAGTTTATGAGCAGTAAAGGAATGTTTTACTAAAGTAAAGTTCTTTAAAAATAATTGTCGATAAAATTTGTGCCTTTAAACCCGAAATGTTGTGAGATAATATAATTATGTACATTAGTTTTCGGTCTACTCTCCTAAAAAAATAAAAAATTTTATTTTAATAACGCTTACTGAAAAATTGCAATGAAAGCTGTATGGTTTAGATACGAAATCAAATTTAACTAACAAATTAATTATACGCAATTAAAAAAATTAATTCAAATGTCTGTAAGTTTGTGCTATTGAGTCAAACTAACGATCTAGACTAATGGTAAAAAACCTACCATCTAAATCAGAAAGAAGCCAAAAAAAGGCTTATAAAAATACCTCAACAAATAAATAAAAATTATTTAGCGCAACAATTTTGACGAAAAAACTACTAACATCATCAATTCATAACTAGTCATGCTCGCATTAACAACCTTATACAACATTTATCTAGAAAACACATGGAGCTCGTCATTACATTAGAAAAAGAAAAATTTGAAAAACAATCAGAAGAAAAGAATAAAAAGCAAAAACATACAGCCATCAAAGGCAGCACTTCACAGCAATCCATATTAAAGTGTTTTGTACCGCAACAAATTTATTTGCATATAGCAAAAGATGAGTTTTTAGAAGCCTTAAACCAGCTGGTTTTGATTGAAGGTCTTTCATTCCAGGTTCAGTTTATTTTTTCGTTAATATTTATTAAATAAGTCCAAAAAAACCTAAAAAATTATATGTTTTTTTGCCATTTTTTAATAAAAATTCTGGAGTCCAGAGTCCTGGAGTCTCAAAATATATATATATATATATATATAAAATTATACATACATATACATATATAGTTATATTTGATAAAACGATTACAAATTACAAAATAAAAAGTCTGAAGTAAACATCGCACACAGTGGGAAACAACATTGCCAAAAATCAATAAATATTGTGTACAATAATACAGTCCATTTAAAATAGGCAACATTTATTTATATTATAACTAAAATTCAAGTCAGATAAAACAAAGAAAATTCATTATAAAAGAAATTAAAATTACCTTTTACACTTTGGGATGCATCAAATAAAAAAAATACTTGATAATGGAAATAAACGGTGAAATCATAACCACCATTTCTACTTAGTTTAATTAGGGAAGTTGAATCTAGACATCTAGAATCTAGAATTTATAAATTTTCTTTTAAAAACCATACAAGAAAAAGTTGTTTGACATTTTCATTCAAGCTGTAAGTACTTTAAACTACCTTGATAGCATTGACTGGATGATTGAAAAACTGAAAACCTTTTAGCTTAGTAGATTAGGATAAGTTTGTTAGCAATTTGCAGTAATAATAGTGAACATCAGGGTTGGGTTCAAGTACATATTTGTACTCATATTAGGTAATAATAGGCTATAATATTGTACTTGTATTTCTATTGTGTTTGATTTTAAAAAAATTTGTATTTGTATTTGATTGAAATGTATTTTTTGTTTCATTAGCTAGGTTGATTGGTGTTTTTTTAGGAAAAACCAAGTGATTTAATTTTTAAAATTTTTTATTTTTAACTGTAAAATAATTTTAAAATTTGTTAAATAAGAAATAAATTGTTAAATGAAATAAAAAAGTCTCTATTCCCTCTTTAAAGCTTACTGTACACATAAATATGTGAATAATAATTTTTTGTCTACTTATTTTAATGGAATCTATCCACTGCGCATTGGTGCTATTGTTGGTAGTTCGCAGGCAATTAATAGCAATTTTAATAAATAAAATACTATAGCATAACTACTAATACAAGATTTCCGCATATATTAATAATATTAATTGCATATTAATGTTTATCAAATAATGCTTAAACTATAAGTTATGTTATGCAATATGTTAAATAGAAAAATGAAAAACTCAGCCACAAAGTAACAATATCAACATTCTGCTTGACTAAAAAATTTTGGGCCACAAACACTATCAACATTGTTTGAATAAATTAAAAGTATAAAAAAGCAAAAAACCTTTTTTTCAAGAGGAGTAAACTTAATATAGTAAATAACTTCTATTCCTGGAGCCACTTTGCTGCTCATACCAGCTGGATTAACTATAGTAAAATACGGTGAATCTTTTAGAACAAGCTTCACAAATCTAGCAACCTGTTTGATAAAAAGAGAAACATTAAAAACTTTAATAAATAACAAAATGGAATCCTAATTTATAACATCATAAAATTAAAAACATTGTCTCTGTTTTGTAGTTGCAACGGAACTTGATAAACATCAAATGCATCAAAGTTTTGAAATATTATTTGTGACGGAAAATGTTGGAAGAGAGGACAATCTATTGGAACAGTAGATGCCTAAAAAATGACATAAAAAACTATTAATTTTAATAAAGAATTGGTGACAGTATCAAGAAGTGTTTTAAAAGTATTGTTAATTAAAACTAAAATTATTTTTTAACTATTTTCTTCAATAAAACAACTTTGAATTAAAAAATAAACCTTTTGAAGAGTAACTTCTGAATAATCAAAAAGCTCAACAATTTCTGGTGATTTTGTCTTGAAAGTTTTTTTCCAAAGTTCATCTGTTGATAATTTCATATCAGCCAAATAAGCAGATGGAGATAGCTACAATTGAATATATAAAAATATAAAAAAGTAAATTAACCTCAGTAAAGAAATTTGACCAACAAAGTAAACTTTTATTGTTACAAACCTCAGAATGTCAGATTATATAATAATTTATAATTTGGTTAGTAATAAGCTAATAAGTAATATTATTGTCATGTTTACCTTAAAATTATGTTTGCTAATATAATCATGAAATTTTGTAAAACTTGTTTATTTTTCCTGTCAAATATAACTTATCATTTGCACTTTCTATATTCCACCACAAAATGTTAAATAACCTCAAAATGCTAGGGGAATAAAACCTAACTTTTGTTATGGGTAAAATAAATGGGAATTCAGCATACAATTTTAATATTAACCCTCCATTATCACGTATATTTTTAATTTATGTGTTCTGTTTTTAAGTTTAATATAAATTTTTTTTTAATTTATAAATAAATTCTTATATTTTCTGTAACAAGGGTTAAGTTTATGCAACTTTTATATTAAAAAATATTATTGATTTAATCAAAAAAAAACAAAATTTTTCTTCCATTTAAATAAACATTTATGAAGCTGAGAAGGACAACTGTAAACGCTCTAGAAATTAGAAACTAAACCTAGAGAAACATCTATATATGTTTCAATAGATATCATATCAATAGATATTGTATCACAATGTTTCAATAGATATCATATCACAAAGCTATTACTGAAGATGCAACAAACATGACATTCAAATTTGAAGGGGTTGAAAGTTTCTATATTTGTAGAATTTCTATAATACCAGAAACCTTTAATATTGCTTTTGGTATTCAAAAAATTTACAATACCAGTACATCATTATTGTGTGGTATTTGTAAAAAAATTCTTTAATTTAGCCAAAAATTTTATTTTACAGTATAATTTAAAAATCATAACAGTATTTATATTAAATATTTTAGTTTTGCAAAAAACAGTATTTTAAATATACATAAATGAATTTTACAATTTAAAACTCATTTGGTGTCGAAGCTAAGAGAAATGTTAAATTAATTTGAGAGCAGCATAAATCTTATTTAAATTTAGTGTCTGAATTCGACTTGCTTCAATTAGCTTAAACTCCATTACTATCTCTCAGAATTATTAATCTTGTGTTGAAACGAAGCCATCTTTTTAAAGGATTGTTGCAATATTATCCAAATTTTTGTAAAAAAAAAATTTTGATTACATTTTTGCCATTTTGAATCATTTACTTTGATGATTTGAATTTTTGCCATATTAAATTACTGACTTTGATGAATACTTGAAGCCATCATCAGTTTATAAATATCATTATATTTGAATTATGGTTTCGCAAATATCTCATAAACAACACTGAATCTTTATTGCATCACTCATCATATCCTTTTCTGATGGACTCAGAACCACTACACTAAATGGACTCAGAACCACTATACAAAAAAAAACTAATAAAAACATGTGAACAACTTTACTGGTTAAAATAGTTAAAATATCTTCACTAAGCTTTTTAACAACTAACTCAATAGATTTTAACACTTTTAAAATATCTTTTAAAATCAACTTCCTCATAAAAACTATTTATTCTAATGTCTGAAAGTGCTTTTTGAATGTATGGTTTCAATTTTACCAACATTTTAATCATGGGAAATAACAACTCCCATCAAATTTTGATGTCAATTTTTATCACAAGTTTTTATTTTGAATTTGAAAATTTTAATAAAATTACGTAAATTATTCAACACAGGCTTGATGTAACCTCAAAATGCTCTGTTGCTGCTGATGACAATGCCGTTTTCTTTTTTAAACAACATGAAAAAGGTTGAAGCAATTATTACAACATGTACTATTGTAAATATCAACATGATTCCCTTTTTAGTGTTCATTTACTTTGAAAGATCAGGACTGAGTATTTTTGTTGTGATACTATCACAAAGAAACCATCCAAATTTTTACAAGCTCTCCCTACCCTTTACTATAAATAAATTGAGGGTTTTATGTCAGAGTTTTGCTTCACCAAGATAAGTTTCAATCAATATATTTATGAAATATTTGGTATTACATTTCAAGGTTGTTTACAAATAGTATAAACTACTAACATTAAGTAAACACTTAATGACAATGATTCAAATAGTTATGGTAATAATAATAAAAATAATATTTATATTGATAATAATAAATAATAATAATAATTATTATAAATAACAATAATAATAACATGTTATTTTAACAATAGTAATAAAAATATAGTAATTATAATAATTTAAATGAATCGGTATAACTTTTCATACAACAATCGTTTATACATACAAAGTTACAGTTACAAACAGTATTTAACTGACAAAACATAACAACTAATGATGACATAAAAACGACTACTGCTAAAAAATATTATAAAGATTCAGTAAATATATTAACCATAGTTCTTATAATATAATAACGTCTGTTCACAAAAAATCCGGACTGATTTCAAATGTACACAAATTGTTCTAAATTTCGAATTTTCGATTCGAAATTTTTAAATTTAATCGGTCAACAACAACAGTTTCATTTTGTGGCAAAATTGAGTTTAAATAATTAATTCAAATAAACATGGAGCATCTAAAAGAGAACGATGCTAGAAATGTGATTGGAAATTTTTATAAACAAAACATAAACAGTGGAAAGAAATTTACAGTGGATCATTTTAAGAAAATGGGAATCGCTATATCTACAATTTATGACATAACTAAAAGATCTGAAAATAATTTGCCAATGAATAGAAAAATCGGTTGCGGCAGAAAACCTTTTAAAATTACACCAGAAAAGAGAGAGTCCATGATTGCAAGAGCAGAAGAGAGAATCGGGATTTCGCAAAGAAAATTGGCACTAAAATATAAGATAAGCGTTTCATACGTAAATAGATTATTAAGTATGCATGGACTAAAGTATACCAAAAGAAAAAATGCACCAAAAACAACAGAAAAGCAAGAAATTAAACAAAAGAAAAACTTATTAAAACTTTCAAAAACTTTTTTCAAGCCATCAAATGAGTTTGAAATCATCATGGACAATGAATCTTATTTCTGTGTAAATGGTGTAAATTGTTCACAAAACTCTGGCTACTATACAAAGGATAGTTCTCAAACTGATCCTAACATTAAATTCAACTTCAAAAAAAGTTTGACGAGAAAGTTCTCGTTTGGATTGCAATCAGTCGTTTTGGTCATTCATCGCCTTATTTTGCTGTAAAAAACTGTGCACTGGATGCAAAAACTTATTCTAAAGAATGTATTACAAAAAGACTTCTTCCATTTATAAATTCCAAGCATCAAAACATGAAAATTTTATTTTGGCCTGACGGAGCGAGATGTCATTAAACACACATTAGAAACTTACAACACTTTAGGTATTAACTTTGTCGACGCTAAAGATAACCCCCTAAATGTACTGCAGTTAAGGCCAATTGAAAATTTTTGGGCACATTTAAAAGCAAAAGTTTATGGAAATGGATTTACTGCGAAAAATCTTGACCACCTTAAGAATAGAATTCGATTAAAGTTGAAAGAGTTTGATCCAGACTACTTTTTCAACCTAATGGATTCAGTCAAAACTAAAGTTCGAAAAGCCGCTGATTTAGGACCATTTTCGGTTATAAAATAGTTAACAATGTCCAGTCACTCATTTTAGTTAAAATTTTTGTCAAAAATCGATTAATTTTGTATTCAATTAAGAACAATTTTTCATTCCGGATTTTTTGTGAACAGACGTTAACAGAAATATATTGCAAATAATATGACTAAATAAATAAATAAAATATAAACAGAAAAACACTGAGAAAATCAAAACAAAACAAAAGTTACAACAAACACTACAAACAAAACAAAATTACATTAAGTTCTTTTGGCAAAAAAAAAAAGAACAACATAAAATTAAAAATAATAAATAAAGAAAAAAAAAAGTAATAATACACAGTAGAATAAAACATATATAATAAATGGCTAAAATGAAAATAAAAACAAAAAATATATAACTGTTTAAAAAAATTAGATATCACTATTGAAAAATAATTAATAACTAAAAAATAAAACAATAAATGACTAACAAAAAATAATAAGTAAAACTTTATACGCTAAAAAACTTAAGAAAAACCATTACTAAAAGACTGCATAACAGCATAACTAAAAAATAAATCGTAAATAAAGAACCCTAAGAAATATATGAAAGAAAAAAGAGACATGAAACAAAACAAAAGAAATATATGAAAAAATAAAACTCTTTATTTGCTAATCTTTTTTCTATGTATAAATAGTTTGTTTTTTCTTTCTTTTCTATTCTTTTATTTATTTCATTCACTAACTTTTTTTTTTTTAACTTCTATTTTCAATCCTTCTTTACTTATTTTCTTTCAGGTATTTCTTTTTCTTTTCTTCTTTTAAAATATTTATTTATTCTTCTTTTTAGTTGATTTTATTTTTCGTTTAATTTATAAATGTTTTCTTTTCCTTTTTTCTTTTTTCTTTTTCAATAAAGCTATGTATTATATTATATGCATTACATGTATTTTGGAATGTAAAATTGAATTAATTATGTCCCGTAATAACAATTTTTACTAAAAATGATTTTTAATAAAAATTGTTCTTTGCGAACCCGGCCTTAGCAAAATTATAAGATTAAGTTGATAGCCCCTATAGGACTAGGAAAAAATTTATAATACTTTATATACTAAAAATTTAAGCATACATTTACTGTTTATTAAATACTGACATACTGATATATATATATATATATATATATATATATATATATATATATATATATATATATATATATATATATATATATATATATATATATATATATATATATATATATTAAGTTATGAGTTACTAGAAAATAGAGGATAGGGTTAAAGAGCAACTAAATGGTTAACTGAAGACTTAAAAAATTGTAGGTTATATAAATTTCCAGGTGACATAAAGCCCCAAGCTGTTACAGAAGATCAGATTAAAAAATGGCTGCTTGTTCTAAGCAATCGAAAAGTGAAGAATTTTTGTCAAGACAAGAGTATAAAGTTGAGTTGTCAGCAAATAAAACACTTTAGATGTAAGATTGTCAGGATGACTGTTATTGCACATGAGAAACTGGAGCAAAGAGCAAAGAACCTTGCAGCACCCATAAAGTAACTGGAAATGAAGAAGAGTGTTGGCCTTCGAGAATGGCTTTAGTGCTGCAGTTAGAAAGATATTTGATAATCTCAAAATCTTTATACAAAAAAACTAATAATAGAGTGAAGACAAATTGTAGGATATAGTTTAGCGAGAATTCTGGAGAATTCTAAAGAGAGTTCTGGAGAATACTTTTGTAAAAGTTTTTGAAGAGAAGTAATAAGATCAGACCCGTGAATTAGAGACTAAATGTTAGACTTACTTTAGTTAATGACACTTTTGAAGATTTTCCAAAAGTCTCTAGAACCTAACATTTGAGATAAAATACAAGATTGAGTAAATGTCGACAATTGTAAAAATTAGGATCTAAATATAATTGAAAACAAGGAGCAAAAACATATTTTAGCGCGCACTCCTTTGTAAAAAGAGGACGTTTAGTGACCCTAAGTATGTATGTATGTATGTATGTATGTATGTATGTATGTATGTATGTATGTATGTATGTATGTATGTATGTATGTATGTATGTATGTATGTATGTATGTATGTATATATATGTGTATATATATATATATATATATTATATTATATATTATATATCTATATATCTATATATCTATATCTATATCTATATCTATATATATATATATATATATATATATATATATATATATATATATATATATATATATATATATTATATATTATATATATATATATATATATATATATATATATATTATATATTATATATTATGTATCTATATATCTATATCTATCTATCTATCTATATATATATATATATATATATATATATATATATATATATATATATATATATATATATATATATATATATATATAGATAGATATAGATATAGATATAGATATAGTGTAGAGTACTCAAATTTTCAAGGGGGGCAAAAAGTTAAAGGTTTGATTTTTTTGTATAAAAATGTAAACGAAGTAAAACTTTGATTTAAAGTTTCTTTTAAAATTCTATAAAGACTAAAATTTGAAACGTCAGCAGTGGGTGTGTTTGAAGTCTTCGTAACTTCATGAAATTATTGTCATGTGAACTCATCGTTACTTTGAAACTTGCATAAAATAAGCTTCATTGCCGTTAAGTCAAGTCCACTAATGTATCTTGTCTTACTGGCTTTCTTTAAAGATTTTTTGATACTTTCTTTTTATTTAAATCTTATAATTTAATTTAAGACATGTACCAGAAAAAATCTGCACGTGTTCTGATGCGGTGTTTACCTAAACCGTGAATCATTTTAAACAGCTAATTGTTTAAAAATGTCATTGTATTAGTGTTATTCAAAATTTAAACAACTCTGTTAACAAAACAATTAGTTTTAATTGAAACGTCATCAAAACAAGATAAGAAGCAAGAAAAAATTTTGCATCTTCTCATTGAAAATCCTGGTGTATCAAAGAAAACCAAGGTTCAATATAAAAGAAGCAAAAAACATTAAAGACTTCAAAAATAATGGATTAGAGCTACCAAGAAAGTCCAGTCCAAGACTGTGCAAAAGCTGATGACGAGTGTAAAACGCAAAGTGCGTGCGTTCTCACATACAAAACTTCATAAACTTTCTTAGGTGAAATTTAATGATTTATATATATGTACTTTTAAAATATATATGGCATTCAATATCAAAATACAATAGTTAAATAAATATCCTTTAAAATGTACACGCAGATTTTTTCAGGTACATGTCTTAATTAATATTAAATCTACACAAAAAAAACATCGCTAAAAAAATTACTTTAAACCACTAGTATACAGCATTAAAAAAATCTTAAATTGAGATCAAAAGACTGAAGATCTGAAGTTTTATTTTATCAAAAAAACATATTTTTTATCTGAAAAAAAGAAAGCCCTTAAACTTATATCAAACAATCATAATTATTTATAAATTTATTTTAATTTTTTTAAATGGATTCCATTATTTTTTTTTTAAATAATGCATACAGAATATATATGAGAATATAAGTTGTAGACCTTTTGAATGTATTTGGCTTAAGGAGTAAAAAGTGAAGACTCCTTCAAATGATTAATATGCATAATTTATTCCTAAAGCCGTCTTGTTTGGCATCATTAGGGTAGACTTGCATCAATTCACAAGATTTTATCTCTGAAGAATCTGGTTACTAATTTTTTAATCAGATGATTGAGAATTTTGAAGAAATAGTTTTTACAATGTCAAATCTTGATAATAAGTTTTTGAAATAAAATAATCAAGGGCTTTGAAGATATTTACCTCAAATTTTTGTTCAGGACTCTCATTGCAGAACACTGCATTTGCAGATTTATTGCAAAACTGTTTTGCTCTCTTATTTCGTTTGTCAGAAGTTTAGTTTCAAAGCGAGAGGATCGGCAATAGCTCTTGCTTCAGCCAAAATATCAATCTGTGATAAAAGGACGCAACCAAGATTACTAATTAGTTGTTGAATGAGAACAACTTTGTCATCCATAGCTAGTAAAGTTGACTGAAACAAACAACTTACTTCGCCAACAACTTGAAGAATTTTACCAAAAGTCTAGAACTACAGTACTTTCAAACGATTCAAGGTCAAGATCCTCTATAGTGCGATTGAGGGCAATTGTAACTTCTTGCGATTGTTTTGCATCTGGCTCAATTTCAGATATCATGTAGTCAGCTTCTGAGCTGACCACATGATATCTGAAAGCTTGTAAAGAGAAATTCCTGTCAATTTTTGAAAAATCTTTCACCTACCCGGACTGCAGCTAAAGAATACATAAAGAGTTCAGATGTTACCAAAAAAGTGTCAGGTCAAGATTATTTTGCATGTACTCCTGTATTTTTCTCCATGTTTTTAACTCAAAGAAAACGTTCATATAACTCCCAGCTATTTTAGCTGAAATTAAAATGCACAAAGCAAGAATAAAAGTGATTTGTTCTGTGTGTGACACATTTGGCTTCTCATTAGTAATGAACATAAATTATCCTACTTTACTAACTTCCTTTAAAAGAACACACTGCACCAATGATGCCTACTCATGCATGAACTCATTCTGTGATTTCCATGAGAGGTAATGGACCTGCATCCAAAGTTCCTTTTTTTGGCAACAAGCTACGTTTTCTAGATGGTTTTTTATATTTTGTTGTGATTTGAAATCATTTACAGAGCGCCAAGAAAATTGCCCCTCACTTGTACTCCTAAAGCACGTTTGACCTGTTAGAATAATAATACAAGAAAGGTAAAAAAAGGCTAGTTAATAAAATCGAAAAAATGCTAAATAAAAAATATAGTTGACTTCTAAACACCATTTTTGTTTTGATGAGAGAAACAATGTGGCATCTAAAATACAGAACAATATTACGCGCTACCATGCTACTTCAGGCTCTAAAGCTTGTGTGATGGGCCAAACAATCTCACTATTATCCATTAGCTGTAAACAAAGTCTTGTAGGTGATGTAATAGCTTTAGTGGACAGGAATGTTATAATGTGCTTTAATTTGATCACGAAAATGCCTCCAGTTGTTTTTGATTTCACCATTTCATCGGAAAAGAAATCAATCTCCAGCTAACCCATGACTAACAAATATAACAGCCGCAATAAACACTACCACATGGTATACACTTCACCCGCATAAACTAGATCATCTCTCCAAAAATTGATTTCTTGGGCTTTGTGTGACAGTAAGCTTTCAGTTTAAAAAAAAAAAGTTAAAATTTCAGTTAAAAAAGTGACAGTAAGCTTTCAGTTAAAGAGTTTACCTCACTCAAAAAAAATTTCAAACATTTATAAGGTTAGTCAATCAGGAGATCCAAAAAATGGAAGCCGACAACTGCCGGGAAACACTTTCAAGACATCAAAAGATATCTTTCTATGAGAAGAACTTAAAAATAGAGAGCATCGAAAACATAGAAGTTAACTTATTATTGAGATTCAGTAATTTTTACTTTCACAAGTAAGAAGAAAATCAATGATATTTTTCTCTTTAGAGTTCATTGTATTATTTGACACATTATCACTTACTTCTCCTTCATCTAAATTTTACATACGAACTACCTATTATTATATGAATAAATCTTTTTGAAGAAACGGCAGTGTATAAATTCAGATTGATTATTTATAGATACCTGATTCATCAACAATAGATTTATGTTTGTTAAATAAACTTTCCTTTGAAGGGAGCTGTGGAAGGGAGCTGTGGAAGTCATTACTGTTTCTCTTATTAAAATTGACAACCCTAATTTTAGTAATACCATCATCCCCTCCCCCCCATTCCTCGAGAAATGATATATTGATAGGGGTTCATCAAACCTTTATCAAAATAAGACAAATTCATTGCAAATGTCATCCTGATGAGTTGCATCTCTATGCCATTTTTAAATACACATTTGATCTCAGGCATTGCATATGTATTTTTACAAATTATACATTGATTATGTGCTCTGTTATAATATGTCATCATTTTTTCTCATTAGACGTGCTTGCTCTTCGATATTTATTTTTTAAGTTGGAATAATGCTAAAATCAATATCTTTACCAGATAAACATAATAATAATAATTCTGATGGCAAGTTAAAGGTAAAATCACATGTTTCTGCATCAGTATAATTTTCAAAATTTTGTTTTATAATCAAACAATAATAATATACTTTTTAAAATGTAATTTTAAAATTGTGTAAAAATTATTATAAAAATCATATTGAAAAAATTTTTAATCCTATTAAGTGACATTGTTGCCATATGAAAACAAATATAATAAGCTATTTTATTTGTTGTGATATGGCAGCTTTTATTTTATTTTTATAATTTTTTTATTTGTGGGTATTAAGGTGCTCCCAGAGCACCTTAATACCCACAAAAAAAAAAATTATATCACAGAGCACCACTGAAGAGCATTTAACTAGGAAGTTTGTGCCTCCTTCCTTACCAATGTTGCTTATTGGACTAGAGCTGGTGTCAAACCTAGAACCTATCTGAACTAGAACTCTAACCAGTGTGCCATAGCTGCACTAATTTTTATTATATGACAAATTATTTTTAACATAGTAATAAGAATAATGTATCACTTATCTGTCAGAAAAATATTGTTTAAGAACAGAAATAAAAAAAGTTAAAAATAAACAACTGAGTGGACATTTTAAAACTGAAAAATAGTCACAGTTTTCTACTTTATAATCTGATTTAATAATTCTACTTTAATAATCGATTGTGAAAATGTTGTTATCATTTTATTGAATTCAAAAAATATCGTTTTCTGGCATTTCAAAATAACAATAAAATTTTATGTAAAAATCATGGAACATAAAAAACTTTGAAGACCAATGGTTGGTTGTAACACTTTGTTTTTCATCGCATTTATTAGCGCATTTGAGGAGTTTATCTTTTTACATAGCTTTAAAATTTAGTATAATCAATATTTTAATAGTTTTAATCTAATAAAACATCCTTGGTACAATAAATGAAAAAAAAACAGCAACCCTCAAAAAAGAAAATAAGCAAAAGAAAAACAAATTAAACTTGACAAAATTATTGAAAAAACTGTTAAATTAGATAGTTTCATAAACAAGAAACAAGTAACATTAATTTCAGAACAAGTTAATAGATGTGCTTCTATTGTGGAATTAACTAAAGAAACAGTCAGCGACATTTCATCACCTGATATTAAAACACTTAATGATTTAAACTAAAAAAAACGGTGACAATAATAGTAATGAACAAAACACCAAAACATCTGCTAGTTGCTCTTTAATGGTTAATCACACCAACATTAAAATAGAATGTGATCCTGCTAAATGGCAACGGTGTGATGAATCTACTATTACATATTTATGTAAAAAGGATTGCATTAGTTAAAAAATCCCTTCTTGTTTTTCCTCAACAAAAAATGTTTATGTGGCAAAGTAGTTAGATATTTAAATATAAATGTTTTTCGAAGAAGATTACAAAATAGTGAGTTTATATGGCAAAATTATCTAGTATCTCAGCACTAAAATACATTACAGCATTGGCAGTTTAAAGCAGTTCTGAAGCAACAATTTTTAGGTAGCTCTAAGTCAAATGTGAATAAACTATTAAATTCAGAAACTCTAAAGGAAAAAAATTATTGAGTTCAAGTGCTCAAATGGATTGTTTGCATTATAAGATAACTGAAACCTTGCCTTTAAGAGGAATAACCCAAGTAATTAGAAATGTCAATAATGGTAATTTTTCAAATGGCATGTGAATTAGCTGCAAAATTTGACCCATTTTTAGCTGCGCATATTGAAAAATAGGGAAATTCAGGAAGCAGTAGGACAACGTATTTATCGTCAATCATATTCAAAGAAATTGTTATATTAATGGCCAAAACACATCATATACTTAAGAAACTAAACGAAGAAAAATACTTCTCAATTAGCATTGATTATACTCCCAACGTATCACATACTGATCAAGTCCCTTTGATTATTAGATATGTTAAAAAATGAAATCTGCAAGGATGAAGTCCCTAAACAGCATTTTTTGAATTACTTTGAAAATGTATGACATAAAGCGGATTATATGGAAAAAGGAATAATACTGTATTTATATGTAAATAAAATTATATAAGGACAATCCTATGATAACGCATGTAAGATGTCTGGAATTTATTTAGGACTACAAGCATGAATTAAGAATATCAATGAACTAGCACATCTTTACCTTATGCAGCACACTTATTAAACTTAGTTGGAAAGTGTTTGGACGGTTTTTTGCAGAGATGCAGCATTTTCAATTTCTTGCAAGAATTGTTTAACTTTTTTCTTCATCAACAAATCATTGGTTGATGTTAACTAGTACTTTAAAAGGATGAACTATTAAAAATCTTTCTGATACAATGTAGTTTTATCATTATAATGGTTGTGAAGCATTGAATGAAAATAGGTGGGAGTTAGTTAAGATGCACATTTATGCATATATAACATAAATATATATGGATATAAACATATGTTTGCTACTTATTTAGATGCTGGAACACAAAATCTTTAGATATTTATATAAACTTGAGAATTTATATGGTGTAGTAGACTTGTTCAGATCTGTGTATTATTCAAATTAATCATGAACTGAGGTAGAAAATAATATTCTTTTTTACACGCTTTTCAATCAATAAATGAAACTATTTTAAAAACAAATTAAATAATATTCTTTTTTTATGGTTTCTAATGATAAGATTTTGAAAACAAATCAATTTTTTTTTTACTTAAACATATTAAATTACACACAGTTTTACTATTAATATTATATTGATAATAAAACTGTGTGTAATTTAATATGTTTAAGTAAAAAAAAAAAATTGATTTGTTTTCAAAATCTTATCATTAGAAACCATAAAAAAATCTTATCATTAGAAACCATAAAAAAATTATATATTAAATATATAGAAATTTAAATGTTTATTATAACATACAGATTAAAACATTTTTACACTTGCACCTAACTGTTCATTAGGAAAAACTATTTTAATATTGTCATTATTGTTAACATAGTTGTTTCTTCATATAATACATTAATTTCATCATAACTTGTTATGATGAAATTAATGTATTCCATGCAAAAAATACATGTTTTTTTATATATATATATATGGAACGTGAAAATTTACAAAAATAAAATGAAGTCAAATATTAATTAAAGTCATGTATATTAATATTGCTAACTAATATTTATCACCCAAACATAGTAAAGTTACCTTAACGTTTGAAGAGTTTTCTTTAGATCGTTTTGAATTTTTATTTTCATATCCAAAAGGTTTTTGTTTCAATTTTAATGGAGCCATATTATTACTTATGATAAAATAGGATTAAATTAGTTGTATTCTACACCGTTTTGTAAATGCACAATTGTAAATGTAGTTTATTATTCATCATTTAGCACTGATTGCTCTTTATCCAGCCGCTTTATCACGGATTCATTTTCGATTTGTAAATCGTGGTAACGGGAAAAACAATGTGTTTAAAAGTAATTGTTTTAAAAATACGTTGACTCTCGATATCTCGAAGTTCGAGATATCGAGAATGTTTGTAAAAAAAATTATCAGCTGTTATGAGTCTCCCACTTCCATTTAAGTGATCAGTTAATTAAAGAACCACACGCTCACCTTGTCCAATATCACCTACTCCATTTACTCTACCAATATATGGTTGCAAGTTTATGCAATAAGAGGTTTCAGCATCACTAAATACCCATATCTTCATTCCATACTTTCCTGGCTTAGCACAGTGGGCCATGGTGTGCCAAAAGTCAAAATTTATTTTATTCAATTTTTTTATAAAAAACTACTATTCAATAAACGTAACAAATTGATTTACATAAAACATAAGGGCTATTAATCATAAAATGCGCCTTCACTAAATTTTTTAATTTTAAGTTGTCACCCTGAACAATATTTTATGCGGTCAAGCGCTTTTCTAAAAAAGTTTAAAAAATATTTTTTTTAAATGTGTTGCCATTTAATGTTGGTTATTTGTATTATTACGAATTTGAATTGTAGTTTTAATCCATATATTGGCTATCAATTGGAATTTCTGTTTATCTTCTTGAACGTATTTAACTTATTTTATGATCAATCAAAGATAGTGTGTTTAATGATCGAAATAATTGCATGTAGACTATGTAACTAAAACATTATACATGATTTTAAACCGTGACAAACTGTCAATAAAACATTTTTCTTTTATATATTACTATATATTATTGGTTATACAAAACCCTTCATAAATAAGTTGCCTAGATATTGTTAGTAAAATAATCGCCAACTATATTTAACTAATTTTTTATTAGGTTATGCAAAATATATTAAATTATATTTTGCATATATTTATATATATATTATATATATAAATATATGCAATATATATATATATATATATATATATATATATATATATATATATATATATATATATATATATATATATATATATATATATATATATATATATACATATATATCATAAATATATATCATATATATCATAAATATATACCGCGTTTTTGCCGTATTGGGAATTTTTATTGTTGTTGTTCTAGAAAACGTTGGGAATTTTCTAGAAAAGGTCCTAAAAAATCTCAAAAAAACACTTTAAAAAAAAGAAGGTTATTGGCTTTTGGGAACTTTAAACCCATTGAGAATTCCCGTTTTACGCGGCACCATTGGGGTAGCTAACACCCTGATATATATATATATATATATATATATATATATATATATATATATATATATATATATATATATATATATATATATATATATATATATATATATATATTTATATATATATATATATATATATGTATATATGCATATATATATATATATTTATGTATATATATATATATGCATATATATATGTATATATATTTATATATATGTACATATATATATATATATGTGTATATATATATATATATATATATATATATATATATATATATATATATATATATATATATATATATATATTATATATATATATATATATTTATATATATATATATATATATATATATATATATATATATATATACATATATGCATGGATACGAACTTTTGAATGCGTAATTCACATTGCTTATAAATTGCTAGTCAAGAAAGATGGGACTGATTGTCGATAGATCTAAGGCTGGTGGCAGGAACATCTAATGACGGCAATACCTCCAGAAGAGTCTTGCAGAATAAACAATTATTTGCTGAAATTATAGGACTCAGTTTTAAGCTTATAAAAATGTTCCATGTTGTTCTGACTTGTTTTCATGTGGCTTTGAGCTTGATAAGGATTCATTCAGGAAATACTGTACACATACAGCTAGGTTTTACGTAGAATGCTTTCCATGGTAATATATGCCGCAGAGCACTCACAAAATGCTAATTCATGCTTCCAGTGATGATGGTTACATGATATTACCGATTGGGCTCTTAAAAGAAAAAGTTATTAAGGCCCAGAATAAAGATATTAAAAAGTATCGTGAGCATAATGCACGCAAGTGTGACCGTATCAAATGTAATGAGGATTTATTTAAGCGATTATTTTGTTCTAGTGATCCAGTCATTCCTTCGCTAAGAACAATAGTTCGTACTAACAAGAAGGTTTTGCTAGAAGGTGTTCTGCAACTGTTAAAAAGCAGTGTTTAGTTTTTGTTTTTATGGATTTTTAGAGGCCAAATTTTGGTTTCTTGCTTTAAATATTATTAAAATTCAAATTTATGTATTGCAAATTAAAATTGTCAGTATTCTATAATTTAGATAAATTAAAAAGTTCCCTCATACATTTATTTGGAACACCAAAGCATTAAAAATCCTATTTTTTAATAACTTGCGGTAAATAAGTCAAGAATTTGTATAAAATTGACTGTCACTATAAAAAGCTTGTTGCTATGCATAATAAGGTATCCATAGTAACCAAGCTTGTTATCCTAATATAAAATGCAGATCTCATAGTACTCTTGCCAAATTTAGTGTATATGACACAAAAAAACAACTACAAGTAGGTTAATGCTATGCCAAAATAAGTACCCATTGCAACAAAATAAAATTCAACATCTTCATAAGAAGCGCAAACCTTGCACTGGTGCTCATGCCAAATTTTCTTGTTTCTCTCTCATCAAATCAAATGCATCGTTGCAAGATAACAAATCGATCTCTTTATATTGAAGCCGAAAATATTGGGATGCCATCTAATCTACTCCGAAGCTTCTTCACCACTTTTATCATAGATGATAGCATCTGATTCATCGTCAGTTATAATAATATCATCTTCATCGTCTGTAAGGTTCTCATCAGCTGAGTCATCATTTAAAGATAATTCATTTAAACCAAAAATAGTATTATTAGCCTCAACTGCATCATTTCTTCTTAGGTAACTCATTACATTAATTATATTTATTCTTATAAATAGTTTCAGTGTTTATCGGACAAAATATATATTTCTAAATATATATACACTAAATTACAAAGTAGCTTAAACCAATACAAATTTGAGACTGTAAATATTCTTTTGATATTGAGACTGCACATCTTCTGACAAAAATAAGGAATTACACACACAAAAATATACTCTGACGAATTTTTCTCTTGATAGTTTTTAATCCACAACTATTTAGTTTCAAATGTGTTTGCTGTTAAGGTCAATTACACAGCTCATAAGTTTGTCCCCATATTCAGGATGAGAAGGTTGCCTTTTAAAACTTTACCAGTGGATCTTAAATTCGACATGCATCGATTCAGTGGTTTACTTGCTGAAAACTCCGAGCCTAGTTTCATTTTTTTCAGCAAACTCCTTAATGTAATGAAAAATTGCATGTTATTTGTGAGTAACTGAAATTCAAAGAGCTAGGTAAGAATGCTTGAATTCTGAAATATTTTGACAAAATCCTGCCTCCAAGATCTTTCTAAAACAAACTTTTTTAAAAAATTGAAGCTTCCTGAAGCAATCAACATAATGCAATGCTTGCAATGCTTTCGGACAAGGCTCTGAAGAATTTCAACATACTTCAACAGTTTATTGCATTCATTTCCATTGAAATATCCCCCATAGAATGCTTGCATTTAAAAGTCCAAGAGATTCGGCCGTTCTTGTGCTTGATTCCATGTTTTAAAAATTTGCCGAAAAATATGATTGAAGATTCCAAGAAAAAGAGGGAGTTCTATTTTCGGAATTACATCAAGAATAAACTCAAATTGCCTGTAGGGGTTAATTCAGGGAAGGTGGATAACATTTAAGTACTTTTTGTAAATGCAATGCATTTTAGTGAAGCTGCATCTAGAAGTGAACGCCTCAGACATGAATAATAAGTTAAAAAGAGTTTAGCAGAGTGAGTTAAAAGTACAAAATGTTCAAAATGTCCGACAAAATGTCCAAAATGACAGATGTCTGGTGGAAAACAAAGAGCCTCAAAGTAGAAAAATACTAAAAAACTGATTAGTAAAATGTTGTAAAAATAAACAATAACAACAAACAATAGCTGAGATAAGTAAGAGTCATTAATTGTAGTTCTATGAAATTGTCGTTAGTGTCAAGCGTAAGTGTGATTTTTTTTGTTTTTTGTTTTTTTGTTTTGTTTTGTTTTGTTGTTTTAGGTACCCCAAGAAGACCTAATGGTCTTGTCGCAGAGCAACGCGGAAAAGCATTTAACCAGGAAGTTCACGCCTCCTTCTTTACCGTGACGCGTGTCCAAAGCTCGTTTTGAACCTGGATCTCCTGCTTATTAAGTAAGCGCTCTAACCACTGTGCCACGGCCGCACCAATATATATATATATATATATATATATATATATATATATATATATATATATATATATATATATATATATTAGGGTGGAGTGAATTTTAGTTTTTTTTACAATTCGTTTAGCCTGGGTGTGCAAAAGTTGTCTATTCATTTCAGAAATACTCTGTAAAAATATCAATGCTCTAGAAAATTATCTTGAGATGCCTCAAGACCTTTAAAATTTTAATGGGTCCCTAATATTATGTAAAAAAAATTTTTTCAAAAGTATGTCATGTTGGGTCTCAAAAGAAGCAAAATTTTATAAAAATTTTAAAAATAACAATTATTTTATAAAAAAATTATTATTTAAGATTTTTTTGAAATTATATTTAAAAAAAATAAACTTTTTTTATTTTTAGTTTAAAAGGTCATTTTTTCTGCAATAAACTATAAAATAACAATTTTTTTTAAAAATAATTGTTATTTTTGAAATTTTTATAAAATTTTGCTTCTTTTGAGACCCAACATGACATACTTTTGAAAAACTTTTTTTCACATAATATTAGGGACCCATTAAAGTTTTAAAGGTCTTGAGGCACCTCAAGATAATTTCCTAGAGCATTGATATTTTTCCAGAGTATTTCTATACCAATTTAAATGACTTTCAACTATTTTTGTACTGATAACTCATACCAACAAGACAGGATACTACAATAGACACATACACTGCATTGTATATATATATATATATATATATATATATATATATATATATATATATATATATATATATATATATATATATATATATATATATATATATGTATAGACAATATCAGTGATGGAGCAGAATTATTCGTTTTATAAGTAGTTATCATGTGGTCTGTATTATTACATACATTATCGATATAAGAGTGTCATAGACGATTGGAGTACAATATGGATTCGCACCTTATGGTACAGTTTGAAAACAAGAAGACAGCCCGAGACTGGTATGCCTAAAGAAATTTCACTCAGGGTCCACACCATCTTTTTAAAGTATCCCATCGCGTTATTCCAAAAGGACTATTTTCAGAGTATCCCGTCAGGACGGTTGCCACAGATTTCTGAATTAGCACTGGGACCAGAGGACACTTAGTGGGGCTCAGTACAACATGCATACAATTGTAATTTTTTGATGTGAGTGTCGATAAGTCCAGTGCTTTGTCGCAGTATAACATGGGTTAGTGAGAGTTGTGAACTGTTTTGAGTTCTTATAGTTGTGTATGTAATAAAAATAGTCAATGCAGTGTATGTGTCTATTGTAGTATCCTGTCTTGTTGGTATGAGTTATCAGTACAAAAATAGTTGAAAGTCATTTAAATTGGTATAACGTAAGCTAGACGTGAACGCTAGAAGTCCAATAACATAAATCTTAAAAGTAACAAGCTTTTACAACTCGATAATCTAGAAAATTTAAATAGAATTATACCAATATAGCAACAATAAATTGTATATATTTTACAATTTAAAATCTATATATATATTTTACAACTGATAATCTAAAATCATATGGAGTTTTGTAGCCTAACAGGTAAATGTATGTGGTACAGAAGTATGTTTTGCATTTGTATAAGTGACAAGATTAACTGTCTATATGTCACGTGACTGTAATGTAACCAGGAATATCCAAAATGGAGTAGAATTATTCGTTTTATAAAACAGTTAGCAGGCTGCCTCTAGTCAATTAAACAAACTGTATGTATGGCATAGCTGATTTTGTGTTTACTTATATTCATAGTGACTTGTGTCTTTAGTGTGACTTTTTAGCATCAAAATAATATTAGTCGTTAGAAGCTGGTTATCAAAACAAGTAATATAGTATCTAGTAATAATGGAAATTTGTGTTTTTTATTCTTTATTAGCTTAATCACTTTTTGTTAGCATTATTCTGCTATTTTATTTGTGAAAAAATACATTAACAATAATATCTATTTATATTTAAATATAATTTATGTTATAATTTAAGTGTTATTACTTGTCTTTTATAAAGGGATGCATATGGGTGTATGGAACAGAGTTGGAGTAAAACTATTCGTTTTTTAAGCAGTTATCAAATAGTAAGTATAAAAAAGAGTTTAGGGGGTGGTTAGAATGATTTTTATAGAATAAAAAAAGTTTTAAAACATTTATTGAGACATTGGAAGTCAGTATTTGTAATGTTCATGGTTAGCTAAGCTGTTTTTGTTCGGTCTGACTGATGAATAGAAGTGATAATATTTGGAGTGGAATGATTCGTTTTATAAACAGTTAGTGTGGTATGGCTTGCATTATTGCTATGATAAATAAATATAGTAAAAAGATGCGGTGACTATTGAAAGGATATTAAATGTAGCATCTTTAGTGTACTTGACAGTAGTTATGTATTAAATGTCATTTATAACTATAGTAACTCTGGATATATTATGTATAACTTGATATGTATAAACACTTTGTGTAGTACTGGACACGTTATGTATAACTTTAGTAGTACTGGGCAGTGGTTGTGTATACTGGTTATATCCACATTTATTCACTAAACGCATATATATATATATATATATATATATATATATAATATATATATATATATATATATATATATATATATATATATATATATATATATATATATATATATATATATATATATATATATATATATATATATATTAGGGTGCATCCAATGCCCCATACATTCAAAAATTGATCTGTCCCTATTCTTAAAACTTTCTATTGGTTCTCACAAGACACCCTGTTAAATTTTTTCAAAATTGAATGAGATTTAGGGGGGCCACCTCAAGTCTGAAACTTGCAACAAGACCCTAAACAGAAGGAAAAAAAGTTTTTCAAAAGTATGTCATGTTGGGGCTCAAAAGAAGCGAAACTTTATAAAAACTTCAAAAATAGTTATCATTTCTTTGTTAAAAATACCTTGAAAATTTTTTTTGACAAAAACATGAAAAAAAGGTTTTTTTTTAATTTTTTGTTAAAAAATAATAATTTTTATGCAATATAACTTAGAATAATAATTCTTGTGTAAAATTTTGTTATTTCAGACTTGAGGTGGCCCCCCTAAATCTCATTCAATTTTGAAAAAATTTAACAGGGTGTCTTGTGAGAACCAATAGAAAGTTTTAAGAATAGGGACAGATAAATTTTTGATTGTATGGGGCGTTGGATGCACCCTAATATATATATATATATATATATATATATATATATATATATATATATATATATATATATAATATATATATATATATATATATATGTGTTATATATATATATAACATATATATATATATAATATATATGTTATATATATATAACATATATATTATATATATAATATATATATATATATAAATATATATATATGTATAATATATATATATATGTATATATATATATATATATATATATATATATATATATATGTATATATATATATATATATATATATATATATATATATATATATATATATATATGTATATATACATCCACAAATACACATACATGCACATACAATTAGGTATGTATCTGTCTAGAAGTATATACATAAATTTAAATATATATATACACATGATAAACATAGTTACATATATTTATACAAACACACATGAGTATATATGTACTCACACATGTGTATGCATATACATATACCCCCATGGACATAAATAAATATTCAAAAGCATCCATAAATTATTTATATGTATTATATACATTACAATGGTTATTTAACACATTTATTGTGTTAAATAGGTGTTAGAGTAATGCTTTAATGACCCAATCTGGATAAAGTATAACCTTATAGGGATAAATCAACAAGTATAAACTCTATATTTGTACAAGTATAAGTCTTAGAATGACAAGCATCATTGTATTGAGTGATAGATGATTAAAATATAGGTGTTTTATTATCCAATTACAAATGTAGTGTCAAGATGACATTCTCATCAGGACCATTTAATTGTCATCAGGGAGTTTCGAAGGTCTGGCGCCTGAACAATGGTCGACACCCTGTGGATATTACCGTGCTAGTAAAACACCAGTATTTTTTTACGGGATGGTGTGTCTTAGACTTTATTTTTTTAGTTAGTGTGGTGTGGCTTGGTTTATTGCTATGATAAATATATATAGTAAACTATATGCAGTGACTATTGAAAGAATATTTGATGTAGCACCTTTAGTGTACTTGACAGTAGTTATGTATTAAATGTCACGTATAGCAATAGTAACACTGGATATATTCTGTATAACTTGATATGTATAAACACATTATGTAGTACTGGACACGTTATGTATAACTTTAGTAGAACTGAGCAGTGGCTATTTGTTTTGCACAATAAAGGTCCTCTACGGCAAGTTTCGGTATATTTTTCCGCCTTGTACGTATAGTACAAAAGTGAAGATGTTCTTTCGCAAATACTGACAAACAAGTGCTGCATCTTTTTTCAGCCGGCAGTGATGATGAAGGTTTTGGACTAAAAGCTTTGATACGGTCAATTTCAGGGTAGACTTTTGTTTCTTGATTCAATATATCAAGTTCAATCTGCGGCAAATTTTTTTTTGAGCTTTGATTTAGCCATCCTACAAATTATACACTGGCAAGCACCAGAATATCATGTAGATGGCTTAATGATAATCAATTTGAAATTGTACAAGTCTGGTATCTGGCCAATAATTCTAACAGTATCAAGTCGTAAAAAAGTCGTAACTTTTCTTCAAATATAAAAAGCAAACAGTTTTTCTGCAACCACCATGAATTTTTGCTGAAAGGCATTTTTTGACAAATTAGTTTTTAACAGAAATGCCAATTTATTTGTTTACATTATTTTAGCGGCAAAAAACGTTAAACAATAGGTTAATACAATGTTGTTTAGAGATATTTACAACATTTAAAAAAAAAAGAGGTCTTTTTATTAACTTTTAGCTGTGGAAACGCATTTTGAAAATTAAGTTTCTTAGTGTAAATTAGGCAAAAACTTCATGTGCAATTTTCTCCTGCGGCCGCAATTAAAAGATTTTAATTTTTGTTTCAAAGTGATCACCATAACCTATAGAATCTCCTCTCCAAGGATATTTTGCATCACTTTCTTAAACTTAGGACTCTTTTTTGGGCGATTGTGTAAAGTTTTTTGGGCAATTGTATAATAGTACTTGCATACTGTTAATTTTGTGAAGTTTTGTAAAAAGGTAACGAGTGAATGAATATACCAAACGCTTTAGAAAAGTCAAACAAAGCAAAAACAAAATGTAACTCCATAGCATAAAATATTAGATCAATTGATTGCAATAATTTTGTTAAATAAGATTTACCAGGGTGAAGCCATGTTGGTTTTCATCAATAAGATTGTTAGAAAGTTTTTCCATCACATTGCATAGAACATATGTAGCTGACGGGGTTGGAGTCAAATACGTATTGGTACTTGTATTTGTATTCGGTATTTTGTATTTGCAATAGGCTAATTTGGCTTATTTTTATTGTATTTGGTTTAATAATTTTTTAAATATTTGTATTTGTGTTTAATTGAAATGTGTTTTCAATTCCATAAATTAGGATAACCGGTGTTTTTTGAGGAAATACCAAGAGTAAGACGTTGACTTTTTGGTAAATTTTTGGTATCTTCAGTATCCTGTATAAAGAAACTTCGGTTTGAAAGTAACTGAAAAGTCATTGGTTTTATTTAACTTTTGAAAAAGGTCACCCATCATGACCCTTGATTACACACTGGCTCCCATATATCAGTATATAAATATATCAACCTGCGTCTCAAAAGAACCAGAATTCTATAGTGATTTCAAAATTCATAAACTTTTCTACTGAAACATTAAAAAAAAAACATTGCAAACATAATGTCATAAAAAACGACCTTTTAAATTTTCAGTTAAAAATTGTTGTTTTTTGTATATAAAATTTAAGCAATTCATTTTTATTTAAAACCATTATTATTTTTGAAACCTCTTAAATTTTGGTTTTTTTGAGACCCAGGTTGATATACTTTAGAAGAAAAAAAAATTCACTGATATATGGATACCAGTGTGTTATCAAGGGTGGATGATTTTTGACTCTTTTATACCAAGGGTGGGTGATTTTTGACTCTTTTATATACACTGGCTCCCATATATCAAGGAATTTTTTTTTCTTCAAAAGTATATCATCCTGGTTCTCAAAAGAACCAGAATTTATAGCAATTTCAAAATTAATAATCTTTTCTACTAAAACTTTTTTTAAAAAAAGTATTGCAAACATGTCATAAAAAATACAATTTTAATTTTTACTTAAAAATTGTTGTTGTTTTTTTTATATAAACTTTAAGCAATTCATTTTTATTTGAAACCATTATTTCTTCTGAAATCTCTCTGAAATTCTAGTTCTTTTGAGACCCAAGTTAATATACTTTTGAAGAAAAAAATATTCGCTGATATATCCGAGCCAGTGTGTAATTAAAGGTCATGGTGGGTGATCTTTTTCATAATTAAATAAAATCAATGACTTTTTAGTTACTTTCAAACCAAAGTTCATCTGTTTTTTATACAGGAAACTGGAGATACCAAAAAGCCAACATCCTGACCAAGAGATTCGTTGTTTTTTTTTAAATTATTTTTTTTTCATTTTTAAAACTAAAATAAATTAAATAGTTGATTTTAAGGGATATTTGTAAGGAGACTTGTTTTCATTCTTCTATTTAGTTGATCATTTTATCAGTCTTGTCTTGAAAAATCTTTATACTTTTTTTTAAACTAAAGTACAAATATTCGTATTTGTAATTGTATTTAGAAAATGCCGATAGCATATATTTGTATTTGAATTTGTATTTGGAAATCTAAAACCAAAGTATTTGTATTGGTATTTAATCAAATGTATTTGACCCCAACCCTGTTAACTGAGATTGGACAGTAATTTTGAGGGTTAGTTTTTTTTTTAAATCTTTTTTTGTAGATAATCGCAGTTTTAGCTATCTTCTAAGTATTTGGGAAAAAACCTTAACAAAAACAGTTGTAGAAGTGAATTAAAAGTGGCATAAAAATTGAATTCAAAGTGGCGAGGAAATTGAATATTTTCTTCATTTACCATAAAGTGGCGTGGAAATTGAATATTATATTTCAGATAGCATAAATGAGAACTAAAATTATCCATTTCTGCAGGTTTATGTTTATAAGCAATTTAAGTTTTAATTGACAAAAAAATTTTTTCCATTAAAAAAATATTTTTGTTAATATTTTCGTAATAAAAAACTGTTGGTGGCTCAAAGGATAACATTGAGAAATTCTGATTCACAGAAAAGAATTCTGACAAAGAAAAGAACTACAATCTTAAGGTTTCTACTGAATCAGTGATTGGTGTTCCAATGTGGTCAACAAAAGCTTGATGGCATCCTTTAAATGATTTCTGCTTGTTAAAATAAAAATAAAATAACTGGAGATCCAACACAGTTAATTTTATATTCGTAAGACGTTTTTGTTAAAAGTGGTTTTACGAGGCAAAATGTTTTATTGAATGCTGGCATAGGTAAAGGTTTAACATTTGGTTTGCGTTTTATGCCCCACAAAATTGACACCACTTTTTGCATAAACGTATGAAACATAAACTTAACAGAACATTAGTTAACCTCAAATGAATAAACAAAACAAGCACATTTTTTTTTTTGCAGAAGTTAAGGCAACTATGGATAACTATGGACGCGTTATGCTATAAAAAATTTGCAAACATTCAAAACTTTTTCAATTTACTATTTAATACCCACTATATTTAAGCCCACACGCATTACTAACCAATCATTTTCTGTGATTGACAATGTATTAACAAACAGCTCTCTTTGTACTAAAATTGAATGAAGACTTATTATTGCAGAATTTTCCGATCATTTTCCCATTTTCCATATAACGCGAAGTACAATAGAATCAATAGATTGTTGAACATAAAGAATGCTATGTGACTTACAGAAATCTTTCTATCTTTTAAATCGTTTTAATATTTTTTGTTTTTCATTTTTTACGCACAAAAAAAGTGCTTGGTTTTATTGGATTTTTTTAATTTTTTTATCTTACAATTTAGTAAAAGTTTTTTTGTTTTTTTTTTTTGTTTTTTTTTTGTTTTGTTATTAATTGTAAAAAAAAATTAAAATGTTTTTAAATGAGTGACTACAGAGGCTCTAGGAAACGGTTTTGAGGATAAACATTTTGTCCTTATCTACTTTGAGTCCCTAACTGATTATCGCAGTATATATTATTGTGTAATTATATTTAATGTTTTAAAGCTAACAATCGATTTGCGTTACTTGTAAATAATTGCATATGTATATAGACGTATTTGTATATAATATAAAGACATAATTGTAAATATCAAGAAAATTAGTTTGTATATAAATTATGCTGAATTATATTAAGATAGATGAGGCGTTTTACGCTCAATAGTGCAGCAGATTAGCATTAAAAATGACTGGAATTGTGCACAAGTGGATAAAAGCATGAAACTTTCGCCAATAACTCAGAAAGTTATGCTTTTTAATTTAAGATATGTTGGCAAAGTGCAGCATGCCCAGAACTGGCTTGAATCCAAGATGGCAGTTACCGCCATCTTGGATTTAAAAATCCATTAGTAAATTTTAAACCGTTTAACTAATTTTTACCAAAATCTCAGGGAAGGTAGAACATAGCAAACATACATCATTCGAAGATGCGCCAATAAGGAGGGAAAGTGTTAGGGCATGGCCCTTTTCCCAAAAAAAAGTTGTTTCTCCCCCCCCCATCCTAAGAATGACATTTTTTCAAAAGTTCTATTTAAATTATTTATATCTACTTTTTTTAGTATATACTTACATTTTTGTAAAATAAATGGAGTACACATTGAAAAAAAGGTGTCTAAATAGAAGGTCCTCCAAAAGGCTCCGATTGTTTACTGATCCGGAAACGACGTGGGTGCAAAGATACAAAACGTCAGTGAGTACTTCTACTCAACCTCGGTATTAAACCTTAATAATGTAAAGGTTTTTACTTGTAAGTGCGCATTGTGTGCAGCGCATATACTTTGATCATAAAAGTCATATAAAATGTCTTATTTTTAAAAAACACCCCCTCCCCTAATATTTTTTAAGGTGCGGGTCTAATGTGGGGGCAGGCTAGAGAAAATTGATAATGAAGCTAACCGCAGATTAGAAAAAATTAAAATAACAAGCAAGGTACCAATTTTTTAATTTATCAGAGAAAATCTTAAGTATTTTTATAATACATAAAATATATAAAGAGTTCTTAATGTAACAATAAAATCCATAAATATTGCAAATTTATTGAGATTTTAAGTGCAAAATACGCAGCAATAAAGTTAAAATAAAAAACGTATGATTTTATATACAAAATATATGTAGTCTAAGCCAAAATCAGCAAAATGGGTTTTTATTCGACACTCCATCAACGTCACAGAAATCATCAACTTTTGACAAAAAAGGTTAAATTAAAAAAAAAAAAAAATAGCTTTAAAAGTGGATCTAAAGTGGCCAGAAAATGCCGAAATTGGATAAGCATAAATTAGAAAGATGTGCAACTTTGTTTCTATTCCATAATGTATATAACCTTTGTGATTAAAAAGCAATTGTTAATTTGAACTTTTCTCAATTAACTTCGAGAGTACATGGGGCGCACCAATTTTACTTGCTCCAAGCGCTAAATATGTAGCTATGCCACTGAGAAACCTAAAGGCGTCAAGTTGCACGATCTTGGTGGCCAATTCACTTCATTATTTTGAGAGATTGTGCGACCAGAGAACTTCTCATTCAGTAAAGCCATTGTTGCATTGGCAGTGTGACAGGTGGCTCCGTCCTGTTGGAACCACAGATCTTCACAATCCACATCATTCAATGCAGGCCATAAAAAGTTGGTAATCATGGCACGGTATTGCTCGCCTGACACAGTTACAGAATTCCCGGCATCAATTTCGAAGAAATATGGCCCAATGATTCCGTCAGCAGACCTTGCACACCATACCGTGACCTTTTGTGCTTGAAGTAGCTTTTCAACAATTTTCTTTGGATTTTCATCAGCCCAAATGCAACAGTTTTGTTTATTAATGAACCCGGAAAGATGAAAATGGGCTTCATCGCTAAAGATGATTTTTTTGCGAAAAAGCTGGATCGACTTACCTTTGCTCTCGTACCCAATTGACGAATGTACGGTGCTTCAAATGGTCATTAGACTTTAGTTCTTGAGTTAATTGAATTTTGTAAGCGTGCATACACAAATCTTTTGTCAAAATTCGATGTAATGTTGTTGTTAAGAGGTTCAATTCTTGTACACGATGAAGAATTGAGGTGCCTGGATTCTCGGCCACATTCTCGCGTACTGCAGCAATGTTCTCATCTGAACGGCGTAAGCGAGTACAAGCTGGTGTTTTCACATCTGTCACTGATCCATTTTCTTTAAATTTTTCCACAATTTTTCCAACTGCACTGATGGTTGGTTGATTATGTTGACCAAAGAAATAGCAAAGTGCTCTAAATGTGTTTGTGGTTGAAGAACCATTTTTGTAATACTCTTCAACAACTTTAATGCGTTGTTCGTTTGTTAATCTTTCCATTATTTTAATTGCCAAAAGCTGTAGTTTTTGAATCTGAAAGAAAAAGAAAAGAATTATTCATCTTTCAAATATAACTTGCATTTAACTTATGTCTGTCATAATGAAACACCCTACAAATATATATATATATATATATATATATATATATATATATATATATATATATATATATATATATATATATATATATATATATATATATATATATATATATATATATATATATATATATATATATATATATATATTATATATATATATATATATATATATATATATATGTATATATATATATATATATATATATATATATATATATATATTTTATATATATATATATATATATGAACATCAATAAATATGAATTCTCTCAATACTAATTTTTTTATTTTATTGAAGAAATTTTCGCTAGATTATTGATACTAGCATCTTCAGCTTTAATTACAAATTATTAATTAAATTAAATTACAAACAAACGGTAACGTCACATTTTAATGGCTTTTTTAAAGTTCGCTTTAATTGGGCTTCTTTAATATTACGTAGGTATAAAAAATATGGCCTCCAGAATTGCGTTTTTACATATTGACCATCATCTAAATTCATAACTCCATTTTTAGGTCCGCATATGTTGAACTGAATTTCGATTGCCTCTCGAACTTTTCTTTCAAATTTTTTGGGTTCTTCTTTTAACGTCTTTACTTGATCCCATTTTATACTACATGAACATTTAATTTTATGATGCCCAATAACAGATTTTTCTAGTTTTTCTTCAAAAACATTTTTTTGATGTTGTTTTGTTCTTGTTGCTATTTTCATTTTGGTTTCGCCGATGTATTTTTGTTCACACTCGCATTCTATTAGGTATACTCCGGGATGGCTATTTGATGGTAGTTTTGTTTTGTTGCGTGAAGTTAGCAAAGATTTAAGATTTGCACTAGATTTAAAGACTGCCCTGTAACCTGCTTTCCTAAAGATTTTTCGAAGTTTTGGTGATAATATTGGGATCCACGGTAGTGATATAGTTGGCATGGTTACTTCGTTGTTAGATAAAACTATTTCATTATTTGAGTGTCGTTTTTTTATAACAGATATTTTTATGCAGATATTTTCTGGTACATGTCTTACATAGGTCTATTGCAAATCCACTAAAACAATGTTTGCTGGGTAACATTATTTTGGCTACATTCTGGACAACAGATACAGTCATTAAAAAATAACTCAAGAAACTTAAAAATTAATTCAAAATAGTATATATTTTTAATTATAGTTTTCTATATTCAGTTGCTTTTTCATTTAAATTTCTATAGTAAGATCGTAAGAAAAAGAAAAATAATAATTTATAAAAAAAAATATTTTTAATGTATAATGGTATTTTGAGATATTTAACTACAAATTTGAGTTATATAAGTTAGTTATTTTTCTAATTATTAAGCATGTTTTCTTCAAATTACAGCAAATATCCTTGCGAATATTGTTATAATAAAACGACACTCAAATATATATATATATGGTTCTTCCTGATGAACCTTCTGATGGTGAACAACAGTGTTAAAGAAGAAAAAAATTAGATATGTGTTTTTACTAATTTATTATTGCTCTTTTCTTTTAGAACATTAGGCACTCTGTTTGTAGGATACACTAACATAATATATATATATATATATATATATATATATATATATATATATATATATATATATATATATATATATATATATATATATATATATATATATATATATATATATATATATATATATATATATATATATATACATATGTATATATATATACATATGTATGTAATGTATATACATAATGCTGTTAGTTATGTTATTAATAATGAAACAGATTCTAAGCGAGCAAATTTTATTAGGCATCAAATAGCTTTATTTAATAAAACAAACAATACATTATTTTCTTTAGAAGACATTTCTGATGCATTGCATCTTTATTTAAAATCTTATTCAGAATATTTTGATTTATTATTAAATAGATTTCTTAGATAACTATATTTCTTATTTGCTGAAAATTTGAAATGCGTAAATTCAAAATTAAGAGAGAAAATGTTAACAATAGATACTGCGAGTGCTTTGCAAAAAAGTTCTAAAAGGTTAGCGAGCTGTGCCAAGTATTTGTTGAATTGCAGTGTGTCTTATGTATTGTTAGGACATATGCAATCAGATGCGCTAGAAAAACAGTTTTGGAAATATCGAAAAAGGTCAGGTTGCACATATCTGATAACTGTGCAAAATGTTATTCAAAAATTTAGAATCGTCAAAACTAGAAAGTTGCTAGACGAGCGAGCAGATTTTACAATATTTCCTCCTGCTCACCACCACTGTGATAGGGGAGAGGCGCCTATGATGGCATACCAGTCACATTTTCATAAATATTGGTTATGACAAAAAAGTGGTTAGACCAACATGTCTATACTGCCTTTACATTAGTTTTAGTAGAAATACAAATATGCACAAATATTGCTTTTATAATCAACAAAGATCGGTTTAGAGATAAGCTATTGTATTTTTGATCTTTTTAAATATTTAAGATTGTGATTTTATTAATAACTGTGCAGAAATAAAATTTTCATGCATTTTGTTTCCAAGTTTTGCACATTTAGTAAAATATTCATCTTAATTTTTTCTTTTGAACTAGGCAGACATTTAGGATGATTACGCGTAATTTCTGACATTTCTGAGGGAAGACTCTAAGGTCAAATAAAATTGTCAAGAGACCCTTGATGCTAACCAGCCTTATCCTCCCCTATGCCATCATAGGAGCAGTGGTTGCCCATGATAGCCATCATAGCAGTGGTTATTTTTGTTCTACATGTAATAAAGAATGTAATCCATATCAAAACTTTAGTTCTTGGTCTTCAGGATACTGAATAATGAATTCAGGATACTGAATAATGAAGCTTCAAAGTTAAGTATGCCATCATAGCAGAGACGTGGTGGCCCAGTACGAGAATACGAGGACTTGTACTGGGCCCTGACTCTGGCTCAGGAAACTGAGCCACCCAAAAGAAACTGGGCCCCCAATCCTCAAAGAGAAATAAACTATTTTAGTTCTATAAGTTTCTATCAGGGCACTTTTTACAACACTTTATTTAACTTGCTTTTACGTCGGTTTTTTTTGTTTGGTGTCCGCGCAAAAAAACACTAGGTTAGCGGTAATAACAAAAGAAATACGCTAAACTTTAGTTTAGCGCAGGGATGGCCAAATAGTGGCTCGCGAGCCGCATGCAGCTCTTTTCAAAGGTTTTATTGATTTACTGTTATAAGCCTGAATTATACTGATATATTGTTTGAAAAATGGATGCAGCAAAAGGTGACAATAAAGCACTTCACAATAAAAGTTAGAAAAGAAAAATTGAAGACGAGAACAGATCATTTCATGGTGATTGGACAGAAAAATGGGCATTTATTGAAAAAGAAAATAAACCTATGTGTTTTATTTGCAATACTGATCTAGCTCATAATAAGACATATGTTTAATGTCTTATTATGAGCTAAAGATCTTAAGTAAAATCTTAAATAAAGATCTTACCTTTTAATCATTTTCCTCAAATGAAGAAGATGATTCATCATTCTAATCCTACATGTCAGTATGATGATTATAAAATTGAATTATACCAATTTCAAAACAGGTTTAAAGATTTGTATGCTCTAAAATCATCATTAGCATTTTTAATAAGCCGTTTTTTAATTGATATTATTAGTGATGCTTGTCCAATATCAGAAAATATACTTGAAGAAACATCTCCAAAACCAGAAAGTCCAATACCAAAAAATAAACTTGAAGAAATAGAATTACTAGATCTCCAAGAAGATCAAAATTTTCAAATGCTGCATAAAACATTAGCTTTATTAGATTTTTGGAAAATGGTTCCTGAAGTTAAGTATCCTCAACTAAAAAGGATTATTATAAAACTTATTTCAAGTTTTGGTTCAATATATACATGTGAATCTTTATTTTTGACTATGAAATTTGTTAAATCAAAGCATAGTGCCAATTAAACTAGTGAATATTTGTTACAGTTGCTTAGAATATCAACTACAAGCTTGAAACCAGATTTTAAAAAACTTACCAGTAGTGTTGAAAATCTTAGTGCTTAATAAATTTATGGTAAATTATGCAAGTTATTATACAAGAAGAATTTTCTAATGATCTTTTACAAAAAATAATTGATGTTATAAAAAGAATTCTCTCTGATATGTCTAATTTTTGCTGAATGATGAAAATTTTTCAATTGTAAAAATAAAAGTAGTTAGAACTTAATTGAAGTTCATTGAAATTTTTTTTTTATTGTGTAGTCGTTTATTTATTTGATATTTATTAGTAACTTATGCTATTAAGTGGTTATAAGCAAGTTCAATTCGAATATAAGCAAGTTTAATTCAAATACATTAAAATAATTTTTTTTCTCAAAGAAACCATTTTATCTTTAGATTTGTATATCTTGCTTCCAATTATTTTTATAAGAAAATTTATGGTTGTTGTAGTTGTGTTAATTCAAAATTTTTTTTTTCTACAAATGGTTTTCTAGTGTGAATAAAAAGGAATCAGATTTTATGTAGCCAAGTTTACATTTAAAGAATAGCTTTTACTTTCTTTATTATAAAAAAAAAGTAAATACTAAATATAAATTGTGTACATACTAAGTTTATTTATGAAAGTACAATTTCAAAAAACAAAATATTGATGTATTCGCCAATTAATTTTTTAAAGATGAAGTTGGCATAGCAACATATATTGCGGTTCTTCAGCACATGTCATTATTTATATGCGGCTCTCGCGTCTAAAATTCTGGCCAGCGCTGGTTAAGCGTAAATAAAAGAAATCGTTAAGAAAAGTAATTAAAACAAACAAAAAACAACAAACTTTGTTTAGCGTAAATAAATAAAATTGCTGTTGACTAATAATAACAAAAAACGTTGTTGACTTGAATTAATAGATTTTATACTGTAAAAAAGTAAGTAATGCCTTAATGTTTTACGAATAAATAATATTTAAAAATGATAATTAAAGTTTATAAAGTAAATAAGTAAAAAGGAATATCTTATCAACGTAGAAATATAAAGAAGAAAGCTAAATATAAAAAGGAAAGCTGGAAACTGAAGTCGATCGATTAGCTTGTCTTGCTTGAGATAGAACGAAAAATTCGAACGAGAGCAAATGAATCAGCTGAACAATGAGCATCTCGGCTAAAAAAACAAAGAGAACGATAGGCAAAGGCAAGGGCGACTGAAACAGAAGAAGGTAGAGGCAGACGTATTGCTAAACGATAAGAATACCGAGAACATGCGTTGCATTGACAAAAGATTAAACGATGTCTCCTCTTTATATGATGAAATTAACCATCCCATCAACAGAAATAAAGGAAAATTGTTATTGAAAAGTTTAAAACAATAAATATATTGAGTGTTCAATGAATTTTTGTTATTACTTTCATTCACTACTACTCAATATGCTCCTGTCCACTCCCTATCGGTCCATGGAACTTATAAATAGTACTACTATTTATAAATTCCATGGACCGATAATAGTTATAACTTAAACAAAAGAAACCAATGCCCTGGTTTCTATCATAAGATATATTTTTAATTTTATATTTATTTATGTTTGAGGTGAAATAAAGGAAAAAAAGAAAGAAAGTAGCAACATGGAAATACAAACCTGGTGCTGAAAAAAAAGCTCAAAAACGACAACATGAATTGAAAGCAGCTGGTAATGATTCAAAACAAATAAAGTTAACGCCAGGTCTCGCGTCAATGCAAGTGCCAAAAATACAGAGAAAAGCTAGAACATCCTTTACAGCAACAGAGAATGTAGAATTAACATCAACATCCATTGTGAGTGTCACAAGTAAGCCTATTATTGAAACCGACCCAATAACAGAGATTAGTGACCAATCATCTGTACAAGAAACAGACAATAATCAAGATGTCATAATTGCAGCAGATAAAGGAACAGAACTACAATATTTAGAAACACTCAGAAACTGAAACATTACGGAAACTGAGTGAGCGACTGTAGAAATGGGTAATTATGAAGTGTCTGTAACTGCAGCGGTGGATCTAACTTTAGCAGAAAAGATAATCAGAAGCAACTAGACAATGTTGTAAATGTCAATGAAAATGATCCAGCTAAATTTCTAGAGCTAGAAAAATGCAAAGATGCTTGATAAAAAGCAATTTATTGTATTTGGGCCAAATCAGCCAACAAAATATTCAAGGTTATCCAAGTACTACCCTGATTCAGTTAAAGTTAATGACGTTGAAGTTGTGCAGAAAAGATCATAGCTAACCTACTCTCTATCACAAGATAAAATTGTTTGTTTATGCTTTGGATCAAGAGAGGACACAAATTCTTTACGTGAGAGTATTTCTTTAGGTGGAAATGAGGAAGCCAACTTTTACAATGACTCTGAAAAAAGTGAACTTTTTCAATGTGGTGCGGGTAAATTTCTAAATTTGTTAAATTTACTTAGTCAGTATGATGAGGTGCTGAATGAAAAACTTTCAAATATTCGTAGTACTCAAAAATAATCTGCTGGAAGAGGTGCTAGAATTACATTTCTTTCTAATTATACACAAAACAAGCTAATTCATACTATGACACAGATGGTCAGGAAGCAAAAGAGGTAAATAATTCATTATTCTTTTCACTCTCAGCTGATGGCACCACTGATATTACACTCTGTGAGCAAGCTTCTATTGTACTATGTTATATTACGCTTGCTGCAGAAGAGGCCGATGTAAAGGAACATCTGATTTTAATAGTTGAAGCAGAAATAACTACAGGTTGTAGTTGTTTCAAACTAAGTGAGTAGGTATGTCTTTTGATGGTGCAAGCAATGTGCAAGGAATAAACAAAGGAGTTGCAACACATTTGAAGCAGTGTTTTCCCATGGCAATAAATATTTGTTGTGGATCTAATGGAAAAAATCTGGTTATGAAAGCTTGTGCAAAATCTTCTGTTGTTTCTGTTAACCTTTTTGGAATAGAAAACAAGCCTGGTGATGTGCAGAAATTAAAGACTTTTCTATACGGAAACTCAAGGAAACGAAGTAATATATTTGAAAAGTGCAAATATTTCTTGAGGATGTGAATCAGTCTCTTGAACTGGCTGCTATCCACAGTGTTTGTTTCAGTGCTTTACAAAATGCTACAGACCGACTGCTGACACTTAACCCTGCAGTAATCGATTGCCTTGAACAAATTTCAAGTGGCATGGTATTTAAAATAAATATTCGAAGTGAAGTACAAAATCTTTATCCCGATTTCAGTCATATGAAACAATTGTGACATTATGTTTCTTCAAAAATTTTTTTACTATCTTGGGTTCCCTAAATAAAATTCTTCAATGAGAAATATTTGATTTTTCCATTACTATAATGTCTGTCTTTTTCAGTTGCAATTTTATCTGCTGGTAAAATTGCAACTGAAGCTCTGCTTGAACAGCAAAAGTTTTATACTTAGTGGATTCAGCAGCTGCAATTCTTGTTGACAAATTTTCTTCACAGCGGAAATTTTAGAAAGCATAGACATTTTTTTGTTGAAGAGTATTAGTGAAGATATTAGTCATAATTTTCATAACTCTAATTTACAAAAAAAAATTCAATTAGTGCTTGATTAAATTAATATCAGTTTAAATGAATTCAATACTGAAACGATTGATTTTGTGAAAATCTACAGAAAGGCTGCTGAGAAGGATAACAAAACTTTGCCTTCTTTCGTCACCATTTATAATTTTATGCTGAAGACTATGTTAGATGCTGTATTCCCCTCTGTTGCAGTTCTATACAAAATATTACTAGTACAATTCCAACAAATTCAGCAGTGTGTAAGAGAGTTTTCAGCAAACTGAAATTTTTCAAAATTCGTCTAGCAAATCGGTTGACATTAGGGCATGTTGGGAATCGTGTTCTCTTGTCAGTGGAACATGAGAAAATGTGGAATTTGACGCATTCAGATATAATACAAGACTATGCTAATACCAATGAGTCAGATAATATTTGCATCCATAAAAACTTTTTTAGTATAAATATAATTTTCCTTGATCGCTCATTTGTCTCTCGTTAAAAGTACTTCACCGGGCCCCTCTTCTGGAAATTCGTACCTGCTTTTCAGGTGCCACCATGTCCCTGCATCATAGGCGCCTTTCCCCTAAGTGTGAATTTGATGTGGAGTTTTATATTTCAATATGTTAAATTTGTAAGTATCAATTGCCAAACTGACGCTTGTGAATACAGTTTCAACATTGCTGTGCAAGAGAGGATTAATTGACGATTGACATTGACTGCAATAGTAAATTTCAATTGCTTGTTCGAAGTGTTAAAAAAGTTTGCTGCATTTTAGCAAACATTTTTTAAAGCAATTATTGTAAATAACACTCTGAAAATTTTGGGAAGGAAATTTTAATAAAACAAGCAAAACTTTCAACTTCAAAATAAAATACTTTGAGTCAAAAAAGTCTAAATAATTTCAATAAAATTAAGTTAATATATTTGTTTGTTTAAATCAAAAAGTTTATTATTTGTATTTCAAGTGTTAAACAGCTAAAATAAACATATAGTCATAGGAATGAGATTTAGTCATTTTTAGCTAAACTCTTTAAATTTTTATTTTAATTAACTTATGTATATATATATATATATATATATATATATATATATATATATATATATATATATATATATATATATATATATATATATATATATATATATATATATATATATGTGGGTAATTCCACGGCGGAAAATGAAAAAGTAGTCAACTCTTATTCTCTTTTTCGTCAACTTTTAACAAATGAATGATGATGTAGACACATGAAAGTTTATTTAAGATATACCTTCAATACTAAATTTAATTAATTTAAGTCATTTTTATGCCTTCGAAAGTTACGGTTTTTTTCATTGTCGCATGATAAAAAAGGTATCATTGTAAAATATTATTTTAACCATGAATTGATTTGCATAATCGGAATTAATTTAGCGTGAAAATGGAGCTAACATGCTAAAATTGTTGTTAGACAAATTTAATACTTTATAAAAAATATATATTTTAAGAATATAACGAAAGAACTATTGCAATTTTCATGTAACGCAAGTTAACAAAAGCGCGATAAAGTTTTTTTTTTTTTTTAATTTAGTTAAAAAGTTAAGTTTTTTAATAATATTTGCGATAGAATATTAAATGTTACGTTTTTACATTTAAAATTTTGAATAATGATGCTTAGTTTTTATTTTAAATTTGCGTAACGTAAGTTGAAACTACGTACATTTACCAAAAGATCTATTATTCCAAGAAGACCTTTAACTCCAAATGATTGAAAGTAATTTCTCTTTGTTTCAGTCATCTCCTCTGGACTATCATACCATCTGACAAGGTAATGATAGTGCTGAATAAAATATTTACAAAACTAGCGAAGTATGCGACTACAGCTTGACTGGCTTACATGAAAGGTGTCACCTAGAATTACTTGAACCAACATGTGAATGAAATGTGCATATTGATCATTATATTTTAATTAAACAAAAGCAAGTTAGTTAAAAAAGAGAAAAGTGAACTTTGACAAGGTTAAACTCCAAATAATTTGAAAAATACAGTCACCTTACCAAAAGTCCGCACAATACAAAATCATAATATAGGAACTGTAGAAAGGTGCAGTGTAAAAATTAATCTTTTGACATTTATTATGCTAAGTTAAAAAAATTAGGGTTTGTTTGATTTTTGCAATATAATAATGAAGCATCATATCTAAATATAAAGAAAAAAGGTATTTAAATTTATTTCTTAACAATTAATAAACTGCAAAAAGAATAAAGTTATTTTTAAGTAAGCAAACATGATTAGTCTATAAACAAGGTTGCCAATCCATTTTTAAAAGTTTTTTGTTAAAATGACGCGGTTGTAAAACTGTATAAAATGGGAGTGTAGTTTGTAAATTGCATGATTCGTAGTCAGATTGAAAAAATATTATCAAGTTCGTAAAGAAAACAGAGACTCTTTAGTGTCTCAGGGAAAGTCTGAATAGTTCCCCGCAATATTAGATATATTAAGTCTAACATATATAATAATACAACATCCTAATAAGATGTTAAGTCATTATGATGCAGTTATTTTTTGTTAACATCTGTGATTATTGTTATTATATATATTACCATAATATATATAATATACATTTGTTAAAATCCCTAATAATATATCAATCTGACGATAGAACTACATATGTATCATAATAATATAACGCAATTCTTATTGTTTAGTGATTTTAAAGTTACGCCAAAGTTAAGGCAGCTCATAGCAAGCGTTACTTTTTTTGCATAAATTGAGCTGAGCATGTTTCTATAAAGTTTGGTGAATAACATTTCAGTTTTGTGAATACCGATAGTTTAGGGTTGAACTTACGCAAAAACTTACGAAAGTTTTTTTGAAGCGCAACTGAGCAGGTTCGGTGAATACGACTTTTACAGTTTTAAACAAACGCAAAGAAAAAAGTTTGGTTCAAACGCACCCTGGCGCTTTTTCGTAAATTTTTTGTTTACAAAATGAATCGCGTCATTAAATAATTCGCGTCGGTAGGACAAGTTTTTAACTAATACATTTTATATTAGGAGAATGTAGAAAAAAATTGTATTCCTTCTTAAATGTTAATTAAAATTATTTATATTATTGCTTTTTTATTTGTTTTTGTATTCTTATTGCATTTGACATATAAGTAAATATTAGTACACATAAATAGATAAAATAAATATAAGTACACATAAATAAATAAAATAAATATAAGTACACATAAATAAATAAAATAAATATAAGTACACATAAATAAATAAAATAAATATAAGTACACATAAAT